>NC_041732.1:72455336-72770007 GCF_004115215.2 Ornithorhynchus anatinus | reverse complement strand
ATCCCCATTTTACAGTTGAGGTAACTGAAGCACAGAGAAGTTAAGTGACTTGCCCAAAGTCACACAAGTGACAAGTGGCGGAGCCAGGATTTGAACCCACTACCTCTGACTCCCAAGCCCGTGCTGTTTCCACTAAGCCACACCGCTTTTGCAGTGATGGTAGTGGTGGCTGTGATAGTGATGATTCTGGAGGTGGTGGTGGCACTGGTGCTGCCAGCTGGTGATAGTAATGGCGATGATGGTTGTTGTTGCCAAGAAGGTGGTGTTGGCAGTGATAGTGATGGTGATGATTGTGGTAACCGCGGAGTTGGTGGTGGCAATGGAGGTAGCGGTGGGTAGTGATGGTGAGGAAAAACAGCGTGGCTTAGTGGAAAGAGCCAGGGCTTGGGACTCAGAGGTCGTGGATTCTAATCCCGGCTCCGCCACTTGTCAGCTGTGTGACTGAGGCCAAGTCACTTAACTCCTCTGTGCCTCAGTGACCTCATCTATAAAATGGGGATTAAGACTGTGAGCCCCCCGTGGGACAACCTAATTACCTCGTTTCAATCCCAGCACTTAAAACAGCACTTGGCACATAGTAAGCGCTTAACGAGTACCATCGTTATTATTGTGGTGGTCGTGGAGACAGTGGTGGAGGAGGCAGTGTTGCTATACTGGAGAGAAGGGCATGGGGACAACTCTCTTGGTTCCCATTCTGGGAATGGATCGCCACGGCAAGGAGAGCAGCCATAATGTACTCTCCAGCGGACCCAACCAGACTGCTGTAGGAGTCACTTTGGTGGCATCAAGTGAAATTCAGAAAGGAGTCTACCTCCTGTTATAGAACTAGAGAGGCTTCGGCGTTCCTCCTCTCCCATCCCCAGGTTTGCCTAGATTAGATGGCAGATATGGCTCCCACTGGGGGTCAGACAAAACCTCACTCTAGTGGTTGTGTAATTTCACACAAGATCCTTGACAGTATGTGGGCTTCAGTGAGCCAACTGGCTCCTCCGGGAAGGAGTTATGTGACAGATCATCTAAGCATTCCTCAATGTAGCCATGTGACTGCGAATTTCTCACCATGTGCGATGACTTATGCAGTGATTTCAGGGTGTCTTCAGGTCGAACAAGGGATGGGTAAATCGGAGAGGGAAGCAGATGGGAAAGGCTGTAACTACAAGAAAGTTGTTAAAGCACTGGGGAAGATCCAAATCAGTCAGGTCGGACACAGTCCCTGTCCCACGTGGGGCTCGCAATCTATGGAGGTGGAAGAACAGGTATTGAATCCCCATTTTACAGTTGGGGGAACTGAGGCCCAGAGAAGTTAAGTGGCTTGTCCAAGGTCATACAGCAGGCAAGTGGCAAAACCAGGATTAGAACCCAGGTCCTCTGACTCCCAGGTCCCTGCTTTTTGCAGTTGGCCACACCGTTTCCCAGGTTGAAAGGAGACCATGCAAATAGAAGAGGAATCGCCCTCCTAGTGTGTAGCGAGGCAGCGGAAAGAACATGGGACTGGGGAAGCAGAAGACTTAGCCACTCTGGGTCTCATTTTCCTCATCTGTAAAATGGAGTTAAGATACATGCTCTCTCTGCTTCTTGGATTGTGACCCCCATGGGGAACAAGGACTGTACAGTACTTAGCACAGTGTAAACATTTAATAAATACCCTAATTACTAAGAAATGCCCTGGAGTTCACAAGAAAAGCCCCTTAATAATAGAAAATGTAACTCCTAGGGGGCTCTTAAGTCCCCAGTTTTGGGGATGTTTTTAAAAAGTGTTTTTTTTAAAGTATTCACCTGCCAGGAAGCAGGGGGCTGGACCAGATAAATTCATGAGGTCAATCAGTCGATCAATCCGTAGTATTATTGAGCGCCCTTTCAGCTCTAGGATTTAACTCTCAATTCAGTGTGGAAAGGCTCAGGGTCAGTTTAACATTCCAAAATCAAATCAAGTAGAGAAAGCCTTCTATTTTCCCTGAAATATCCAAATGCCACCCAGTGCACTGAGAGTTCTTGGGAAAGGGGGATTCAGGGAAGCGGTGGGGCCTCATGGAAAAAGCATTGGCCTGGGAGTCAGAGGACGTGGGTTCTAATCTCAGCTCTACCACTTACCTGATGTGTGACCTTGGGTGTGTCGCTTAACTTCTCCATGCCTCAGTTCCTTCATCTGCAAAAAGGGAATTCGGTATCCAGCATGGCTTAGTGGAAAGAGCGTGGGAAAGAGTCAGAGGACGTGGATTCTTTACTGGCTCCACCAAATATCTGTTGTGTGGCCTTAGGAAAGTCAGTTAACTTCTCTGTGCCTCAGTTATCTCATCTGTAAAATGGGGATTAAGACTGTGAGTCCCATTTGGAACAGGGACTGTGTCCAACCTGATTACCTTGTTTCTCCCCCAGTGCTTGGAACAGTGATTGGCACATAGTAATTGCTTAATAAATACCACAGTTATTAAATACCATAATTATTCTACTGAGCCTGTGCTCCCCAAGGGGGACCTGATTATTCTGTGTCTATTCCAGTGCATAATATAGTGTTTGACACATAGTAACAACTATTAAGAAGCAGCATGACATAGGGGATAGCACACAGGCCTGGGAGTCAGAAGGACTTGGGTTCTATTCCCGGCTTCCCCACTTGTCTGCTGTGTGATCTTGGGCAAGTCACTTCACTTCTCTGCATCAGTTCCCTCATCTGTGAAACAGGGATTAAGACTGTGAGGCCCATATGGGACAGGGTCTGTGTCCAACCCAATTTACTTGTATCCATCCCGGAGTTTAGTACAGTGCCTGGCACATAGTAAGCACTTAACAAATACATTATTATTGTTGTTGTTATAGAAGTAGGTACCATGGTCCGTTGATTTAAAAGGACTTGCCACAGGCTGTTTCTGGAAAATTGGTCATGAACCAATCACTCTTTGATGCTCATTGGGGGACCACTCAAGAGCATCTTTTTATTCCTATATAAGCAGCTCTCACTCCTAGCCCAAAAGGTATCACTCTGCCATTCTGACATGACTCCCCTCAACTAGACAGAAAGGGAGGAACAGAATTGGCAAAAGAGAGTGGGGGCCTCTGCTCCAGGGTCTGGGCCTCAAGGGGCCCCCACGGGGAGGAGGATCTGAGTGCTTTTGATCACCCCAGAAACACAAGGTGGAAGGAAGTGGCAGTGGCAGCAGGAGGAGGCCTTATGGGTACAGTGGCAGGGGGCGCTTGGGTGCAACATCTAAGAGCAAGGGCTTGGGAGGCAGGGGTTGTGGGTTCTAATTCCAGCTCCGCCACTTGTCAGCTGTGTGACTTTGGGCAAGTCACTTAACTTCTCTCTGCCTCAGTTCCCTCATCTGTAAAAATGAAGATTAAGACTGTGAACCCCACATGGGACAACCTAGTTACCTTATATCTCCCCCAGTGCTTAGAACAGTGCTTGGCACATAGTAAGTGCTTAACAAATACCATCATTACTATCATTATTATTATTGTACTTTCCAAGCACTTAGTACAGTGCTCCGCACATAGTAAGTGCTCAATAAATATGATTGAATGAATTATTCCATACCACCACCACATTAAAGGGGCCTAGGTTAGGCAGGACTGCAGGACCCTCATTCGGCCTCTGCCCAGGGTCAAAGGGCAGTGGTCGTCAGCTCTCTGGATGCCAATCACCTCCTGCCCCAGGAAAGACGGAGCATTCCCAGTCACAGTGTGCCCTGAAGGCAGGTGGATGCGCTCTGCTGCTCCGGTCATTAGAATCCCATCCTGACGGATTGGGAATGGACTTTCAGATGTCAGCTGACACAGCTCTCTGAAGAGGAGATACGGCATTTATCCAGTTGATGTGATCAATGTAGATAGCTAAATTGCTTCATTTCAGGCCAAAATTAAAAAAAAACTCTTCCAGTCCATCAGTAGTAGTTATGGAGCATCTCAAGTGCTAATAATAATTGTGGTCTTTGTTAAACTATGTACCAAGCACTGGGGTAGATACAAGATAATCAGGTCCTCTAAGGGGCTCACAGTCTAGGTAGGATGGAGAATAGGTATTGAATCCCCATTTTACAAATGAGGAAACTGAGGCAGAGAAGTTAAGTGACTTGCTCAAAATCACCCAGCACACAAGTGACAGAGCCAGAATTAGAACCCAGATCCTCTGGGTTATTTATGTTTATATTAATGTCTGTCTCTCCCTCTAGACTGTAAGCTCATTGTGGGCAGGGAATGTCTGTTATATTGTACTCTCCCAAGCACCTAGTACAGTGCACTGCACACAGTAAGTGCTCAATAAATATGACTGTAAATCTCAGGCCCTTTCTCTTTCCAATAGACTATGCTGCTTCCAAGGGCTTGGAAGAGTGCTAAGGGCTTGGAAAAGTACAGTAATTAATAGACATGACCCCAGTTCTCAAGGAGCTTAGAACCTGATGCACTCTAGGTCTGAGATATCCAATTTGGCCACCAAGACTGATCAGATAAATCAGATAATAGTCGCATCTCCACTTCATTTGGTCTTGGGTAAGGTAGGTTATTGAGTTTGCAAAACTCCTGGGTGGTCTGTCACGGCCCTCTCCTGGTTCTCCTCTTACCTCTCTGGCCGGTCATTCTCGGTCTCCTTCGCTGGCGCCTCCTCCCCCTTGGAGTTCCTCAAGGGTCAGTTCTTGGCCCTCTTCTGTTCTCCATTTACACTCACTCCCTCGGTGAACTCATTCGCTCTCACGGCTTTGACTACCATCTCTACGCGGATGACATGCAGATCTACATCTCTGCCCCTGTCCTCTCCCCCTCCCTTCAGGCTCGCATCTCCTCCCGCCTCCGGGACGTCTCCACCTGGATGTCGGCCCGCCACCTAAAACTCAACGTGAGCAAGACTGAGCTCCTCATCTTCCCTCCCAAACCCGGTCCTCTCCCAGACTTCTCTATCACCGTGGATGGCACGACCATCCCTCCCGTCTCTCGGGCCCGCGATCTCGGTGTCATCCTTGACTCGTCTCTCTCATTCACCCCACGCATCCTATCCGTTACCGAGACCTGCCGGTTTCACCTCTACAATATCGCCAAGATCCGCCCTTTCCTCTCCACCCAGACGGCTACCTTACTGCTACGGGCTCTCGTTATATCCCGGCTAGACTACTGTGTCAGCCTTCTCTCTGACCTCCCTTCCTCCTCTCTCGCCCCGCTCCAGTCTGTTCTTCACTCCGCTGCCCGGCTCATCTTCCTGCAGAAACGATCTGGGCGTGTCACTCCCCTTCTTAAACAACTCCAGTGGTTGCCTATCAACCTCCACTCCAAACAAAAACTCCTCACTCTAGGCTTCGAGGCTCTCCATCACCTTGCCCCTTCCTACCTCTCCTCCCTTCTCTCTTTCTACCACCCACCCCGCACGCTCCGCTCCTCTGCTGCCCACCTCCTCAGCGTCCCTCGGTCTCACCTATCCCGCCGTGGACCCCTGGGCCACGTCCTCCCGCGGTCCTGGAACGCCCTTCCTCCTCACCTCCGCCAAACTGATTCTCTTCCCCTCTTCAAAACCCTACTTAAAACTCACCTCCTCCAAGAGGCCTTCCCAGACTGAGCTCCTCTTCTCCCTCTACTCCCTCTGCCACCCCCCCTTTACCTCTCCGCAGCTAAACCCTCTTTTTCCCCTTTTCCCTCTGCTCCTCCCCCTCTCCCTTCCCATCCCCACAGCACTGTACTCATCCGCTCAACTGTATATATTTCCATTACCCTATTTATTTTGTT
This sequence comes from Ornithorhynchus anatinus, assembly GCF_004115215.2. NCBI lineage: Eukaryota > Metazoa > Chordata > Mammalia > Monotremata > Ornithorhynchidae > Ornithorhynchus > Ornithorhynchus anatinus. Next base: position 72,764,298 of record NC_041732.1, on the reverse strand, counting down.
AATGAATTGTACATCGCCTTGATTCTATTTAGTTGCCATTGTTTTTACGAGATGTTCTTCCCCTCGACTCTATTTATTGCCATTGTTCTCGTCTGTCCGTCTCCCCCAATTAGACTGTAAGCCTGTCAAAGGGCAGGGACTGTCTCTATCTGTTGCCGACTTGTTCATCCCAAGCGCTTAGTACAGTGCTCTGCACATAGTAAGTGCTCAATAAATACTATTGAATGAATGAATGAATTATTGCTGGAGTGACTGTACGGTCTGGTGGAAAATCAAATGGGAGTTAGGAGATCTTGGTGCTCGTCCTACTTGGTCCCTGACCTGCTGTGGGACCTTGGGCAAGTCATTTTACCTCCCTGAGACTCAGTTTTGTCATCCATAAATGGAGGAAGCAGTATCTATATGACAGCCATGGGAGGTAAGCAAAGTTAGGAAAGCACCATAGAAAAATGAAAGCGTGATACATATATAGCAGTGCTTGTGACTCCACAGAGGGTAAACAAAGGCATGTCAACAGTAGAGAGCTTGCACAGTACGGGAAGACATTCAAGGTAAAACTGGAAAATACAGTTGCAGGCTGTATCCAGGTATTTCAGATCCAAAAAAAAGCCCATTCTCCAGAAATATCAGAAATGGAGATCAAAATGGATTATGAAAACTGGAAGTTTCTTGGTAATTTGCATCTATAGACAGAGCCACATTAATGCTGCTAGATTCCACCCCACTCATTGATTTGAAATAATGTCTATGTTTTCGATAAAAACTTTTCTTATGTAAAAGCTTCTAAAAATCATATTCCCAAAGTGCCTCTAATTGACGTGAGAAATGGAACTGGGAAGGCCTTTAACCCAGCTCTGATGTGCAATATTTAACAGCAGTGAAATATTTAGTGGTTCTCGATATGCACTGATGATTTCTCAAACTAAAGGTTATTGTAATGAGGCTTCATTAACTGTTTTTCCACATAGCTGAAAAGATCTGAAGCAGAATTAATGAGATCCAGTGTCATTTGGTTGTAAAGACTTTGTCTGGCAACTGAATGTCCCGTTTCAGTCTATTAAATAGCTCATTTATGAGAAATTTTCCTTTCTCATTTCAACAAATTTAGAGCTATTAGAGTATGACAGTGAAATACTTAACAAAGCCTAGAAATTGCTGACATCATTCCAGTGTGAGAGAGACTGTTTTTAAATCTTCTGCCTAAATAGAGACTATTTTCTCGTTGTCCTCGGATTTACAGCAGTTGGCAGGTCCCATCTTATTTTAACAGTAACCTATGAAGTGGATCTATCTGACTCTCCATTTAGGACATAAACTCTCTGTGGGCAAAGAATATGTCTTGTGCTTCTGTTGTATTTCCCAAATACTTAGTACAATACAGAGAAGCAGCCTGGCTTAGTGGATAGAGCATGGGCCTGGGAGTCAGAAGGACCTGGGTTCTTATCCCAGCTCTGCCATTGGTCTGCTGTGTGACTTTGGGCAAGTCATTTTACTTCTCTGCCTCAGTTCCCTCATCTGGAAAGTTGGGATTAAGACTCTGAGCCCTGTGTGGGACAGGGACTGTGTCCAACCCTATTACCTTGTATCTACCCCAATGCTTAGTATAGGCCCTGGCACATAGTAAGCACTTAACAAATACCATTAGTATTATCATCATTATTATAGCATTCAGTAGACGTTCACTAAATATGATTACTACTACTTGTGGTGGAGCAGTTGGGTGCTTGGAGAATAGCCTTATTCTGTTCAGTTAAGACAGCATGTTCTCGTGGAAAGAGCCTAGTGCTGTGAGGCGGGAGATCCAGGTTCTAATCTCAGTTCTTCCACCTTGGGTGAGTCACCGAACCTTTCTGAGCTTCAATTTCCTCATCTGCGAAGTGGGGATAAGATACCTGTCTCCCTCTTAGTTTGTGAATCGTAAATGAGACAGGGACTGTGTCTGATCTGATTATCTTGTATCAGCCCCATCACCTACCACAGTGCTTGACCCATAGCAAGATTAACAGTTACAATACTTAACAGTTATTCCTGTATTCAGTGGCAGGATTGGTAGATGACTGTTGAAAATTCCTGGGTCCCATCCTTGTCTGAGTAGATTAATCAGTGGTATTTTATGAGCATTTACTGTGTGCAAAGCAATGTACTAAGTGCTTGGGAGAGTACAGTACAACAGAGGTGGTTGACATGATCTAGTGAGATGGGAGAAGTCTCATGCCCCGCAAAAAATAAAGAGAGAATCGCTGGGGGAAAAGACTAACAGAGAAAGGCTATGAACTCAAAGCTAGAGGAGAAGGATGCCACATTCCGGCTCTGTGTGTTCAAAAGCAAATGATTTCAGACTATTTTTTAACCAGTCAATAAACGGAATTAATTGAATGCTTCCCAAGTGCTAAGCGTGGTCCTAAAACTTCGGAGAGTGCAAATGAAGTAAGACACTCGTAGGCCCTCAAGGGGCTTGCAGTTTAATGGGAGAGGCTGGTAAAAATAATTCCCAAAAAGCAACAGGAGAAAGGATGTAACAGGAAGTAGTACAAATTGAGAGGAAAAATTGAATAAAAAATTGAACATACAAATGAATGTGTGAATATATAAAAATCTACATATGTACATGGATGCTGAGAATAGGAATAAAACACAAATGCTAAAGATGAATGATGTTGAGGTGACCCAAACGGGGTGCTGTGAATTAATTTGGGTGGTGAGATATTAGGACTTTGAAAGAACTGTGGTCTGGGGCACTGGGGAGCTGTAAGTGTGGGGAAAGGGAAGGGAGTTCTAGGCTGGGAAAACAGGTTTTCCTTTCACATCTGGTTTGCTTTTGGGGCTCCAGTTTCCTTTCTGTAGTGTCAGATACATGAGTGTGCATTAGCCTGATGATGAGTTCAACAGTGGGGAAGGAAAGGTCTAAAAGAACACAGCTGTGGACAGTTTTTTATGACATCACCCATGGCTACTGCTTTGGCTTACTAAGCAAATGTGGTACTTTTAACTTTGAATCCTTTAACAAGTTCTACTTGGTTTCGCATTAGGACCTTGTAGGTAAATTAGCAAAGAATAAAAATGACACGTAAAGGGCTCAGAGCTGGCCTTTCCTCCCTGAGACAGGTTTTCCCAGCTGCATTTGCAGAGTGAAAGTCATTATATTAGGGTCTGTTAGGGCCCCAGAGCAGAACTGGATCGATTTGATTGATCAGTCAATCAATGGTATTTGTCTAGCACTTAACGAAGTGCAAAGCACTGTATTTGGAAGAGTCCACCAGCAGCAAAAGACCCAGTCCCTTGTAGAGTATAATAGAGACTCTAATAGGAGAGGCAGGCAGATACAAATTATATACTCAGAGAGGGAGCAGGAAGGAGAACAAGGACAGAAGCAGCAAGAATATGAAACAAAGGAGCAAATCATTAAACGTGAGTTCCAAGAGTGGGTTGGTGTCCCTTGGGGTGCTGGGCCTCACCATCGTCCTCCCTAATTAAGGTTTGTTATAATGGAAGCAGCATGACATAGTGGATAGAGCACGGGTCTGGGAGTCAGAAGGTCATGGGTTCTAATCCCAGCTCTGCCATTTGTCTGCTGTGTGGCCCTGGGCAAGTCACTTCACTTCTTTGAGCCTCAGTTACCTCAACTGTAAAATGGGGATTAAGATTGTGAGCCCCACGTGGGACAGGAACTATGTCCAAAATGATTTGCTTATATCCATCCCAGAGTTTAGAGCAGTTCCTGGAACACAGGAAGCACTTAACAAATACCACAATTTTTTTATCATTATTATTATAACATGGCCATGCCCGGGCTGGTTGTCTGAGTTTTTAACTCCAGCTAGGTAGGACAGTCCTGGTGGCAACTGCATCCAGTGCACAGCTTTCCACCCTCTGCAGAGAAGAATGCCCCTCACAGCTTAGCTCATTTCACCACTGGGTTGCTCCTGGCTTTCATGATCTAGGCAGTATGGTCTAATGGCATGAGTTTGGGAGTGGGACTCAGGAGGTCCATGTTCGAATCAGAAGCAGTGTGGCTTACTAGATAAAGCATGGACCTGGAGTCAGAGTGACCTGGGTTCTAATCCCTGCTCCACCACATGTCTGCTGTGTGATCCTGGGCAAGTTATTTCACTTCTGTGCCTCAGTTACTTCATCTGTAAAATGGGGATTAAGATTATGAGCCCCTTGTGGTACAGGAACTGTGTCCAACCTGATTAACCTGTACCTATTCCTGCACTTAGAGCAGTACTTGGAACATAGTAAGCACTTAACAAGTACCAGAATTATTATTACTGTTGCTGTTATTAATATTAATCCCAGCTCTGTACCAGCCTGCTGAGGGACCTCTGACAAGTAAACCTCTTTGGGCTTCAGTTTCCTTGTCTATAAAATGGGGTATTTACCTTACAGGGGTCTTGTCAGGATCAAATGAGATCTATTTTTCCCAAAGCCAGAGATACAATTAAAAGAGATGGCAAGATCTAGTGAAACCTTGGGGGGCTGGATCAGGAGGCAGGAGACCTGAGTCCTCCTTCTGGGCTGTGGCACTGGGAAATCACTTTCCCTCTCTGCACCTCAGTTTTTCCACTTGCTAATGGGACTTATCTCTGCATCCTCCCTCCCTCCCAGAAGAGTCATGGTGATGAATGAGGGAGGATAAAGGCCTGGGAAGTGATTCTGTTATTGTTTGTTGCCAGGTTGAGCAGGCTGGGTGGATCAGCCCCAGGAATTGAGGATTAAAAAGAGGGAAACCATGGCCCAGAAGGCGGAGCATGGGACCGAGACCCAGAAGGACAAGATCCTCATCCTACATCTACCACTGACTTGCTGTGTGTCTTTAGCAAGTTTCCTTGGGCCTCAGTTTCCTCATCTGTTAAATGGGGATAAGATAGCTTGCCTCTCTCCACTTCTTAGATGGTGAGCCCTATGTGGGGCAGGGATTGTAGTTGATCGGAATATCTTATGTCTACTCCCAGAGCTTAGTACAGTGCTTTAGCCCAGAGCAAGTGCTTAGTAAATATTCTAAGAGGTGTTTATTTTGCAGGAATCTTGGAAAATCTGGATTGCGGGTCTCCTGCCTGGGTCTAGGTAAGTTGTCCCATGCTTGAGTATGTTGTCTTTCTGTGTGGGGAAAAGAGATGGGGAGGCACAGCTGGCCACTTGCCCTTCGGCTAGTGGGGAGCCCAATCTCTTCCATTGCTGTGACGACAGAACCTAGCAAATAGATGCATAAAGGATATGAAATTAGATGTGTTTAAATTCCAACTTGGGTCATATTTCTTCATTTTGCTTTTCTAAATGACGCTGTAGGTCTGGCCCCAGCCCCACTGCCCAGTCAGCCCATGATAAGTGCTTAAGAAATACCATAATTGTTATGGTGGTCCTTTGTGTAGCCCATTGCCACATTTTGCTGGGAACAAAAACAAAGTCTGAAGTGCCTCTGGCCGAGGATGGATCAAGTCCTCACCACTCTAATGGTTAGCTGCTACTGAGCTAGTCTGAATTTTGTGTTATGTGAAGTGTCCAGAGGAATCGCTCTGAAAGCTTGCCTACAGAACCAGGGCTTCGGACTTTATTGTGCTTCAGGGCCCTTCCCAAATTGGGAGGTGGGAGGGCGTGGGGAGGATGACATCTTCACACCCCAACTGAAGGTTCTGCCCAAGAGCCTGGTTTTAGAGCGCTAAAGAATTCATTCCCAGCTTCCTCCAAAGTACAGTGAAGGGGCTAGGAGAGTGCTGAAGTAAAATGGAATGATCTCCATCACTCTATCAGTAGTATTTGTTGAGGGTTTATTGTATGCAGAGCCTGGACCTTAATATTTGAGCAGCTACATTAGAGGTAAAAGACACAATCCCTACTCTGAAAATGCCTGCAATCCAACAGGAAGGCAGACACATGATTATTTACAGGAAAGAGAAGCATGATGGCCTAGTGAATAAAGCAGGGGCCTGGGAGTCAGAGAACCTGGGTTCTCATCCCAGCTCTGTGATTTGTCTGCTGTGTGACCTTAGCTAAGTCTCTCCTCTGTGTCTGTTACCTCAATTGTGAAAATGGGTATTAAGACTGTAAGCCCTATGTGTCTACCAACGCTGTCATATTGTCCTCTCCCAATTGTGTCCAATCTGATTATCTTGTATCTACCCCAGCACTTAGTACAGTGCTTGGCATATAGTAAGTGCTTAACAAATTACCATTTGAAAAGAAAAGGAGTAAGAAGATAAGGGAGAGGTGGATAAGTGCTTAAACAATAGAATATACGGATCAGTGAGCTCACAAATGCTGTGAGGACCTAAGTGCTGAAATGGGAGTTGGGGGGATATGATTTAGGAAGAAGGAAGTGAACCCAGAATTTGCCTCTTGGAGGTTCAGTTTCAACAATGAACCTATGTTTTTCTCTGTCACAGGAACATGGGTGACGTTTGGAGGCCAAATCACAGACGAGGTAAGGACTTACTTTGGATGAAAAGAAACCTGCAGAATTTGGGGTAGGACCGGGACAAATTTCATTTCCATGTATTTCTGGTGCTCTCTAGGGTTTCCCGCAACACTCCAGACCCAATCCAAAGTATCAGAACATGTGTGCATAGTACAGTGCTCTGTACACAGTAAACCCTCAGTGATTATGATTGCTTGGTTGTTTCAGAGATGAACTCCTTGTGGGCAGCGAATGTGTCTGCCAACTATGTTATATTGTCCTCTCCCAAGCTCTGCACAAAGTAAGCTCTCAGTAAACACAATTGATTGATCTGGGCATTTTCTGCCCCAAAGTGTGAGCAATATTCAAGTCTCTTGTCTAGGTAACTACGTGGGAAAACCACTTTACCTTTCCCGAATGTCAATTTTCAAATGGTAATGCTGTTTACTTAGATGCCTTTGTATTTCTTGCATAAAGGAGCTGTTTGTTATTGAGAAAGTTACATCTAAAATTTTTAAAAGACTCAAACAAGGCACTTTTACCTATCAGGTTCCAGTCGGTTTCCCTAGAAAATAGGTCCTTTCTGTCAATATTAAAATAGAATGAATTTTCCAATCCCATTTGGGGTTGGGTTTGGTTTAGTTGATTTTCAAAACTCCAGTGCTAAAGACTGAGTGCCCTAAAGGAGAGGCAGCAGAGTCTGGTGGAAAGAGTTTAAGCCTGGAAGTTGGGTGACATGGGTTCAGATTCCATCTCTGCCACTGACCTTCTGTACTTGTGCTTTAGGTTTCTCAGCTGTAAAATGGGAATCAGAATACCGGCTTTTCCCTTCATCACAGGAATGTTGTAGGGGCGGGAGTGGGAAATGAGATAATGTTGTTGAAAAATTAAAAAATACTACACAAATTCAAAGTGTTCGTAATCCTAGCAACTTGCCTCATGCTTGGGCAGCCTTGGAAGGCCTGATGTCATTGTCATCATCAATATCAGTATTGGACAGGGCACAGTACTAGAAAAAGAAGGAAATTACCAAAAATGTAAAAGAAAACATGGTCCCTGTCCCCAAGGAGCCTATAGGGAGCTGTACAAACATAAAACTGCAAACTTACAATTATAGAAAGTTGCACGAGGCTGGACCAGAAACTATAAAAGCACAACCAGAAACTGTAATCATATTTTAGAGAGTTTTATTCAATATATTTAGCTGTTCTTCACGTTAGATACTGAGGGCTTATGGTAGGCAGGTGGTGGGTTTTTAGCAAGTTTTTAAGAAGGAAAGGGCTATGGTTGGTGAAGAGAAGTGGGAAAAGGCACGGCAGTCAGGGGAATGGAATGAGAGGTGGCTCGGAAGCAGAAGAGTGGGTGTAGGGGATCATCAGACCAAAGACTAAGAGACAGCAGACCCTAGAACTTTGGGACCCAACTTGGGGGGACAGGTTTTTGGCCCTCTACCACCTCCTGGGAAAGTAGCGCCCACTCAGATTTAATATTGGCTGAACTCATTTAGAGATATTTTTCAGAGCCCCTTGAGGACACTTTTCAACCATACCCATTACAAATATAGAATTCTAACAGAATTGGCCAGTGATATTTGAGAATTTTATGCTGATTCTCCAGGCCTCTCTAATGTTTCTTATAAAGAACAGACCTTTGAAGTTTGCTTACAAAGTTAGTGCATTAACCCTAAATGCAGTCCACCCCATATCCTTCTACAAGGGCTCAATGGAGAAGAAAGCCCATTCACAAATATTCCCTGCAAATCGTGTTTTGGCTCAGTGGAAAGAGCCTGGGCTTTGGAGTCAGAGCTCGTGAGTTCGAATCCCAGCTCTGCCACCTGTCAGCTGTGTGACTGTGGGCAAGTCACTTAACTTCTCTGTGCCTCACTTACCTCATCTGTAAAATGAGGATGAAGACTGTGAGCCCCATGTGGGACAACCTGATTCCCCTGTGTCTACCCCAGCGCTTAGAACAGTGCTCTGCACATAGTAAGCGCTTAAATACCAACATTATTATTATTATTATTATGTGGAGGTTGACTTGGTTGGGGCCATCGACCAGTCGTATTTATTGAGTCCCTAATAATTTCAAAGCACTATACTAAATGCTTGGGGGACTACAACAAAAGAAAGACTGGTTTTCGGGCCTTCCCTGCCTTTGAGGAGTTTATAATCTAACTGAGCAGTGGACATGACCAGCTGGAAGAAAAGGGCAAGCTGCCCATGAAGGAGCCAGGGAGTGGAAGGCTTTGAAGCCATCAAGAGTTTTTATTTGATATGAGGGGGCTTTGGCAACTATCCCTGATGACTTTCCAGGATGCAAGTCATGTGATGGGATCAACCCTCAAAAAAGATCTCTGGGTGAAGTGACCCACTCTTTATAATCATCTGTGGAATGTATTTATCTCAACCAACCTTGTTCCTTGCTGATTATCATCCAGGATCTTCCCTTGTAAATATTCGGGAGACATTCCTCTCCCCTTTCAGTGAATAAAAAGCCAAACCCGTAAAATATCTGGAAATGAAATGAAGGGCCTCATCTAATGCAGCCCAAATCTCTTTAATGTTGAATTGTTCCTGCCTGGAAATGCAGATTTCATCTCTTCTAATACCCTGTAAATCTGTTCTGTGACCCGAGGATTAGAGGGAGAAACCTGCCTCTACGATGGCTAAGGCTGCCTCGGCCCTGATCCCTTTGTATCCCGGACGGAAGCCACAAAGCCACCTTTGCCAGGGAGAAAAAAATACCATTCCAGCTACCATGGACAGCTGCTCCATGGCCCAGCGGATAGAGCACGGGCCTGTGAGCCAGAAGGACCTGGGTTCTAATCCCAGCTCTGCCATTTGTCTGCTATGTGACCTTGGGCAAGTCACTTAACATCTCTGTGCCTCAGTTACCTCAACTGTAAAATGGGGATTAAGACTGTGAGCCCCATGTGAGACATGACCTGTGTCCAACCTGATTAATCTGTAGTTACTCCAGTGCTAAGAGCAGCAATGCCTGGCATATAGTAATAGCTTAACAAATACCATTAAAAAAAAATCAAGTCTTCATTTCCAGAAACTAGGGCAGGCTTCAAGGCCCAAAGAGGAGCGTGGGACCCTTAGTTCTCTATCCGTGAGGGCAGTACAGAGTAACAGTAGCAGAGCCTTGAAAATGAATAGGGGCAGAGAGGCCCAAGGCCTAAAAGGAATTGGGTAGCAGGAGTGAGGATGGATGTGAGAAGCAGCGTGGCTCAGTGGAAAGAGCACGGGCTTTGGAGTCAGGGCTCATGAGTTCGAATCCCAGCTCTGCCACTTGTCGGCTGTGTGACTGTGGGCAAGTCACTTAACTTCTCTGGGCCTCAGTTCCCTCATCTGTAAAATGGGGATTAAGATTGTGAGCCCCACGTGGGACAACCTGATTCCCCTATGTCTACCCCAGCGCTTAGAACAGTGCTCGGCACATAGTAAGCGCTTAACAAATACCAACATTATTATTATTATTATTATTATGTGATCCTATGGATAACTCATTTGGTTAGTGGAGCTGACATTCAAGATGGTCTCTAGGAAAGGTTCAGAGCCCAACTTTCTCATCCATTTCCAGGGAGCTCCTTGTGGGCAGGGAACATTTCTACCAATTCTCTTGTATTCTCCCATATGCTATTCCTTCTTATAGAAAGGACACTGGACTGGGAGTCAGGAGTCTTTGGTTCTAGTCACAGCTCCTTCACTTGCCTACCAAGTGTTCTTGGGAAAGTCACTGGACTTTTCTGTGCATCAGTTTCCTCACCTGTATAATGGGGTTACGATACGTGCTCTCCTCATCTCTTAGACTGGGTCCCTGGAGGGTCAGGAGCCTGTATCCAATCTGAATATTTTGTATGGGCCCCAGTGCTTAGTACAGTGCCAGGCACCCAAAAGGCACCTAAAAAATACCGGCATTAACTTTATTATTAATAAAATAATATGTAAAGGTGATGTTTATGTGCCTACCTCATCTTTCATTCATTCATTCAATCGTATTTATTGAGCACTTACTATGTGCAGAGCACTGTATCTTTACGACCATACTGAACTGAAGTTGCACACACTCCAGAATAATACTAATAATGGTATTTGTTAAGCACTTACTATGTGCCAAACAGTATTCTAAGCAGTGGGGTAGATACAAGGTTTTCAGGTTGTCCCAAGTGGGCCTCGCAGTCTTAATCCCCATTTTACAGATGAGGGAACTGAGGCACAGAGAAGTTAAGTGACTTGCCCAAAGTCACACAGCTGACAAGTGGCAGAGCCGGGATTAGAACCCATGACCTCTGACTCCCATACTCTTTCCATGAATGAAATACCTTCTTCCTAAATGCAACAAAGAATAGGGGTGATCCACCAGTGGTCCAAGTAACCAAGACACAAAGACCCCATTCAGCTTTTCAACATTCATTTGTCATCTGCCCCTTACTGCATGGCACCCACAACATAAAAGAATGCCAGTTGCCCTTTTAACCAAACTGTCTCGATGTTTTAAAATGGTCTTTTTTCTAGTTTTAATGCATACTCACTACCTCGACATAGTAATTTCTCCATTTCTTTAAAAAGCAAAAGATAGATCTTTTTCTTTAGGAGATTTCCTATACCTGTATAGTTGTGGTTAAGTGGGCTAGAAAGGGCGGGCTTTAGCCCCTCCTGCAGTATTTGTTGAGTCAAACGCTGTATTAAGCACTGGGATAGATACGGTATATGCAGGTTGGGTAGAGTCCCTGTCCGGCCCGGGATTTTCATTCATTCAATAGTATTTATTGAGTGCTTACTATGTGCAGAGCACTGTACTAAGCGCTTGGAATGAACAAGTCGGCAACAGATAGAGACAGTCCCTGCCGTTTGACGGGCTTACGGTCTAATCGGGGGAGACGGACAGACGAGAACAATGGCAATAAATAGAGTCAAGGGGAAGAACATCTCGTAAAAACAATGGCAACTAAAAAGAATCGAGGCGATGTACAATTCATTAACAAAATAAATAGGGTAACGGAAATATACACAGTTGAGCGGACGAGTACAGTGCTGTGGGGATGGGAAGGGAGAGGTGGAGGAGCAGAGGGAAAAGGGGAAAAAGAGGGTTTAGCTGCGGAGAGGTAAAAGGGGGGGTGGCAGAGGGAGTAGAGGGAGAAGAGGAGCTCAGTCTGGGAAGGCCTCTTGGAGGAGGTGAGTTTGAAGTAGGGTTTTGAAGAGGGGAAGAGAATCAGTTTGGCGGAGGTGAGGAGGGAGGGCGTTCCAGGACCGCGGGAGGACGTGGCCCGGGGGTCGACAGCGGGATAGGCGAGACCGAGGGACGGTGAGGAGGTGGGCGGCAGAGGAGCGGAGCGTGCCGGGTGGGTGGTAGAAAGAGAGAAGGGAGGAGAGGTAGGAGAAAGAGGGAGAGAGCTGCTGACAGGGGGAGGCAGACCAGGCCCTGTGGGAAGGGATCAGGCCCTCAGCTAGAGAGCTCAGATGCCAGAGCCGAAGTTGCAGAGATGTAGTTTCACTGCCTAGATTTCATTTCAAGAAAAATCTCTCCTGCTTTAGAGTAGATGTAATTGCTTAAATGAAAGTTAGGTACATTAAAAATGAGAAGCAGCGTGGCCTAGTGGAAAGAGCACAGCAAGAACACCAAGATGTGTTTTCTTCTTGGGCCTTCTAGGGGGTTGGGCCTCCCGTCACCTGATCTTTCTGAATAAGGATCTTCTTTTGCAGATGGCCGAACAGCTGATGACCTTGGCTTATGACAATGGAATCAACCTCTTTGATACGGCAGAAGTTTACGCCGCCGGAAAGTGAGTACCTTTTCAGATTGAAGCAGTTGGACTCAGCACTATTATGTCCGCATTTCTCACCCCTGGCTCCTTGCTCCGAGCCTAGACTATCCTCCTAGCCTATCTGCAGCTCCCCCGCTCTACTTCTCCCAGTGCTTTGCAGAAAGCTTGGTGGGGGTGGGGGGTCAAGAACTGTGATTTCACTGCAAGATATGGGACCCCTCCCTCATTCAGGGCACCCCCTCTCCTCAGTGAAGTAAGCTTGCCCCCGCCCTGGCAAACGAGGGTAGGAAGCAGGGTGTGAGCGCCCTCACATGCCTACCCAACTCTGAACATACCTCAAAAGCCCTGGGATCAAGGTGTCCTTATTTCCTCAAAGGCCACAGCAGCCACCAAGATAAACCACCTCTAGACTAAGTCCTTCAGGTGTACTATCAGCACTGGGCCACACTCACCCCTGTCTTAAGCAAGCTGAGCACCTAAAAGGCTTTGGGTGGTCTTCACACCGGATCCTACAGCCAATGGGTCATGTTTATTATTATTACTGACTGCTGTCGAATTGTTTCCGATTCATAGCGACTCCATGGATATACTTCTACAAAAGTCCTGTTCTCTGCCATGATCCGCAACCTTTCTCATGGTTCTTCCGTTATCGTTGTTATAGTCTCTATCCATCTAGCTGCCAATCTGCCTCTTCCACATTTTCCCTGGACTCTTCCTCGCATTAGTGTCTTCTCCAGAGAATTAGTCCTTCTGATTATGTGTCCAAAATATGCTGATCTAAGTCAAGTAATTTGGCCTTCCAAAAACCACTTTGGTTAATTTGCTCCAAAACCTGTTTGTTTTTCGGGCAGTCCATGGTATTCACAAAAGTCTTCTCCGACACCACATTTCAAAAGAATCAATGTTCTTTCTATCCTTTTTTTCATTGTCCAGCTTTCGGATCCATACGTCATCACTGGAAACATCGTAGAGTTGACAATTTGTATTTTTGTGGCAATTGTTACATCACCACGTTTCATGACTTTTTCCAGGCCTTTCATAGCAAGACTTCCTAACATTTATCTTAGGCATATTTCTTGGCTGCTAGTTCCTTTATTATTGATTATCAATCCCAGGAGAGAAAAATTGTCAACCAAATCTTCTCTCCATCCACTACAAATGTGTTAAAACTTCAGTCATGTTTACTGAGCAGTTACTGTGTGCAGAGAACTAATAATATAACAGACACATTCCCTATCCACAACGAGCTTACAGTGTAGAAGGGTAGAAAGAGATTAATATAAATAAATTACAGAAATATAAGTGCTGGAGGGCTAGGAAGGGTTAGTAAAGGGAGCAGGTCAGGGTAATGCAGACCTCACCCACCTCTTTGCTAACTGCAGTCTGTGCTTCAGCCGGAACCAGCCTAGCAGGGATGAGAGAGTGGGAGAGGCCTAGCATTCTCATCAATTCCTCCGCCCACGTTCTCGGTCTTGAGACTCTTCCAGTGGGTTTTGATGGGAGACTCCACCGTCATCATTTTCGTGGGCCCAGTTGGGCTAGGAGAGGGAATGGGCAGCTGGGATTTAGGGCCCACCAGGAATCCTGTGATTCCCCAGTTCATTTAGCTCTTGATGTAGGGGCTTGGAAAGTGGACAAAATTCTTGCTTCCAATGGGGCTGGTGGCAAAATAGTTTTTCACATTGGGTGCATTAAAGATGGAGTCTATGCCCTGATTATGGGGGCTTTCATTGAATGCCATTTTAAGCTTTTCTTTTAATTTCTACTTTAGTCAGTTCTCCAGAATCCCATGTGACCTATGTCAGACCAGTCTCCCTTAACATTTTCCAAGTATGTGTTGGAAGAAGGTGAAATTCACTTTTGAGTGCATGTGTGACTGATAAAGCCAATGCAGGACTTACAGCCCCAGCTGCACTGTGCACACATTTTCATGAATGAGGAAATAAGATCTGAAAAGAGTATAGATTTTTCTGGGGATGGGCAAGAAGAGTCTCTCTACCCCAGAAAATCATATTCAATCTTACCCCCAGCAGCAGTGGCTTTTCAATTATAAGAGTGTTAAAGTTAAGCCCCCCCATTAGCCAGAAACATTGGCTAAAAAGTTAGAGAGGGGACTTAAATGTGGTATTTGGGAAGCATTTACTATGTGTTAAGCACTGTACTAAGCACTGGGGTAGATACGGGAAAATCAGGTCCCACATGGAGCTCACAATCTAAGTAGGAGGGAGAACAGATGCTCAATCCCCGTTTTGCAGAAGAGGGAACTGAGTCATGCAGAAGTTAAGTGACTTGCCCAAGGCCACACAGCAAATAAGTGGTGGAGCTGAGATTAGAACCCCTCTGGCTCCCAGGCCTGTGCTCTTGGATTTTCTTACAGTCCAAGACTCAGATTTCATTTGCTAAAAATCAATCAATGGTATTTATTGAGTGCCTGCTAAGTGCAAGCCCTTAGGGAGCTTTATTCTCACTCCTGCCCTTTCCAGGTTCTTTTCCTCCCTTCCGCAGCCTGGGTTGGCATCCAGCTGGCTCTGACTCTTCTTATAACTGGGAAATCCAATGTCTGAGAAGGCACCGAGACTTTCACTTGACTAGTATGAGAGTCTCCCTCCCTTCTTTGTCAAAAAAATTCCAAGAGACTTAGGCACACGTCCGCCCGGGAGGCTCTGAGTGACCCTTGACCTTCTCACTATGCTGCATGCCAGACTGCAAGGTTACTGGCAGCAAGCTGTAACCTTGAGAAGCAGCATGGCCTAGTGGGTATAGCGCAGGCCTGGGAGTCAAAAAGACCTGCATTCTAATCCTGGCTCCAGATAATTCTGTGCCGTGTGACCTTGGCACGTCGCTTGGCTTCTCAGGTCCCTCATCTGTAAAATGGGGATTAATACTGTTGAACTCCGTGTGGGACCTGAACTGTGTCCTACCTGATTGTCTTGTATCTACCCCAGCTGTGTGACCTTGGGCAAGTCACGTCACTTCTCTGGGCCTCAGTTACCTCCTCTATAAAATGGGGATTAAGACTGTGAGCCCCATGTGGGACAGCCTGACTACCTTGTATCTGCCCCAGTGCTTAGAACGGTGCTTGGCACATAGTAAGCACTTAACAAATGCCATCATTATTATTACAGTGCCTGGAACATAGCACTTAACAAATGCCATTTTAAAAAAAAGTAAGCCTCTTATACAGATGGAACTAAGCTGGAGAGCTCCAGAAGTGTTGGCCTTGGGAGAACAGTAGTGTCCGTGCCAGTCTGACTTAGTTCAGAGTCAGTGCGGGTTTTGTGTGAGTGGGCAGCATGGGGCCTAGACTGGGTGGGTGGTGCCATGGAGAGGACCTGGTCCCCGCCCAAGACTGCAGCACAGGGCCCACACTGCAGTATGCCAGGCAGCCCGGCCACACCTTATGCTCCCTCAGCGAACAGTCTGGCTCTGGGAGGGGCACAGGGGCCTCCCCGGGAAGAGGACTGAGGAGAGTAAGCCAGGATGCTGCTGTTGCACCCATCACTTCCAGCTGGGGAGATGAGGGCTCCGCCCCGGTCCCTGGACCCGAGGGGCTCCCACCATCGTCACCGGACTAGAAGGGGGGCAGAAGCGGCTATAACCTCCACTGACACTATGGTTTTATATGCCTCACTTGGCCGTCCTTGCCCCCCCCCAACCATTTAACGAAGCCGACACCACAGTGGCAGCAGCATCAGCAGCACTGCCATCAGGTGCCTTGGCTCCTACCCCACACTCTCATGTGACTCTGTTTTGACTCTTGCCCCTGTTCCCCGGTAGGGGTCATGGGTCATGTCCACCAACTCTCCCCTCTTCAGTCCATCACTCTGCTGCCCGGATCATCTTTCTACAGAAACGTTTTGGGCATGTCATCCCCCTCATCAAAAATCTCCAGTGGTTGACGATCGACCTCCATATCAAACAAAAGCTCCTCATTATTGGCTTCAAAGCTGTCCATCACCTTGCCCTTTCTCATCTCATCTCCCTTCTCTCCTTCTATATCCCAGCCCGCACACTCCGCCTCTCTGGTGCTAACCTTCTCTCTGTCCCTTGTTCTCCCCTGTCCCCCATCCCACGCCCTACCTCTGACCTGAAACTCCCTCCCTCCTCAAATCTACCAAACAATCACACTTCCCCCCACCCTTTCAAAGCTGAATGCTCACCTCCAAAAGCTCTTCCCAGACTAAGCCCCCCTTTTCCTCAGTTCACCCTCCCCTCCACATCACCCCGACTCGCTCCCTTTGCTCTACCCCCCTCCCCACAGCACTTATGTATATATTTGCATATCTGTAATTCTATTTATATTGCTGCCTGTTTACTTGTTTTGATGTGACTATATCTATAATTGTATTTATTTATATCAATGCCTGTTTACTTGTTTTGATGTCCGTCTCCCCGCCTTCTAGACTATAAGTCCAATGTGGGCAGGGAGTGTATCTATTGCTGTTCTGTACTTTCCAAGCGCTTACTACAGTGTTCTGCACACAGTAAGCGCTCAATAAATTATTGAATGAATTAATTAATATTTTCTTCTCCCCAGTCCTTACTGCAGTGCTCTGCATTTAGTAAGCTCTCAGCAGATACAACTGACTGTTCCCTTGCCAAGGGGCAGGAAAAGGCCCTGAAGCCCATACACTTCAGTTGGATTTCTGCTTTGTGGAAGTTGAAGACCTCTGTATTGTATATTCATTACAGGCAGGGAATATGTCTCCTAGTTCTTTTCGTTCATTCATTCATTCAGTCATATTTACTGAGTGCGTACTGTGTGCAGAACACTGTACTAAAGACTTGGGAGAGTACAGTACAATAATAAAAAAAAAAGTCCCCTGCCCACAACAAATTTATAATCTCAAGGGGGGAGACAGACGTTAATATAAATAAATTCCTTCCATTGTATTTCTTGAGCGCTTACTATGTGCAAAGCACTGTCCTAGAGAAGCAGCGTGGCTCAGTGGAAAGAGCATGGACTTGGGAGTCAGAGATCATGGGTTCGAATCCCGGCTCCACCACTTGTCAGCTGTGTGACTGTGGGCAAGTCACTTCACTTCTCTGTGCCTCAGTTCCCTCATCTGTCAAATGGGGATGAAAACTGTGAGCCTCATGAGGGACAATCTGATCACGCTGTATCTACCTCAGCGCTTAGAACAGTGCTCTGCACATAGTAAGCGCTTAACAAATACCAACATTATCATTATTATTCTAAGCATTTGGGGAGAGTACATTCTAACAACCATCGGTCACATACATTCCTTGCTCACAACGAGCTCTCATTAAATGACAAATATGTACATAAGTGCTGTGGGGTTGGGAGAAGGGATGAACTAAGGGAGCAAGTCAGGGTGACTCAGAATAGAGTGGGAGAAAAGGAAAGGGGGCTTAGTCAGGGAAGGCCTCTTGGAGGAGATGTGCCCTCAATAAGGTTTTAAACAGGGGGAAAGTAATTGTCTGTTGGATTGGAGGAGGGAGGGCATTCCAGGCCAGGGGCAGGACTTAGGGAGATAGACGAAATCAAGGCACATTGAGGTTAGCATTAGAGGAGTTAACTGTGTAGGCGGGGTTGTAGTATTGTACTCTCCCAAGTGCTTAGTACAGTGCTGTACAAACCTCTCAATAGATACCATTTGTTGATTGATTTCCCTAATAGCAAGAGCCCCAGGCCCAGCACCTGACCTCTCTGAAAGGCCCAGGTACAGGCCCTGGTTTCTCATACAGCAGGGCGGAGCACTTACTAGTCAGGACGAAGGGAATTAAGATACCTTGGGAAAGAGAGACCGAAGGGGACACCTTGGGTTTCTTTCTATACTCTTCTCCCTCTTCCCCCTTCCCCCCTTTCCTGCCCTATAAAGTTTTCCTCAGCTATAGTCAGTAGAAATAATGATTAAGCCCCCACAGAGTGCTGAGAATTGTATTACATATGGGGAAAGTATAGCAAAAGTACAAAACGCATCCCCTTGCCACCAGAAGTACCATCATTTCTCTAAGAGGGAGTTTGAGTTTTGACTCCCAGAGAGTCCCTAGTGTCAGACTGGGGGCTACTCAGCAGTCTAACCCAGCAAAGATCCACCATGCCAAACCCAGCACTTGCCAGCCAACCTAATTTGGTTTTCCCCATCTAGACTGTAAACTCATTGTGGGCAGGGAATCTCTGTTATATTGTTGTGTTCAAGTCTGCCAAGCGCTTAGTACAGTGCTCTGCACACAGGAAGCACTCAATAAATACGATTGACTGATTGATTGAACTGAGTTTTGCCGGAACCTTCAGCCCAAAGTGAACTTGGGCGGAGTTCAATGGGATGGAAGGTAAGCCTATTCCCTGCGGACTCTTGTCAGCACATTATTTGTTCCTGGAAATGGACTTATAAGGATCCCCAGAATATATAAGCTGCTTCCACCTCGAGCATCCTGTCCTTCCCTTGGCCCTCCCGACCGGCAGGGCCAAGCTCACCTGCTGCTCCCAGTCACATCAGCCCTGTGGAAGCCTGCAGCCAGCTAGCAGGGACAGTGTCTGGAGAGAGTTGGGAGGTTGGAGGGTGGGTGGCAGCTGTGCCCTCAGGGAACCCTTTCATCTCTCTGTACAAACCAGCGCAGAACCTGATACACTTCTACTGTCCGCAGGCTGAGGACAGCAGGGAATCTCTTCTACTTGGCCCCGAGGCTCCTTACAGAGATTCTAATTTGAGAAGTCATCAAAGGAATTACAGGACTTTTAGACTGGGTGATAGACCCAATCTTAGAAAGTTCATCTGGATGAACATTTTTTCTCTCACTTTCCCTCCCTCTCTTCTCCCCTACTCCCCTGTCTTCCTCCCAATATCTCTGTCTCCTTTCCCATTCAGTCTGCCACTCTCTCTGCCACTCTTTCTCACTGTCCCTCCATCTTCTCTCCCACTCTGCTTCTGCTAAATTAATCTGACACGGTGGAGGCTGAGGGCAGGGAAAGAGAAACAGGGACTGATCATTTTTTTCAAGACTTTGCCTGTTATCTGTTCACTGTCAAAATGTCATTCAGTGAATCACAGGTAAGTAGTAGGACCCCTCGCTCATACCGTGTCTATGGAAATGCAGTATTCGATCAATGGATCGATGGTATTTACTGAGCGCTTGCTGTGTGCAGAGCATTGTACTAAGCACTTGGGAGAGTAAAATATAACAATATAACAGACCCTTTCCCTGACCACAACGAGTTTACAGTCTAGAAGAGAAGAGGGGAAAGGTGTGGCCTGACAGCAGCAGCACAGGTGGGTGAGTTGTTTTGGCATTGGAAGTGATGGTGGTGTTGGCCCTGAGCTGTGCCCAGCATTTAGCCTGCTCCCTTATGCACAGCAGCACATGTTGTAAGGCTGCTGGCAGGAAATGCTAAGGCTAAGCCGTTATTAAGTATGAAATTCATCTACAAATTAGCCTGTAGGAATTTTGACTCTTTTTCCCAGATTCTGTTTTTAACTATGTGTCCATTCCCAGGCATCAGTTTGGATCTGTTCATTGTTTTTGCATAGAATTGTTTTATTGGGAGGAACCGTTTGGTGCCTGCCCAGCCTAAGAAGGCTGTTGATCAGCATTTTTTTGAGGCTGACTGTGTGGGAAGTGCAGTACTAAGCACTTGGGAGATGACAGTGGAAGTGTGTGGTGTACCTGGCTCTCAAAGAATTTGCAGTCTAAGAAAGCCCTTGCCTGATCTGTCTTGGGCTGGAGCTTGGAGAAAGGCATGCAGAAGAACAAGCAGAGCTAAGCGTACCCACTGCCTTCTTTTCTGCTGAAAAGAGTCGCTTAGCCTATTGCATCCATGATGTCTCAGTATTCGTCCTTTAGAGATGATGCCCATGTCTGCCCAGGGCTCTGGCGTTCACCAGGAACCGTGGGCAGTTTATCTTTGAAAAGCGCAGGTAGCAATCTGGAAATATTCTGCAGGTAATGTGGGTAGTGGGTTTTGTCCAGGGTGCTTCGGGGCGGTGTGTCCCTGCCAGCCAAAGGGATGAGATGTTACAGTCCTGCTATTCCTCTGCACCATCGTCCCTTGATACAGGGGCAGAGATTTGCCTATTACGGCTGTCCCGACCAAGGCTTTTCCTTCCTTCTTCTCTAGCTTGGAAGAAAACCCTCTTGTCCACAGATGTGCCACCCTCAGAGAATCAAATGCCAAGACACCAGCTCTGTCCCCTACCTTTCCCCGGTCCCTGTCCAGGGATGGTTGTCCTGGGTTTGCCACCCCCGGCACCTCCTTCTCCCCTTTGGAGTCATTAGATAGCGTTGCCAGCCCCAGCTTGTTCGTATTGCATTTTATGCTTCCAAGTACTTAGTGCTGTGCTCTCCACACAGTAAGCACTTGATAAATACTATTGATTGATTGATTGAGCAGTACTGGGAGGGGCTGCTCTGGGCCCACATGTGGATTCTGTACCCAAACCTGGCCAGGTGAACCTGGAGATCCCCGGTTGGACTTCACTGAGTTCTGTCCCCATGTTTGGCCATTATTTCTACACTGATGCCAATTAGATCAGACTTCCCTAGGTCAGAAAGTAGATGGGGTCAGGGGATTGGTCAGGGGGCTCCTGGCTCTTGTCCTCATGCCTAGGGGTGGTTGGGGGTTGGGCAGAATCCTGTGCTCCTACCCCAGTAACAGTAATATTTTTTAGAGAAGCAGGTGGCTCAGTGGAAAGAGCCCAGGCTTGGGAGTCAGAGGTCATGGGTTTGAATCCCAGCTCTGCCACTTGTCAGCTGTGTGACTGTGGGCAAGTCACTTCACTTCTCTGTACCTCAGTAACCTCATCTGTAAAATGGGGATTAACTGTGAGCCTCACGTGGGACAACCTAATGACCCTATATCTACCCCAGTGCTTAGAACAGTGCTCTGCACATAGTAAGCACTTAACAAATACTGACATTATTATTATTATTATTAAGTGCTTACTATGTGCCAAGCACTGGAGTGGATACAAGGAAATAGGGTTGGACACAGTCCCTGTCCTGCATGGGACTCTCAGTCTCAATCCCCATTTTACAAATGAGAGAACTGAGGCACAGACACAAGAAGTGACTTGCCCAAGTCCACATAAGAGAAAAGTGGCAGAGCCAGGATTAGAACACTTGACCTTCTGACTCCCAGACCCGTACTCTAGTCACTATGCCGTACTGCTTCCCTGCTGACACCCATCTCCTCCCCTGTTGCTGAAGGGAGGGGTGTGAGCAGGGATCTGATGTTGATCTGATGACCTCAAGGGTGGGGTAGCGATAGCAATGGTACTTATTGAGGGCCTACAGAGTGCAGTGCCCAGTGCTAAATGCTTGGGAGATACAAGGGAAAATAAACTGGCCTGACCCTGTTTGACCACGCTTTGGGGGAAGGCTTCTCCCCTGCCCCAACTGCCTCCACTGCCCCTTCTCCTGGCCTTAGCCTGACAAAGCTCTGTAGCTCTCCAAGATTAGGGGGTGACTGGGGCTACCACTGGCTCAGGCCTATCAGTTGCTCCCAGCAGAGCATCTCTGTGGGAGTCTCAGGCAGGGGGAGGACATTCTCTGGGTGCCCAATGTGGATGCATTTAGGGGGTGGAGGGGAGGGAGATATGTCCCAAGGAGAAAATGAGGTCATTCATGCCAGCATCAAACTCTCCTTGTCCTCCCCGGCTAAGAATTCACAAGGAGTCTAAAGGTCAGGACCCTGCACCATCGTCATCGTCATCGATCATTAGTGGAATTTATTGAGGGCTGACTGTGTGCAGTCCCAACCCCAGATTAACTGTGCGGGATTATTCAATCAATCAATGGTATTTATTGAGTACCTACTATATACAGAGCACTGTACTAAGAGCTTGGAAGAGTTCAGTTCAGAGTTGGTAGACATAATCCCTGACCACAAGCAGCTTGCAGTCTAGAGGAGGAGACAGACATTGAAATATGTTACAGATAGGGGAAATGGCAGGGTATACGGATAAGCACATAAATTCTATGGGACTGGAGGTGGAGTGAATATTATAAATTCTGTTTATGTATATATTAATGTCTGTCTCCCTCTCTGAACTTTAAACTTGTTGGCAGGGAAAGTGTCTTCCAACTCAATTGCATTCTCCCAAGTGCTTAGTATAGTGCTCTGCACATAGTAAGAACTCAATAAATATCATCGATTGATTGATGATTGATTGCTCTGCACACAGTAAGCACTCAATACATACCACTGATGATGATGGCGGTGATGATGATGTTGATAAATATCAAGTGCTTATAGAATACAGATCCAAGTGCCTAGGCAACGTAGATGGGAGGGCAAATAGGGGATACGAGGACTTAGGGAAGGCTTCTTGGAGGAGATGTGATTTTTAAAAGGCTATGAATGTGGGGAGAGGGTGGACTGTCGACTGTGAAGGGGGAGGGAGTTCCAGGACAGAGGCAGGATGTGGGCAGTGGGTCAGCGGCAAGATGGAGGTACAGTGAGTAGGTTGGCATTACAGGAGCTGATTTAGTACCCAAAAGCCAGAAACACAAAGGGAAGAAATCACTTCCAGGAAGGAGTTTTTCATCTTTAATTATCTTGCTTCGTTATCCCCTAATGAAGTCTTCCCTTCTGTGGTCTTCAGTGTGCTGGTTTTGATTCTCTGAAACCTGATAATGAAATCCTTGGGGTTCCCCCTTGTCTGTTTCTGTTTTGCAGGGCTGAAGTTGTATTAGGAAATATTATTAAGAAGAAAGGATGGAGGTAATTATTCCAATTTTACCCACCCAGTCTTCCCTGCCCCAACACAGTCAGGTGCAGAGGGCCAGAGCCCCAGTGACTTTTCCATTGGGGCTGGAGAGGAAGGCAGAGGAGAGTTGCAGGTGGGGATGCTGATGAGAGCCCAGTGGGGGCTGGGGAGACTCAGGGGTCCAGTGGCATTGGGTGCCCAGGTAGCCAAACCAAGGCTCTCCAGTGCAATGGGGCCAGCCCAGAGTGGGGTGCTTCCCTGCTCAAGTGGGAATCCTGACAAATGAGGATTTTATCTCAGGACCATTTCCCCTCCTCCCAACTGCCCCTGCAAAATTTTCACTGAATAAGTAGTAGCAACCATCTTGCTACTTACTGAGTACTTTCATTCATTTAGTCGTATTTATTGAGTACTTACTGTGTCCAGAGCAGAGGCTGATCCAAGACAATCAATCAGATCGGACACAGGCCCTGTCCCATACGTAGCTCCCTGTCTAAGGGACAGAGAGAGCAGGGATGTTCTCCCCATTTTATAGAGGAGAGGAAGAAGTGAGCCCAGAGAAGTTAAAAGGCTTGCCCAAGGACACACAGTAGGCCAGGGCAAAGCTGAGACTAGAAGCCGGGTTTCTTGACTCCACGCCCTAGGCACTTTCCACTAGACCACACTGCCTCCTGTGGATGAGGGGAAGTTCTCCAGGTCTCCCACAGAGTCCTTATGGAAACAGCAGGCAGAGCCTATCATCATGCTTAAAAGTTTCTAGGTAAATCTTTCTCCATTTGCTCTCTGCCAGTGTGTCTAATCCTTCGCGTAACTTTTGCAATAGTCAATCTCAGGGTGGCAATAACTGAGTGTTTACCTAGGTCAGTGACCAGAGAACCTGAGAGCCCCCTTCCCTCCACAAAAGTGCTGTCTGGAACAGAGTCCACCTGTCCAAATTTAAAATCAGTCATGACTTCTGTCAACATCGGGCCTCCCTGGGAGCAAAGCTTTATAACCAGAGGTCACTGATATCTATTGAATGCACCACACTGTACTAAGCACTTGAGAGAGTACCATCTAAGCAAGACACACATTTCCTACCCAGAAGAAACAAACAATCCAAGGCCAGAAAAACACTGCTTCACTTTCAGGATCGTCATGCCTTAGAGAGACCTTCCCTCATCTCGTCCTTCACTCATTCATTCATTGTCCTATTTATTGAGCACTTACTGTGTGCAGAGCACTGTACTAAGCCCTTGGAAAGTATAATTTGGCAACAAATATAGACAATCCCTACCCAATAACAGGCTCACAGTCTAGAAGGGGGAAAATAGACCCTTTCCAACCTCTGTTCCAACCCAAATATCCTGCTCCCAGGCAGCTCTTGAGTATCCAAAATCTGTGGTGGCTTTGGCTTCCCTCCTCTTACATTTCCCCATCCAAGGATCATTGCCAGAGCTCTGAAGCCTAGTTTGGAAGCCCAGGACTCCAGAGGACCCAAGAGGTTACCACCGGCCTTGTGCCGGGAACAAGCCAGATATCTGAGAATCGCAGGTCCTCAAAACCACCTGGTGTGACATCGTCAGAAATGGCCTATGAGCACAGCAGCTCATGGGCAAGCATTTTCAGAAATGCCACCAGCAGACAAGGCTGCGTCTCAGCTCCTTCCTCTCCCTCTTGAGTGCCATTTGTCAATCCTCCTCTTTGGCGGTAATTATTTAAGCCCCCACCTCACCTTTCCTCCAAGTGGTCTCTCACCATCCCAGAGGTTGCTCTGAAAATAAATTCCTCTTCACAGGGTAATTAAGAGAAATTGCTCTCATTAGCAAATCCCATGATTGTGTCTCAGGTAAATACACACTGAAATAAATATTAGATCATCCCGAATGGGGGGGATGAGGAGGCAGTGTGACCTAGTGGAAGGAGCCTTGAACTGGGAGTCATGAGAGCTGGGGTACCTTGGGCAAATCACTAAAACTCTGGACCTCAATTTTCTCCTTCATAAAGTGGGGGTGTCTGCTCTTCTTACCTCCTAGATTGTGAGACCCAAGTGTGACCCAGAACGTGTCAGACCTGATTATTTTGAATTTACACCGGCATTCAGTACAACAATTTGGCCTGGGGAGATTGATTAATTAAATGCCATAATTCTTGTTATCCTGCCTTTAGGATATGTTTGCTGGAGGAGTAGAGATGATGGTGATGGTGTAGGCAGTAGCAGATAGGAGTGACCTTGCGTAATGCAATAGGGATTTCAGTGGATCAGCTGTCGTTGGGGGGCAAAGGCCAGATCCGGGAATAGGCAGGAGAAAGTTGAGGTTTCTGCGTTAAGTGACTGTTTCCCTCCTTTTCTGTCTTCTAGACGATCAAGCCTGGTCATTACCACTAAAATCTTCTGGGGAGGAAAGTATGTAAGAGTTTGGACTCGTAGTCACCTTGCCAGGGACCACAAGTCCAGACCGCTATACTTGTGTGGGATGGGTCCTCGGGGCTCTCTCAGACTCGCTGGGGCCAGCCTGGGGTCATGTTTGGGCAGGGGACCCCCGGGGAGTGGGAGCTGGGGTTCGGAACTCACCCAAGGGGGAGCTTTAAAACCAAGATGGGTGGTCTGGGACCCTGAGCCCCCTGAGGTGGTGGGGTGCAGGATGCTGTCCAAGATCAGCTTGAGACGGGAGGACGGGGTGAGTGTCCGACGTGTTGTCGACCTTTCTTTCAGAGCGGAGACCGAGCGGGGGCTGTCCAGGAAACACATCATAGAAGGTAAGGAACAATATGACTCCAACGGCCCCAACTTGCCCTTTTCCAGGAATTTCAAAACCAGAAGGAGCCTCCAGAGGCCGTCAAGACCAGGTCTCCAAAGAAGAGTGTCCAATGAATCAATCAATCAGGGGTATTTATTGAGTTCTTACTATGTGCAGACCACTGGACTAAGCACTTGGGAAAATACAGTCAATCAGTGGTATTTATTGGGTGCTAACTAAGTACAAAGCACTTCACTAAGCACTTGGGATAATATAATACAACAAGCCCACAGCGAGCTTACAGTCTGGAGGGGAAAACAGACATTAATATCAATAAGCAGTACCATCAGGCATTTGAGCTGGATGAGTTTATAGCATGTTCTCCTTGTAGGGAGAACACACAGCTTTCTGCAGCAGTCTGTTCCAGCATGTCTGACTAAAGTCCTCAAGACTGTAAACTCACTGTGACTAGGGAATGTGCCTGCTAATTCTCCTAAGTGCTTACTATAGTGCTTTGTACTTAGTAAGCTTTTAATAAATAATAATGTTGGTATTTGTTATGCGCTTACTATGTGCAGAGCACTGTTCTAAGCACTGGGGTAGATACAGGGTAATCAGGTTGTCCCACGTGAGGCTCACAGTTAATCCCCATTTTACAGATGAGGTAACTGAGGCACAGAGAAGTGAAGTGACTTGCCCACAGTCACACAGCTGACAGTGGCAGATCCGGGAGTCGAACCCATGACCTCTGACTCCGAAGCCCAGGCTCTTTCCACTGAGCCACGCTGCTTTGCCATTGATTGATAAAGCCAACAACTATCTCCACATAGTTTGGGACCATTTCTCCTTCCTTCTATCAGGATAGTAATAATAATTATAATTGTTATAATAATAATGATGGTATTTGTTAAGGCTTCCTGTGTGCCAAGCACTGTATTAAGAGCTGGGGTCAGAGGAAGCAGCATGACATAGTAGATAGAGCACAGGCCTGTGAGTCAGAAGGTCGTGGGTTCCAATCTTTGCTCTGTCACTTCATTCAATCGTCTTTATTGAGCGCTTACTGTGTGCAGAGCACTGTACTAAGCTCTTGGGACAGTACAGCACAACAATAAAAACAAACATTCCCCACCCACAACGAGCTTACAGTGTGGCTTTGGACAAGTCACATCACTTCTCTGTGCCTCAGTTACCTCATCTGTAAAATGGGGATTAAGACAGTGAGCCCCACATGGGACAGGGACTGGTCCAACCTGATTTCCTTGTATCTATGCCGGTGCTTACTACAGTGCCTGGCACATAGTAAGCACTTAACAAATGCCATAATTATTATTATTACAACAGTATCACCAGGTCAGACACAGTCCCCAGAGCTCAGAAAATATTCCTATACCCTTGGTTTCGTTGAAGACCACCTTATTTCTAATGCCTCTTCAGATATCTGGTACTTCTCAAATCTCCCTTGGCCTTCTCTCCCCCCAGCTAAATAACTGCCATCCTAGAATGGGAACCCCCTGCCCCGGCACTCATCCGCCTCATTCACCTGGTTCCTCTTCTGAGACACGCCTCCCAACCCCTGCCCCAAGGCAGAAGAAAATCAAAGCAGACACTTGTATGCCATTTCGTCCTAAGAACGTGACTGTTGCATTTTGGTTCTCTAACTCTGGGACCAGAGGCCTGGGATCTGGGATTCCAGGTTCCACTCCTTGTCAGACCTTCAGCCAATTGGAGTCCTCCTCCAAAATGCTCCTCCCTCAGGAAGTTCGGCTGCCTAAACTGACCAAGGGGCTCAAGGATCCTTTTTTTGTTTTTGTTTTTTAAGGTATTTGTTAAACTTTACTATGTGCCAGGCAGTGAACTAAACGCTGGGATAGATGCAAACTAATCAGGTTGGACACAGTCCCTGCCCCAGATGAGGCTCACAATCTTAATCCCCATTTTACAGAAGAGGTAACTGAGGCACAGAGAAGTAAAGTGACTTCCCCAAGGTCACACAGCAGACAAGTGGCAGAGCCAGGATTAGACCCCAGGACCTTCTGACTCCCAGGCCCATGCTCTATCCACTAGGCCACCCTTGGGACTCCTGGGACGATCGCAACTCTGGCAGGGAGCAGCCCTGCTACCTCGTTTCCCAGGTGGAAGGCCACAATGCAGTTGATCAATCCATGGTATTTACTGAGCACTTCCTTTGTGCGGAGCACAGCACTAAGTGCTTGGAAAAGTACAATATAATAGAGTTGGTAGATACAATCTCTGACCAATCAGTCATTTTTATTGAGCACTTGCTGTGTGAAGTACACTGTACTGAGCTCTTGAGAGAGTACAGAATAACAAGAGTTGATAGACACATTCCCTTCCCATGAGTTTACAGCCTAGAAGAGAAGACAGGCTTTAAAAGAAATTATAGATAGGGAAAATAGTAAGAGTACGAGGGTATTAATGGAAGCGCCGTGGGCCTGGGGTGTGTATCGGAGTGCCTAAGGGGTAGACAGCCAGAGACCTAGTCAACAGTGAGGGGAGGGTGGAAAAGGGAAATGAAGGCTAGGCCCCGGACCAAAAAACTCCAAGGCCAGAGGCTCCGTGCCTCAGTTACCTCATCTGTAAAATGGAAATAAGGTGCCTAATCTCCCTCCCTCTTAGACCCTGAGGCCAGAGTGGGACAGAGACTATATCCAATCGGATATCAACCTCAGTGCATAGAACAATGTTTGCTACCCTGTAAGCACGTAATTACCATAGCTATTAAGACTCCTAGGCCCCAGTCCCGAAATTCCAGAGCTGGAAGTTCAAATCTTTCTCCTTCTCCTCCCCTTCCCCCTCCTTTGGCCACTTCTGCCCTTCCTTGGAGCCCTCTCTGCTCCGTTTCTCCATCTGGCAGGTGGGAGTCAATCGTTAATTACTGTGGCACTTGTTCAGCACTTCCTCTGTGCCCAGTGCTGTGCTAAGCACTGAAGTAGATGCAGTGCCATCCCAGTTACATCAGCTTGGGAAGCACACGTGTTTTCACTACACGTTTTGGCTAGAACATGACATGGGATTTTCTTCTGCCAGCGTGTTGGAAGAAATTGTGCCCACACACTTACACACGCATATGGGGTAGGGCACCACAATGCACACTTCCTGCCCACAGGACTCTGTAGCTCTGGGAACCGCAGGACAGTGCCATCCCCCTGACAGCTCATTGCCCAGGCTCTTGCTCTGCACCCCATGGGGAAGCAGCATGGTATAGTGGATAAGCCTGGGCCTGGGAGTCAAAATGTCCTGGATTCTAATCCTGGCTCTGCCGCATGTCTGCTGTGTGACCTTGGGCAAGTCATTTCATTTTTCTGTCCCTCAGTTACCTCACCTGTAAAATGGGCATTGAGACTGTGAGCCCCATGTGGTACAGGGACTGCGTCCAACCTGATTTGCTTGAATCCATCCCAGTGCTTAGTACAATGCCTGGCACATAGTAAGCACTGAACAAATACCACACTTGTTGTTGTTGTTGTTATTATTACCACCCCACCAAGGAACACATCCACAAATGCGCTCTCGGCACCACTCATTCATTCATTCAATAGTATTTATTGAGCGCTTACTATGTGCAGAGCACTGTACTAAGTTCTTGGAATGTACAAATCGGTAACAGATACAGACAGTCCCTGCCCTTTGACGGGCTTACAGTTTAATTTGGGGAGACAGACAAAAACAATAGCAATAAATAGAATCAAGGGGATGAACATCTCATTAAAACAATAGCAAATAAATAGAATCAAGGTGATGTACATCTCATTTACAGAATAAACAGGGTAATGAAAATATATACAGTTGAGTGGACGAATACAGTGCTGAGGGGAGGGGAAGGGAGAGGGGGAGGAGCAGAGGGAAAAGGAGAAGCTCAGTGTGGGAAGGCCTCTTGGAGAAGGTGAGCTCTAAGTAGGGTTTTGAAGAGGGTAAGAGAATTAGTTTGGCGCAGGTGAGGAGGGAGGACATTCCAGGGCCGCAGGAGGATGTGGCCCAGGGTTCAACGGCGGGATAGCCAAGAACGGGGGATGGTGAGGAGGTGGGCGGCAGAGGAGCGGAGCGAGCAGGGTGGGCAGTAGAAAGAGAGAAGGGAGGGGAGGTAGGAAGGGTCAAGGTGATGGAGAGCCTTGAAGCCTAGAGTGAGAAGTTTTTGGTTCATGCGGAGGTCAATAGGCAACCACTGGAGGTTTTTAAGTAGGGGAGTGACAGGCCCAGAGCGTTTCTGCAGGAAGATGAGCCGGGCAGTGGAGTGAAGAATAGACTGGAGTGGGGAGAGAGAGGAGGAAGGGAGATCAGAGAGAAGGCTGACACAGTAATCCAGCCGGGATGTTATGAGAGCCTGTAACAGTAAAATAGCCGTTTGGGTGGAGAGGAAAGGGCGGATCTTGGTGATTATAAAGGTGAGGCCAGCAGGTTTTGGTGACGGATTGGATGTATGAGGTGAACGAGAGAGCCGAGTCAAAGATGACACCGAGGTTGCGGGTCTGAGAGACGGGAAGGATGGTCGTACCATCCACGGTGATAGGGAAGTCAGTCAGAGGACAGGGCTTGGGAGTTGCCCCAACCCCGAGGGCCTCCTGAAGGCATTTCTTTAACATCTCCTATTCTGCTTCCCTGCTCAACTAGGTCTGAAAGCCTCATTAGAACGACTGCAGTTGGAGTACGTGGACGTGGTGTTCGCCAACAGGCCCGATCCAAACACGCCTATGGAAGGTAGGTCCCCCAGAAGCCACCGGGCTTCCCGCCTCCCTACCCAAGCCCAGCTGGGTGGTCTCGGCCCCACGGGAGGGAGGGAAGGAGTTGACCCCCAGAAACCAGCCACCCCCTCAACGCGTATCTGGCACATCTCCGACTTGGCCCCTCTTGAGATTTTCCTGGTGCAAGAAGTGACTGGTCTCCCTAGACTTTGGGGATGTGGCAAGTGGCAAGGCAGGGTGGAAGGGACGGGTAAAGTCACCGGGGACACAGCATCTCTCATTTTGACCTCCTCCTCTCTGCTCTTGTCTTCTTGCCGGATGAACCGGATGGACACAGGATCCCCTGCCCCTCCCCTCTCTGGTTCCACCTCCGCCCACAGACTGTGGTTTCTGAATTGCATGAAATGTGTCCCCATCCCCACCCCCCTCCCAAACACCAGTTAGTATTTAATTAGCCAAACTAGGCATTCTTGTTTTATCTCTTTAGCCATCTCTATGTTCTGTTAAATCATGAGTTTATTGGCCTGGGATTTTGGTTTGAATTTTTTTTCTATTTCAGAATTCAGAGGTGGTTTCTTACTGGGTTGGGGAAATGGTCCATGTTTTAAGTGGTCTTACTGGGAAGTGGTCCATGTTTGAAAAGGAGTTTTAGTTGGTCTTGTTTTTCTCATGTTCTTTATACTCTTGTGCCCCAAGCTATCTCACTGCCCACTGCCCGTGCCCCTTTCCACCCCCCTGCCCCTCCCCATCCATCCCACGATGCTGCTGTGCCCCAGGCCATTCTTGTTTGTGCTTCGCTGCTTCAGAAGCCGAGAAACTTAAGCTTCATAGAATATTTTTCCTCATGTATTTATATCTAGATCTATATTTTTTAAAAACAACTGTTCTTTGAAAGGTGATTTATGCCTCCCCCATATCCTGCTCCTTTTGTCATGCCGTGTCTTGCAGTATTCCAGCAGCTATAAACTCTGGTCTCTTTAAATCTTTCTTTTATCACCAGGGGACCCATTTAGTTCTTCCAAGTCAAGAACATTCATCATAGAAGGTACATAGTACCCACAGTCCGACTATTGACTTCTGTGTCCGAGCAGCATTTTATGAGACAGATTCTGTATTTTTATTTACACTATTCCCTTCTCCCCTGATGACAAACTTCTCCATAAAATGCAAAAAAGAAAAAAAAAACCCTGCCCTAAGAGAACATCTTGCAAGTAAAAAGAAAAGCCAAGTAGTCTTTTAGTTCCTTCTCTTTTCCCTGATCTACGTCGTCATTTCCATTACTTTTTTTTCCTTTCTTCTTTGCCTCTCGTGCACGTGTCCTTTCCCTCCCACTTGATCCCTCTCCCAGCGTGCTTCTCTTTCCCCAATTGGCGATTCTGCCCGGAAACCTACTTTTCATTTGGGGGTTTGCTGTGACAACTTGGTTAAAAACCCCAGGTCATGTATGTTGCCTTGGCGGAGCGCTGGAGGGGAGAGCTCTTTGAAAAGGGGTGAATGGATCGGGGGCCCCAGAGTCTCGATCGTAGGGAGTCTCAGCCCCCAAGCGTTAAAGAGGGCGTCTCCACTTGGGGACGGTAAATTCGCATCTCCCAATGGCACCGGGCTCTCCGGCAAAATTTGGGGGCTGCCGGGGGATTTGGCTACCCAAATTACCATCCCGTAGCCTTCTGCACTGCCTGATGTGTTCACCCCTTGCGATGCTGGTCATGTGATTGTCTTCTTCACCAGGAAGGACTAGAGCTGGGCAAAACTCTAGAAAACGGCAGTTTCAGGGGCTACAGACTCTGCAAACAGGCCCTCCCCTCTCCCTTGCCCTCTCACTTCCTGTCAAATGGTGATGGAAAAAGCCATCGATCGGTCAGTTTGTCAGTCAGTCAGCGGGATTGATTGAGCGGCTGTTGAGGGGAGAGTACTACTACACTAAGGTCACCGGAAGCCAGACGCCTGTACCCTGCCCACAAGAAGCTTACAGTCAAATGGGGGAGACAGACAGACAAAAGTGGTTTACAAATGGTAGGCGCAAGTAGAAGAACGAGCATATGAACCAATAAATATACATATGGACCCCCATGGGGCTCACGGTCCAACTCAGAGAAAAGGATTTTAATCCCCATTTTACAGGCGAGGTAACTGAGACACAAAAAAATTATAAGACTTGCCCAAGTTCACACAACAGGCAAGTGGCAGAGCCTGGATTAGAACCCAGGACCTCTGAAACCCAGGCCGTCTTTCCACATGGCCACACTGCTTCCCTAGCCCCTTGTCAGGCTACGCTTCTGTTGTGTTTTTGTTTTTTATGGTATTTGTTAAGTGCGCACTATGTGCCGGGCGCTGCACTAAGCGCTGGGATAGACACAAGATAATCAGGTTGGACCCAATCCCTGCCCCACATGAGGCTCACAATCTTAAACCCCATTTTACAGATGAGGTAACTGAGGCACAGAGAAGTAAAGTGACTTCTCCAGGGTCACACAGCAGACAAGTGGCAGAAGCAGGATTAGACCCCAGGTCCTTCTGACTCCCAGGCCTATGCTATATCCACCAGGTCATGCTGTTTCTCAAGGATTAGAACCCTGCTTGATGGGAGGGTTCTGTGTTTTCCCCCAGACGCTCCCCTGAGCCACAGAAGGCTGGGTCTCTGGCTGCCAGCTCAGCGACGTCATGGTCTGGCAACTTCATTTTTAATCTGCAGGTCGAGCAGCCCCATGACAGCTCCCACAGAAATCTCACCCTCTGCCCGCTACAGAGCAGAATTCAGTATTACAGTGAAACCTTCTCAGCCTTAGTAAAATCCCAACTCCTCCAAGAGGTCTTCCTCTACTAAACCCTCATTTCCCTTACTTCCTCTCCTTTGGGTGTCACTTTTTCAATTGGATTTGTACCCTTTATTCACCCCTCCCTAAGCCCCACAGCACTTATGTACATGTGCCAAATTGTTTTTTTTAATATATTAATGTCTGTCTGCCCCTCTAGACTTTAAGCTCCTTGTGTTCAGGGTCTACCAACCCTGTTATATTGTAGTCTGCCAAGCACTTAACCTAGTGCTCTCTGCACACTGTAAGTGCTCAGTAAATACGATTGATTGAGACATGCCTAGGGTGTTCCTTGTCTTCAGCAATAGGTCTGGGCTGGTGGGCATCTGACTACCTACCGCAGCCAGAGCCCCCAGCCCCGGAAGCATCAATCAATCACTTGGTGATGTTTATTGAGCACTTATTGTGTGCTAAACACTTGAAAGAGTAAAACAGAACAGGTAGACCTGATCCTCAAGTTGTTTATAATCTAGCTGGGGAGACACATTAAAATAAATTACAGTAGCAAAATCTAGGTAGAAGGAAGGGCAGGCAGGATGGGTACCGAAGTGCTTGAGTGAGGTAAGGAACCAAGTGCATAAGCATCACAGTAGGGAGAGAAAATAGGGAGATGAAGGATTAGTCAGGGAAGAACAAACTAGAAAACCTTCCCCTCCATAATAATAAAAATGATGATGATTTATGTTAAGCACTTACTATGTGCCAAGCACTGTTCTAAGCACTGGGGTAGATACAGGGTAATCAGGTTGGCCACGGTCCCTGTCCCACATGGGGCTCACAGTCTCAATCCCCATTTTACAGATGAGATAACTGAGGCACAGAGAAATTAAGTGACTCACCCATGGTCACACAGCAGACAGATTACTGAGTGCCTCCTGTACTAAGTGCCAAGGGGAATGCACCACTAGCGAAATGGGCATCCTCTGGCTTCAGGGAGCTTACCGACTAATGGTGGAGTTCACAATCCAACCTAACCATCCATTGAATGGGATTGCCATTAAAGCTGGATTTTTCTTCTCCATTCTGATTACCACGCTCTCTTGGAAGGAGGGGAGAGGAGCGGGAGAGGGGAATTCTGGGGGCCCAGCTGCCAGGGTGGCAGGAGGAGATGGAAAGCCTCTCATGCCACCCACAAGCCAAAGGATAGAGCCTTTGCCCATCTCTAGCAGCAGTTGCACTCTCTGCTTTTTCTCCTTGTCTGAACCAGTGAAGCATCCCGTGTAAGCTCTCAGACGCCAGCCCGGCGGGTTCCACTCAGGGAACGTGCATTCCCCCACCCCGGTCTTCCAGTTAACGTGCCTCCCCTCTCTGTGCATGGGACCAACAGCTCAGTGCCTGATACGATGTTGCCTACTTTCTAAAGGGGTTTTAGTGTTGTCGGATCCGTGTGAGGAACCGGTGCTATTGTGTGTGTGTGTGTGTGTGTGTGTGTGTGTATGTGAGAGTAAATGAGTGAGAGAATGGAGGTGTGTGGGTGTGTGTGTGTGGGGGTGTGTGTGTGTGTGTGTTTTCTTTGGCATCTCTCAGGCATGACTAGGTAATGCCTTGGCTGAAAAGGGCCGGGAAGTTAATCTGCATGGTTTCGGTATGGCTGGGGTCCTGGTCAGGAATTCCTGAGAGTGTTTCTAAAAAACCAACTGATAAATCCAAAGGGAGGACTCACTGGGCCTTGCTTTTGTCAGGGTCAGGAAAAGGTGGATTTTCCCCAAGCCCAGCGGGCCCCTTAGAATGATGGCAAGCCACCTGCAACACCCTGAGCCAACAGAGAGTTGGGCCTCTGTGGTCCCTCTGTAGCCCCCTCCAACCGGGAAGCGGGAAACAAGGACGTGTTCCCCTTGGGGGTCTCAGAGGAATGACACAAGCTGGTATAAAAAGGCAGAAGTGGCGATCAGGCAGGGGGAGAGCTGATGGGAAAACCAGTCCATGCTGCACTGCGGGGGCCCCATCAGACCTGCTTCATTCCAAATGGTCTTCCTGGCTAAACCCTCCCCGTTCACTACTCCCATACGCCAGAGACCCAAGGGAGGAATTGGTTCTTCAGTCAACCCAGAAGCGTGATCTTGCACCCAGTGCAGGGGCAAGGTTAGGGACCCTGCCCCAGAACGAAAGATAGGGGTTTCGGAGATCACAGTTGGCCTGGGGTGCTTTCTCCACCATCCGGAGGAAAGAGTGGAGGAGGTCATCCTTTGATGAAGGCCCATTTTAGTGGGATATCAGGGGGCTATGAGTAACCCAAGACCCTCTTCAGGGGCCCCAAGATCTCCCTTTCCCCTCTGAGGGGGCCGGGCTTCCAGGAAGTAGTCTGTGCTTTGGTAATAGAAACACCTGTTCTCAGACTTTCACTTTTACATAACATTTGGCCGCCTGTCGTGCAAGCACTATTCTTAGAGCTCCTTCCCCTGCCCTTTGTGTCTGTGCGATATTCGTGGGCCTCTGGAAAGTCCAATAAGGTGACGCCCCCTCCTCCCCACCCCACAGCCTCACAAATAGGGCAAAAATCCCTGGGCTGAGTTATTCCGGTTTGAACCCAACAAGGGTGACCAGGAAGCCAAAGGAACTGAATGGGATTCAACATTCTGCAGCTGCATTTGCTTCACTCACCTGTTTTTTGGCTACAAGAGGAAGAATATGTTGTGTCTTTATTGCCCTCTCCCACAATTTCTACCCTCTCTCCACCCATGGTTTGCTCACTGTGGATTTCCGGGATCTCATCATTAGCACATTGAAATTCACTGCAACTGAGAATGCAGGCAAAACCTGGAAATTAATCTAGGGATGCCCCGGGGCCCCCTCTGATTCCTCTCATGAATTCTGAGCACTGATTTTGTGGGGAGCCTCTATCCTCCCAGTCCTCCCTCTCCCAACTCCCAGCAGTGGGTTCAGAGCCCTAACACAACCCAGAAATCATCCCGTTCCCCACTATGGAGTGGAAGGTCATCCTGGGAAAAGGCTGGAGAGGAAATGTAGGTTGTTGGCATGGGAAGCGGATTTTCCGACTCTTACCCCCGGGCTGCAGCTAGCGTTTGCATCGATGAGGCTTGATTACCCGCGGCTCTTCCCACCATTGGACTTACCTGGGCTCTTCCTGCTCCTCCTCTTCCGTGCTTCCCTGTGGTGGGAAGTTCATCCTCCTGGTGAAATAGAGACATCCCCCCATGGGCATTTTTGCTTTCAATTTAAGGCAGAACTACAACCCCTGGCACAATCCCCCACCCCTGCCCTCCTCCACTCAGATGGTTCCCAGGGTGGGAGGGCAGCGGTGCCCTCTGACTGCCGATGCGTTTCCTAAGAGCCGCAAGTCAGAGAATGGAAATTGGCATGACGTTTGGAAGTGCTCTGTCTGAGGCTCCGTCCTGCATTTCCCCCAGGTGGCTGTAACCTCCTTCCCTTTATCCCATCTGCTTCAAATGACTTCACTTCCCGATTCTTCCCCAGAATGAGAAACTCAATGCATCTGGCATTTTAGCTCAGATCACTTTTGTCTCACCTTAGCCCCATTTCAGCGAAAAATCTGCCATGAAAATGTCCCGACCCCTCCCCGGTCCCTCTCTCGTAGATGGGTAGGGTGAGTTCGCTGGGTAAATTGCTTCCAGATCAGTGTCTGGATTTTGGTTTCCTTTCTTCCCTTTTGAAAAACCCTCCTGCCCCCAAGTTTGAAGCCTGGAAGTACACTGCTTGCAAGATGTCTTTGCTGAAACCTCTGCCCCTTTCCTTTGAGTGTCATTCTCTTCAGTGTGCCCAGTGGCTACTGGGCAACAGGCCACGTTAACATGTCCCTCTCCCCTCCCCCCCCTTGCTCTGTGCCAGAGACCGTCCGAGCAATGACCCACATCATCAACCAGGGCATGGCCATGTATTGGGGCACTTCGCGCTGGAGCTCCATGGAGATCATGGTACTGGAACGGGGATGGGGGTGAAGCGGGAGGCCTCTGCCTGGGTTGCGGGTCGTAGGGGGAGGGTCAGGGTTAGTGACCAGATGGGCTAAGCCAGAAGCTGCTTCCGGCCAGTCAGGGTCTGTGGGTCACACTCTCCCACAAGGGCGTCTGCTAGGAAGCAATGGGATAGGCACTTCCCAGGTTTCCCCCTGAACTTTTCAACCCTGGCAAAATATCATCATCTATCGCTAATAGATATTGAGCCGAGCACTGTGTGTAGCACTGGAATAGCTACAAGGCAATCAGAATGGGCCCTGGCCCACAGGGGCCCTCAGT
Organism: Ornithorhynchus anatinus; assembly: GCF_004115215.2. Lineage (NCBI taxonomy): Eukaryota > Metazoa > Chordata > Mammalia > Monotremata > Ornithorhynchidae > Ornithorhynchus > Ornithorhynchus anatinus. Next base: position 72,727,020 of record NC_041732.1, on the reverse strand, counting down.
TGTCAAGGAGAGAGAGCGAGGCTTAGAGCCTCCGACCGCAGATGCGTGGGACAGGAAGTTTTCTGTGGATTGAGTGCCAGGGTTTAGTTCCCGGGAGTACTGGCCCCATCTCAAGTTTTTTTTTCTTTTTTTTTAAATATGGTATTTGTTAAGTGCTTACTGTATGCTAAACACTGTTGTAAGCTCTGGAGTAGTTATGCGATAATTAGGTTGTGTCACATGGGGTTCACAGTTTTTATCCCCATTTTAGAGATGAGGTAACTGAGGCACAAAGAAGTTAGGTGGCTTTCCCAAGGTCACCCAGCAGATAAGTGGCGGAGCCAGAATTAGAACCCACATCCTCTGATTTCCAAGCCCATGCTCTTTCCACTAAAGCCACGCTCAGCTGTGGGAGAAGAGAAAAGGGAGCGGGGGACAGAGTGGCCCAGAGCCCTTTGTGAAGCAGAGCTGCTACTCAGAGCTCTTCTGGTGGGGCAGGGGGAGGAAGGAGAACATTGAGACCACAGATAAGCAGGTCCCAGGGGCTTTGGACAGCTCTAAAGCAGTACTCTGAACCCCGAGGGAACTGTGGTCTTCATTTCCCTGGCCCCAGCCCATTCCCCCAACCCCCCGGGAGGGGGGAGCTGCCGTGGGCAGGGGAGAGCTGCCGTGAGCCGGGCGACTTGGCGGTTTTGTGTCCCCAGGAAGCGTATTCGGTGGCCCGGCAGTTCAACTTGATCCCGCCTATATGTGAGCAAGCGGAATACCACATGTTCCAGCGGGAGAAGGTGGAGGTGCAGCTCCCCGAACTCTTCCACAAGATAGGTACGACGATCCATCGACCCATCAACCAATGCTATTTATCGAGCGCTTACTGTGTGCAGAGCACTGTCCTAAGCACTTGGGAGAGTCCACTACAACAGAGTCGGTAGGTACAATCCCAGCCTTCTACGAGCTTACGGTCTTGTGGGCAGTGCTCATCTGAAGTCTTTCCGGTCTCCCGGGCCTCGAGCGGCGTTTCCAGTGGAAAGGAGACTGGCGTATGGCTACCCCTAGTGCACCCCGAAGGAGGCACCACCCCCACCCCCCTGGAATCCATAGAGACTTGTTGCCCTGCTGCCAGTTATGCTCTCCAGGAGCCCTCTCCACCAGGACTTAGTTTTTTGGCAAGTTGTGTGTCCTGGAACCTTACCCCTCTTCTTCCCCTTCTCCTATCAACAGAACAATGTAGTGGGCATTTATTGAGCACTTACTATACACAGAGCACTGTACGAAGTGCTTGGAAAAGTACAATGCAATTGAGTTGGTAAACTTGCTCCCTGACCACTAGGAGATTATAGTCTACTCTCTCCCTCCTGTCCTTTCACCCTTCCCTTAAATCTAATAAGAGTGGTATTTGTGAAGCACTTACTATTTACCAAACACTGTACTAAGCTCTGGGGTGGATACAAGATGATCAGCTCAGGCCCAGTTCCTGTCCCACATAGGGCTCACATTCTAAGTACGAGAGGGAACGAGTATTGAAACCCCATTTTACAGATGAAGGAACTGGGGCACTGAGAAGTTAAGTGACTTGCCCAAGGTCACTCAGGCAAAGAAACCCCCAAAGAGACAATCCTGCGGGAAAACATTCAGATAGACTCTGACCTTCACTGCCTCTCATTCTGCTCATAGGCAGCAGCCTGTCATGGTAAAAATGATGACATTTACTCCAGCCTGACAGTGCTAAACTCTTTGCTAATACTGGGATGAGTAAAAAGCTATGGGGCAGAACATGGTTCCCGCACCACCCCCTCCAACCAGCGCCCTCGACAGTTCTCTCACACGGGTTCTTGGCCCCTTGACCTCGCAGCTAAAGCCTCATTTTCCCCTTTCCCTCTGCTCCTCCACCTCTCCCTTCCCATCCCCACAGCACTGTACTCATCCGCTCAACTGTATATATTTTCGTTACCCTATTTATTTTGTTAATGAATTGTACATCGCCTTGATTCTATTTAGTTGCCATTGTTTTTACGAGATGTTCTTCCCCTTGACGCTGTTTATTCCCATTGTTCTTGTCTGTCCGTCTCCCCCGATTAGACTGTAAGCCCGTCAAACGGCAGGGACTGTCTCTATCTGTTGCCGACTTGTTCATCCCAAGCGCTTAGTACAGTGCTCTGCACATAGTAAGCGCTCAATAAATACTATTGAATGAATGAATGAATGAATGAGGTCCGAGGCTCATCCTTTCGGTCTCACCGGAGGAGGCTGTCGTTAGCCTCAGCCCACGGGACAACCGAGATGTAAGTGTGGCTTGTTTTCTGTCTGCCTCAGGAGTGGGTGCTATGACCTGGTCCCCTTTAGCGTGTGGAATCGTGTCCGGGAAGTACGACAGTGGAATCCCACCCTACTCCAGAGCGTCACTCAAGGTAAAGGAACTGCTGGAGGGATGCTGGTCCTCCACCATCTCTGCTAGCCAGGAAGAACTAGCTCCCTGCAGAAACCTGATGGGCCTGATCACCCACCTCCAGGCCCCCTCCTCAAAGCTTTCTGGGCTGCTGATCCCCCAAGGACCAGGCAGAGAGGCCAGGCGGGTGTGTGTGTGTGTATTGGGCGGTGGGTAGGGAGGGGTAGCCTCACTGAAGGGGATGGCTCAAGTAACTTATTCCAGGAGTAGGGAGAGGGGCAGGAGGCTATGGGAGGATTTGTAGATGGAACAGGAATCAGGACAGTTAGTGGTAGCGATATAATTTATTGAGCACCTGCTAGGTGTGATGCACAGTACTAAGCACCACAGACAGTTCCTTGCCCACAAGAGCAAATAATTAAATGACTGGGAAGAGGCAGAGGCGTAAACCTTTTTGTTTTGTGGCTATTTTTCCACTTTGGTCTGTGTAAACAAACACACACACAACACACACACACACGCGTGGTTCACCAGACTGAGTTGTTCTTTTGGTGGGCAGTTGGAAAACCAAATTAGCATGAGAAAGAAAATGTTAAAGGTAATTTTTTTTTAAACAGATATCCTAATCATCAGATCTGGATCCATAGGTCTCAGGGAGCCAGGGGGAGCTACTGCAGAGATGGTTCTAGGGATGGAGGGGGACAGGAGTGCCTGCTCACCTCACACTGACCCAACTCTGATTAAGGCTCTAGACCAGTGTCTTTCTGCCCCAAAAGAGGGTGCAGAGAAACCACATGGGGCCAGAACAGTGTGGCAAAATCATTGAGGGGTTGGGAGGTGGGTTTAATGAGGCAAAGTGGAGGAAATTGGGAGTGTTGAGCCTGGAGAAGGGACTGTAGCGGGGAGGCTCAATAGCTGTTGTTGTTGTTATTGTTATAATAATAATAAAGAGAAACAGCATTGTCTAGTGGACAGAGCACAGGCCTGGTTATCAGAAGGACCTGGGTTCTAATCCTGGTTCTCCCACTTCTCTGCTATGACCTTAGGCAAGTCACTTCATTCCTCAGTGCCTCAGTTACCTCACTGTAAAAAGGGCATTAAGACTGTGAGTCCCATGTGGAACAGGGACTGTGTCCAGCCCGAATTACTTATTCATTCAGTTGTCTTTGTTGAGTGCTTACTTTGTTGAGTGCTAACTTAGAACACTGTACTAAGCGCTTGCGAGAGTACAATACAACAACAAGCAGGCACAGTCCCTGTCCATAATGAACTCCCATGCACTCCTGTGCTTAGTACAGTGCCTGGCACATAGTGAGGGCTTAACAAATACTGTAATTTATTATTATTGTACTTGTTAATCACTTACTATGTGTCAAGCACTATTCTAAGCACTGGGGTAGATAAAAGTTAACCAGCTTGGACAGAGTCCCTGTTCCACATTGGGCTCACACTCTTAATCCCCATTTTGTACAGATGAGGTAACTGGGGCACAGAGAAATTGACTTGCCCAAGGCCACACAGCAAGACGTGGCAGAGCCAGGATTAAAACCCATGACCTTCTGACTCCCAGGTCTGTGCTCTATCCACTACACCATGATGCTTCTAATATTCATTGAGTAATTACTGTGTTCCAAGCACTGTACTAAGCACCAGGGTGGATACGAGATCAGCAGATCGGACACAGTCCCTATCCAGAAAGGGCTTTGTCTTGGAAGGGGGAACCCAACTGAGTGCCCCCCCCCATCACTGCCCATCCCCAACATGACCGAACAGGATGAAGGGGGCTTGAATTAAAGCAGGAGAGGTCCTGGTCGGCCAGGTGGCGAAATGCAAGCCCGGACTAGTCTCCCGAAGGAGGCGGTCATTTTTCTCAAAAACGGAGGGAGAGGCTGGATGATCATTTGTCTCCAGCCTTCCCAAAGCGAAGGGCAGGAGCCGCAAAGCCAGAACCGGGCCCTGGGCAACCTCCTTCCCCGCGGCCCATGCTGCTCTCCTGCTCTCCCGACCCAGCGGCCCCCTCCCCTTCCACGGCCCCCATCTCCCCCGCCTCCCCCCAGGGATACCAATGGTTGAAGGACAAGATCCTGAGTGAGGAGGGCCGACGGCAGCAAGCAAAGCTGAAGGAGCTACAAGCCATCGCGGAGCGCCTGGGCTGCACCCTGCCCCAGCTGGCCATAGGTAACCCGGCAGGGCTAGGGCGAGGGTCGGGGGCTGGAGAGGGTATAGAGTGGGGGAGGGGAGACCCTGGACTCAGCCAGGGGAGCTACCGGGACAGGGGTGGGGCGCAGGAGGCCGGAAAGGGGCCAATCCCAGAAAGCCGCTATCCATTCATCACCGCTGACATCGCATTCTGAACTTCACCTGTCAGACCGGGGCCATCGGTAGGTGGGTTCATTCATTCTTTCACTGAGTCATGTTTATTGAACACTTACTGTGTGCAAAGCATAGTATGAAGCACTTGGGAGAATGCAATATAACAGTGAGCAGACACATTCCCTGCCCACAACAAGTTTGGGGTCCCCACGTTCGACCAGGCTCTTGTCTGTAACATTCTCAGGGAAGATCCTCACCAACCCCCTTCCGCGCTCCCCCGGCCCCCACTGAGACCAGATGCCTGAAATGCCCCCACCGGCCCTTCTGCACCTCCCCCGGGCCGTATCTCAAATCCAAGCACCAGCGAGACTCGGCCAAAGCCAGGGTCTGCCTGGGACCAAACCCCAAAATGCCGCATTGAGCAGGGGGCTGGGTGAGGATCGCCCACACACAAAAGTACAGCTGTCACATGCCCGCAGCATAATGATTGATTTATTAATTGATTCCCTCTGTGTCCCTCCAGCCTGGTGTCTGAGGAATGAGGGCGTCAGCTCGGTACTACTGGGAGCTTCCAATGCAGACCAACTAATGGAGAATATCGGAGCAATACAGGTATGGTGCTTAAACCCCTGCCAGTTGGGCCACCCCTCCCCGCAACCATCCTCCATGGCAAAGTGGCTTCCTCCCAAGTGGCTTAAAAATATCCCAAATCCCCATTGCATATCGTTTTCTCCCAAGTGCTTAGTCCCCTCTCAGGATCGCACCTGGAGAGTTTCCGGTACTCTACCAGTCTCAGCTAAAGGAAGGAGTGTCAAGCAGAGGTATACCCCTTCCATTCCTAGCTTGAGCAGTGGCTAGCGAGTGGAAGGCAATCTGCTACAAGTCAAAACTCACCTGTGCTGGGCAGCAGACACATGGGAGAGAGTCACGGGCAGAGACTCAAGTTTACTGCACGGAAGGAGGCAGTGGTGAGCCACTTCTGTATTTTTATCAAGAAGACTCTATGGATGCACTACCAGAACATTTGCACGTGGAGGTGGGGCATTCCCGGAGAGATGTGTCCATGGAATCGCTACAGGTTGGAGACAGCTCGAAGGCATTAGACAAGATCAAAAAAAGCGCTTAATGCAGTGCTTGGAACACAAAGTTGGTTCACAGCATAAGAGAGAAAATTTGGGTTCATTCCAAGAAGGGTTCAGCTCTTTGCCCCAGTGTTTGTTGATCAGCTGCACTACTTTGTGTGAAGGGTGCTGGGAGGTTCCCTGGGCCTCAGTTAGGTTCTTGACTGGCCAGGGAGTCTCCATATTGACTCCTTGGGAACCTGGCCTGATCTTATCAGTCAGTCTATCTGTGGTATTTATTGAGCATTTGCCATGTGCCGAGTACTATACTAAGTCCTTGGGAGAGTCCAATACAATAGTTGATAGACATGATCCTGCCCACAAGGAGCTTATGGTCTAGATGGGAAAGACAAATATTAGAAAATAAATTTCAAATAGGGAAAATGGAAGAATATAAGACTATGTACATAAGTGCCGTGGGGCAATATCAAGTGCATAGAGGGTGGGGTGAATATGAAATGCTTATGTACTACAGAAGGGAGGGTGAGTGGGGGAAATGAGGGCTTATTCAGGAAAGGCCTCTTGGAGGAGATGGGATTTTAGGAGGGTTTTTGAAGGTAGGGAGAACGGTGGTCCGCTGGATATAAAGAGGTAGGGGGTTTCAGGCCAGAGGGAGGACATGGACAAGGGCAAGCAAGATAGGTGATTGAGGAACAATGAGAAAGTTGGTGTTAGAGGAGTGAAGAGCAGGCTGGCTTATAGTAAGAGATCAGCAGGGCAAGATGGGAGTGGGCAGTCTGATTGAGTTCTGATTGAGGGGAGATGTAGGCTGAGATTTTTTTGTTTTTGAGAAAAACTACCTAAACAGCAGAATGAAGTAAGAACTGGGTTGGGGAGAGACAGGAGGCAGGGAGGACAGGAAGGAGGCTGATACAGTAGTCAAAGTAGGCTATGGTTATTTGGATCAATGCAGTAATAGCAGTAGTGGCAGTTTGGATGGAGCTGAAAGGGTGAGTTCTAGAGATGCTGTGAAGGTAGAACTGATACAGTTTTATGACTGATCGAATATGTAGGTTGAATGAGAGAGATGAGCTGAGAATAACGCCAAGTTTATGGGCATGTGAAACAGGAAAGGTGGTGATGTTGTCTACAGTGGTCGGAAAATCTAGGGGAGAGGAGGGTTTGTGGGAAAGATGAGTTCTAAGTCACGGATGGAGAGGTAGATTTGGGAATCATCCACACAGAGATGGTTGATATGTTAGCTTGCTAACTGCTGCTCATCTGCAGAGGGCTATATTTTCATCTTTTCGGGTCATGTTTATCTCCCTCTCCTCTGGTAGATAACTGTTGTGGTTGGTATCTTATGCTGTGAAGTCATGTCCGACCCATAGTAACACCATGGACACAGAATGCCCCACTTCCATATGCCATCACTCTGGTAGCATAACCATAGAGTTTCTTGGTAAAAATACGGAAGTGGTTTACCATTGCCTCCTCCTGCACAATAAACAAGTCTCTGCCCTCGACTCTCTCCCATGCCACTCCTTCCCATCACAGGTGAGTTTTGACTTGTAACATTGCTTTCCACTCACTAGCCACTGCCCAAGCTAAGAATGGACTAAGTATGCCTCTGCTTGACTCCCCCTCCTGTAGTCAAGACTGGTAGAATACTGCAGATTTTCCAGGTGTGACCCTGAGAGAGTGAGATAATTGTAGTCCTGCTGAAAATGAAGTTGTAAAGAGGCATCTTTCCCTGTGGTCCCCTCCAGGATCACGGTCAATTTAGTAGTCAGTTAATCAATGGGATTTAATGAGCACTTACTCCAAGCAGAGCACTCTACTAAGCACTTCGGAGAGAACAATAGAATACATAGATTTGATCCCTGCCCCTACAGTCTATCGGGACTTTAATAATAATAATAATAATGATGGCATTTGTTGAGCGCTTACTATGTGCAAAGCACTGTTCTAAGCGCTGGGAGGGATACAGGGTAATCAGGTTGTCCCACGTGGGGCTCACAATCTTAATCCCCATTTTATAGATGAGGTAACTGAGGCACAGAGAAGTTGTGTCTCGCCCAAAGTCACACAGCTGACAAGCAGCGGAGTTGGTATTAGAACCCATGACCTGTGACTCCCAAACCCGGGCTTTTTCCACTGAGCCACGCTTTGGGGTCTTTGGTTTTCTCAATGAGGAATTAAGGTTCAGGGTGGTGGGGTGGGAGATTCAACCTGGCAATCAGGGAGATGGGACTTCAGGGTTCCTTGGTGCAGGGGGTCGGTGGGGGCGGGGGGGATTGCTGGTTTCTGACTCCAAAAATATCAGCTTGGCCTGCTAAAGTTGAGGTGTTAGGTTTGCCCCACCTGGGCAGGTTTTGGCTGTAAATGGAGTTCTCTGATGGACAGAGCCTCTCCCAAAAGTTTCTCATTTGCCACCGAGCGGGTGAGTGTGTCCCATGGGGTCTTTGAGCAGCTTCTGGTTAGGTAACCACCCATTCAGCCCGGACCGGATGTCGCTTTTCCCAGGTGCCCATTGATCTGGCTGAACCACACGCCCTCCTGGATGCCCCACCACTGGGAGAGGGCAAAGGGAGTCAGGGCTTCTGCCCAGTTGGAGGCTCTGGCACTATCAGCAAGCCTTATCATGTGACCTGGACCTATCTCAACTTCCTTCCCCATCATATCATCCCCCAAACAGGCCGATCCAGGTCTCCAGCTGCTCCAGATCATTTTGGATCCATCTTGGGGACCAGGGCCCCAAGCGGGGTGAGAATTTTGCAGTGTTCTAATGCTGCTTTTCCTCTGCACCCACAGGTCCTGCCAAAGTTGTCGTCTTCCATCGTCCACGAGATCGATAGTATTTTGGGCAATAAACCTTACAGCAAAAAGGACTACAGATCCTAATTCCCCAGGCAGACCACCGGACGGTTACTGCCTCACACCCAGTCTCCTGTCCGCTCGCTTAAGCCAAACTGAAGCAAAGTCAAGAGTGTGGTTGGCATCAGAGACTACAACTCGTCGAGATGTTCTAGGGATGTTGTTTTAAAAAGTTGCTGCAAGACAACCTGTGCTGCTTACTGTAATGAAGTTTATTTTGTTTGCAAGATGACTCACAGCTTAGGAAGGGCTCCCACCCAGACCCAGGCCTTCCGCTCAGCCTCCTGGAACAGAAGACCGAGGTTTTTCCACTTTGGAAGGAATTCCCGGAAGTCAAGATCCAGAATGGAAATGGCCAGCCTCCTCCAGTCAGGGCCGGGGCCTATCCCTCCAGGAAAAGCTCACTGCCTAAATTGGTTTTGTGACAAAGCGACCTGGGATTGTTGCTTCCAGTGGCCGCAGGGCCCCTCAGTGTGAGGAGGTAAGGAGTCCTTGGCTCTGAGCAGCTCATCCCGGAGCACCCCTGCCCCTGCACCCATTATGCCTGGCCCTTCTGCTCTACAGTCTGGGCTTCCGGGCTGGGACCGTCAAGCCGCTGCCTGCTGCCACGCCGCCACCCTCCTCCCCACCCCTGCCCGGCCCCCTTCCCCGGGCAGGGTGGGCGCCTCGCAGGCGAGATGGGGCAACTCCTAGAGGGGTAGGGGGCACCGGCATGCCCTCCCTGTGGCCTGACCTCAAGCTTCAGATGTAAAGTCAGCACGGACTCATCCTTAGGACAGATCGGGCTCTGGACCCCAGGCCTCTGCGCTCCCTTTCCCAAGCACCCCCAACTCCTCGTGGAGGGTCCGGCCCCACGGGGGCATCTGCATCAGCTCCTTCCTGGGAATGCTTGGTAGAAAGCAAATCTGAATCCGCTTTGGACCCCTGTCTGCATTACAGGACATATGAGATCAGCGATGTGAAAGCGCTTTGGAAAATAAACGCGCCCTCTAACCTCAAGGGATCATCATTATCGTTACTATCCTCTAGGACGGCAGCCTTTTTTATTTTATTGTACTTGTTATGCACTTATTATGTGCCAGACAGTGCTGGGGAAGATACAAGACAATCAGGTAGGACACAGTCCCTATCCCACAAGGGGCTCATCATCTAAATTAGAGGCAAGAGGATTTAATCCCCATTTTACAGATGACATAACTGAGGTACAGAAAAATGTCTTGCCCATGGTCAAACAGGCGAGTGGCAGAACCAGGATTAGAACCCAGGTCCTCCGACTCCACTAGGCCATGTTGCTACCCTCCCACTCCCTGTCATCTTGGGACAAAGGGCAGCAGTGAGCTCCTCTCCTCCCCACCCCACCGTCAACATCATGCATCTCAGGGTGGGTGGGAAGCTGCCGAAGGGCAACCTGGCAAGGCAAAGCGTGGTGGGGAGTCAGTTTGGGTGGTAGAGGTGACACATCCAAGAGCCCGCAGGAATGAAAGCGTTTTGGCTGACCCAGCCATACCCAGGGTCCATGGCCTCCTCACCTGCTGTGGGTTCTGCAGCTGGCCTTTCTTGGCCAGCATCAGGCTGAGAGTGTACAGTGAGAAAGTCCCAGGGTGGCTAACGCTTTGGATTCTCGGCCTTGTTCCACCCGTGTGAGCCTGAGCAGATCTGGTTTCTCCCAAGCCAGTGGCCTTACAAGAGGAAATGGAGGAACCCCCTTTCCTGTGGGTCGTGGGCTTCTGCCCCGAGCGGTGGGGCTAGCCGGAAATCCTCAGCCCAGCTCAGTTTCCTGGTCCCAGGCTCAGCAGGGAGCGATCACTGCTTTGCCCGAGTGGACATGAACTCAAGGCCAGGGTTTGGATTATTTGACCTTCTGCCTTCTCCTCTACCCCGCACTGACTCCTGCCCTTCGGCCCCAGTTCCCGTGAGTTGATTTGCTGTGCTTCCCCCGGGGAAGCCCAGGGAGCAGGAGCAGTGTTTTGAGGCCAAGATTTGGTGGTGAAGGAGGTTCTAACTGTTGAAAGTGAAGCCGGCTTGGGAACAAGCCCACGGGCCCCACCCACAGATCCCCCTGGCCCCGGAGTCCGAGACAAACGGGTCTCGGCCTCCCTCTCTGAAGCCTACCCAGCAGGCCCATTTGGTGGCTGGGGCTGGCACATCTTGCCCCTGCCATCTCTCCCCAGACTGGGGCTTCTCGGGGTGGACTGCTAACCGGGCAGGATGACAACACTGACCCCATTCCTGCTCACGGCGCTCACTCACCAGAACCGCCTCTGCCCTGAATCCGTCTCCTGGGTCTGTGCAGTCAGACGAGTTCGGGAAGGCCAGTCAGTCATTCGTGTTTATTTGAGCACTTACTGTGTGCAGAGCATTGTACTGAGTGCTTGGGAGAATACTATATTACAATATAACAGAAATAGTTCCTGCCAACAGCAAGATTACATTCCAGGGGAGGCAGACATTAATATAAATGAATAAAATTACAGATCATGTACATAAGTGCTATGGGGCTGAGTGGGGAGATTAATAGAAAGGGAGCAAGTCACAGCAATGCAAAAGGAAGTAGGAGAAGAGAAAAGGACTTAGTCAATCGTATTAGGTCAACCATATTTACTGAGCTCTTACTATGTGCAGAGCACTGTAGTAAGCCCCTGGGAGAGTACATTATAATAGAATTGGTAAAGATGCTTGCTGCCCAAAGCAAGCTTTCAGTCTTGGGGGAGACCAACATTATTGTAAATAAATTACAGATATATATGTAAGTGCTGTGTGACTGAGGCAGGAGTGATAATGTCCCTTGCCTTTTTGCGCTCAATGACCCAAGGACAATTTAGCCATCTCCTCTGGTTATCTCTGGATTAAGTTATTGCTGTTTATTTACCTCACCTCACCATCATGACCCTTCAATCCCACCCACTCCTGTCAGCCCATTCATTCATTCATTATTTATTGAGCACTTACTGTGTGCAGAGCACTGTACTAAGCGCTTGGGAGAGTACAACAAAAAACATACACACTTCCCACCCACAATGAGCTCAAAGTCTAGAGGGGAAGGGAAGGCCTCTTGGAGGAGATGTGCCTTCAAAAAGGCTCTGAAGGAGGGGAGAGTAATTGTCTGTTGGAGATGAAGAGGGAAGCCGTTCCAGGCCAGAGCAGGACGTGGGTCATGGCAAGATGGATGAGATCGAGGTACATTGAGGTTGGCATTAGAGGAGCAAAAGTGTGCAGGCTGGGTTCTAGTAGGAGAGTAGCAAGGTGATGTAGAAGGGGGCAAAATGATTGACTGCTTTAAAACTGATGGTAAAGAGTTTGTGTTTGATGCAGAGGCTTTCCACCTCTGGAAAAGGAAGACCTCGCTTCCTAGTCCAGAGTGGAGAAGCAGTTCCCAGAGCTTAAGCTGTCCCTGCAAGGTCTCTCTCCATCCTCCAGAGCCAGGGCTGTCCCCACGGGGAATCCCACTCCGTATTCTGGAGCTGGGCCCGTCCCTATGGGATCTCCTTCCATCCTCCAGAGTCCTCGAGCTCTCCCGTTCATCCCTCCAGAACCAGGGCTATCCCCATGGGTTCTCCCTCCCTCCTCCAGAGTCCTGGCTGGTCCCATGGGGTCTCCCTCCTTCCATCATCCAAAGCCGGGGCTACCATTCATTCAATCATATTTAAGCACTTACTGTCTGCAGACCACTGTACTAACTGCTTGAGAAAGTACAACAATAAATAGTGACAGTCCCACGGAGGTCTCCCTCCCTTGCAACCTCATTGACTCAGCTGGGAGGGCACCTTGGCAATAGGGACCCCTGTCCTTCCATCCTGGACCCTTACCCTGAGTTGAACAGTGGCAGCTGTTTGCAGCCTTCTCAGCAGCTGTCAGTGTCCCCCCGAAGGCCCGGGTTGACCCCAGGAAGCGTTGGGGGCCTTGACGGGTTGGGGTCCCAGCCCTCGTGCAGCAGTGGCTGGGGGCAGGCTGGGGCCGGGGCGGGAACTGAGTGCTTTTTAGAGCAGCGTAAATAGGGTTGCGTCTGCCACGGAGTCTCAGAGACCCAGCCAGGGCGCAAGCAGAAGCGATTCAGGGAGAATTTCCACCCAGTTCATGGCCTCTGGATCAACGCCCAGAAGCAGCTTTTACGGGAAGATCTTAGCTCCCCCAAGCTGCCATCTATCCCGCGGCAAAAGAGGATTTTAGAGTCTGAAATGCTTGGCAGAAGTTGAGGGAAGGACAGGATTCGCCCACCTCGCTAAGTGGCTCAGGCCATCTCTGACCTTCCCCTTCCTCCAAGCCCTTTCGCCTAACAGGAAAGCCGTATCTACCCAGGGACAGGGTTCTGTTTGGTCTTAATGGCATTTGTTAAGCGCTTAATAGGAGCCAAGCACTGTGCTAAATGCTGGGGTAGGTACAAAATAATCATCTCAGCGTTGGGCACCTTAACTTACCGGCCAGCTCCTGCAGGAAGTACCGCTCCCCACTCCTGGGCTTTCCCCACGCTCATGCATACCCGTCTCATCCTGCCAGCGGCTTGCCACCCTCTGGGTTCCAAGCCCGGCCAAGAATTGGGTTCACCTCTCCTCCGGCCTCCTGCCCCGGCACAGAATAGCCATGCGCAGATGCCTAGCCCCAGCTGGGCCCCCTGGGAAAAGGCCTTGGAGATTCAGTGGCCGGTGGCCAGTGCTACTTCACGTGGGCCGACCCCTCCTTCCTCCCACAGATCCAAGAGAGAACCGGCCCAACAGCCAGGGAAGGTGAGAGGTTGGCTGTAGGAACCGGAAGCCTCCTCCCTCTCTTGGTGAAAGCCCAACGTCTGCAGGCCAGAATTAGAAACAGGAAAAGCCGGTGCCCGAGGGTGGCCGCTGCTCCCGATTAGTTGCAGCCCAGGGAAGCAGAGGTGGCAGGGGGAGTTTCTGTCAACTGAGAGTTGAGCCAGGTCACAGTGGTGCTGGGTTGGCATGGGAAAGTGGGATTGGGCACTGGGGCCACCCCTTAAGTCTGATGCCCTGATGCCCCGTCCTCCCCAGACCACCAAGCGATCCAGGACCCAGCAGTTGGGAGAGGTCCACGGGGCTACTCATTCCAGAAACAACCGCCCCATTTCCCTACTCTCTCGGCCAGAGTAGGCCCCTACCCCGTGCCTCGACTCAGACCCCTTCTGGCCTCTCCCATCCTGGTCTCCCCAGGGGCAGACCAACCCCTCTGCCCGTCCTTCCAACCTGCAGAGTTGGGGGATGGAGGTCTAAAGTGGGTGGGCGGGGGGCTGGTCTGGGGCTGGCCACCTGCTGCGGCTCATCACCAGGCTGACCCCTTGCCCACAGGCCATCTTAATCATTCAAATCATTGCTCTCCAGCCATACTGCAGGCTGGGACCAGACAGAAAGGCCTTGGCTCCAATCTCAGGCTCCATCCAGGATGATATGTTTCTCCCTTTCCATTTTTTATATGATCATGAGCCACCCTAGGCTAACTGCATAACCACTCATGGCCCAAACTGCTGCATGCACCGCGCTTCCCTCTGAAGACTCAGACTGAGCGACACCTCTTGTATCTGCGGAATGACAATAAAATCCAAATATGATCTGTCCCAGGAGCTCCTTCCTTGTGTGCTTTCCATAGAGCCCCGGCTCTCCTGGAGCCCAGCCGGTGGGTGGATGGTGCCTGGGGAGGGCTCGGCGGAAGCGGAAACACCACCCAGTGCGCACCTGTAGCCCGGGCACTTTTACCCTGCCCAGAGGCCACTTAGGTGCCGTATGGTTTTCAACGAGGCTGGGGCTAAACGGGCCACCTAGCCATGCTGCCTTTAGATCCCCAGCTGTTGGTTTCTTATCTGCCCCTCCCACCCAGGCCCCAGTTGGACCCCAAACTCAGTTCTTGGTCAGCACTGCATCTGAAAAGACCAAGGGAAGGGAACTAAAACCCACTGCATTCTCTCAAAACAGGTAGCCATCCTGGCACCAAGAAACCTCTTTCCTCCTCTGCCAGGGGTCAAATTATCCACTTCCTGTGCCTTTCTTTGTAGACCAACTCAACCATGGAATGGAAATGCAGAAACTCTCTCAGACCTGGGGACCCGGGTCCACTCTATCGCACTGCCAGGGAGATCCAGGGAGTGAAGTTGTTGTCCGTGCCCCCTGAGGCCCTGCTCTGGGCCCAGTTTTGCACATAATCCACAAGACAACCTGGTCCTGGCCCTGCAGGAGTTTGTATCTGGGCAGTGTTAACTCACACAGGGCTGGGTGTCTAGATACAAACAAACTCACACAGAGACCCAGTTGCAGACTGGACATAGGAGACAAACTACTGACTGGGCTGGGAAAGAGATGAGGTGACCCCTTGGGACTGGATAATGAGACAACACTCTTGTTACCCCCCAAATAGATTGGGCAAGGAGGGTGAGAGAGAACAAGGTGGAAGAGAACTCGAGCATCTCTGTTTCCAGAGACGGCCACTGCGAGACCGAGTTTGCTGATGGCTCTCTTGAAGCTCAGCCCCACAGAACTTCCGAATATATCCATAATTCCTTTATATTAATATTTGTCTCCCTCTCTAGACCGTAAGCTACTTATGGGCAGGGAACCTGTCCATTAATTCTATTATATTTTACTCTCCGCAGTACTTAGTACAGTGCTCTGCACACAGTAAGCACTCTAATACGGTTGACTGATTGAGGGCGGGGTTGGGCAGAGCAAGAGCAGCTAGAATTGGGCCTGAGCATGTCCTAGGCCAGACCAAGAGGAATGAGGTACTCATTGTGCCCTCGATGCCCCATGCACCAGCTCCCACACCCGCTCACTGGAGACCTCGACTCACTCCTCACAGACCAACAAGGCGCCCTCGATGGTAGTGCCCGCACAGACCAGACGTACCTTTGCCAGCTGTCGATCCGGGAATCTTGGTCCACGCAGCGTGCCGTGACGAAATCATATGGAATATTTTGGGGTAATCTTCAGGACCGAAAGCCTTTCTCCTTCGCTCCGGAGATGATGTGCTCTTTCCCAGGTCTCCGTGAACACAGGCACTGTTTCTGAGCCACAGGGCTCAGTGTCAGGAGCCAAAGCCAAGGGAGGGCAGGGGCCTGCTTCCCTCCCTCGCCCAGTGACACCCCCCAGAAACATTGCTGGCCTTCCTTTCTCAAGGGATTTATTAAAACACAGAAAACAAAAACAGATACACACAGAGTACAAAGTAAACGTGATTGTGTTGGTTACAGCCTCCGTAAACCCTCCTACAAAAAAGGTCTAGTTACCACGCAGTGAGTGCCACAAACAGAGCCAGTCGAGGGTCATGAGGGCTTTGGTCTTCTCATCATCTGGGTCCGGGGTCCTTCCTGCTTTCTTCCCAGCCTTTCCCCGCGTGCCAAAGCACAGGTGCCACTGCCAAACGTAGCCCCCAACCCTTTCTGGGAACAAGCCTGGCATCGGGCCTGGCGGCTCCCTCTCTGGTACTTGTCAAGAACTTCTGGACGGACGCCCACTGCCCCAGGTCACGCCCCTAGAGAGTGACCCTGCTCGATACTGGGACCACTGGGAAAGACTCATACATTGGCTTTGCTAGACGAACTCCTATTTCCTTCACCGGGGCTGCGGCTTGGCCATTTCACCCCCATGACCACAGAGGGACCATAACCGCCACAGGCCGAAAATTCATCTCATCTTGGTTGCGGGGGACGGAGAGGAGAGGAGGGGCCACGTCTCGAATAGCTATGCCATGAACTTGGAACGCACAAAACACAGATACACACACGCCCTTTTCGAGTTATCGTACCTAAAAAAATACTTTGTCTTTTAAAAAAAATCTAAAAAAAATTTTAAAACACAAGAACTCAATGACTTTGGGCTGAAGGCGCAGTCGTCTGTAAACATTCGATGTGTGAAATACAACGGTGACCAATTTCATCAAAACACACGTCAGACAGCAGAGCTTGCCAGATGGAGACCTTTCTTGTTCCAGGGTGTGTTTTCTCCCGAGGTGGAGGGGGGAAGTCGAGCAGGGCCCCCACCCTCAATCCCAACCCACTCCTACCCCCCTTCCAGCCCCTTCCCTCTTGCACCTCCCTTCTCCTTTACACTCAGTGTCCAATCCCAACACCACTCAAGACTCCAGAGCCACATGTAAGCCAAGGACTGAGCCAGCTGGACCTGAGAGCTGACTGGAAGGAAGTCACCCAGTGCACAGAACAAAGCTGGACGGAACGGGTTCTCCCCACACCCTGGGGTCTACTACCCCTCACCTTGGGCATGACACAGGGAGGAGGGGCCCCAGAGAAGGGGACAGGAGAAGCCCTAGGAGCTCTTCTCTATGGCAGAGGACCAGCCAAGAGGGAAACGGGGAGTGGGGGACACGCCAAGGTGGACTCCCCTGATGGTTATCATCGAGGGGAGATTTTGGTTTCCAGTTTGGGGGCCGGGGGTGGCACGTGGACAGAGAGGGGAGAACAAGGTGGACTTCTCTCTCTGCCCTGCTCCTGCCTGGGAAGCGCACAAGTCTCTCCCTCCCCTACCTCCCAGAGTCTGCCCGTCTCCTCCCACAAAGCCGCATGCGCGCCTCAGCCGGAAGGTGCTAGAGCAATGCAGCATTTCAGACATTCAGATCCTAACAGTGGGGCCCAAGAAAAAAATCAAACCACAGCTCTACTCACCCTCCTCCCTGCTCTCCAACTCTGCCCCACGGCAACAGAAAGAAGAAATCAAACCACATTCCAAAAAGAACTTCAACGGCGGAGCTCCCTCCCCTGCTGTCGGGCTGAGGATGAACTGACTCATCATGTAACCAAAAAAGAAACATCTTCAGGAACCTCCTCTCTTTTCGAAACAGGGCACCCCCACCCCCGCCCTCCACTGATACCCCAATCCGACATCCACACGCCAAGATCTGCCTTCCTGAAGCACATCTGGGATCCTTTAGCCTTAGGGAAAAGCACTCTTGCATGAAAACTTTGAGACTGGGATCAGCTCCGGAGGGCCACCTGCAAGTCATACCCACGTGGATCACAGAGGGGGCCAGCATCTAGTTCTGAAGAAAGGAGACGGCGCTCAGTTCGACGTTCCATCATTCCCAGACCCTGAGCCCACCGTCATGTCACCTCCAGCGGGAGACTGGCCCCAAAGCTCTGGGGAAATTGGTGGCCCCAGGAGAGCAAAGGATGGGCCACATTAACAGCAATATGTAACTGCAGAGGACAGGTCGGGTTTGCAACGGTCAGTGAGCGGAGGACATGGCGGGTGGCCAGAGAGGAGGGAACTTTAAAGAGAGGCACTACCTTGAGAACATAACACTGGTAAGTGAATGGTGCCATTCTGGATTGAAAACGGCCACTGTCAGCTGGAGGTGGCCATTTTAGGTCGTCAGGATTTGTTTATCACCTTCAAGAGCCTGGAATCGGCCTGGTTTGCCCACATCGCATCTCCGTATCTTTCAAACCTTCCCTTTTAGTCAAACCTTGGGGAGAGGGGAAGAAGAAGGGGGCAGGAAGAGAGGCAAGAGGTGGAGGTGAAGCAATCTGGTCTCATTTGGCGTTGGCTGCTCTGAAACCAGCTGAGGCTCAACTCATTTCCCAGGAGGCCTTGCGGCACTGCCACTGTCCTATCATTCCTGTCACCAAGTGACTAAAGTGACATTGCCCCAGTCAGAAGTAGAGCTCTCCTCTAAGTTCTCATCCCAAGGGTTGTGGGGATTCTCTCCTTTCCCCCACAGAGCCAAACAGCCTTCTTTTGCCTCTCAGAAACCCCACCCAAAGGATCTGGGAGGATATCTAGATAGAGACAGGCTTAGGGGCCTTCCCCTACCCAGACTAAGCCCGCCTGACTCCCAGATTCCGAGGCCTTAGCCTGCAGGACCCTCTGTTCCTCTCTCCCCTGGAGGGAGGGTGAGGAGGAGGAAGACGCACTCTCAACCTGAGGAGGGAATAGCCAAGAGGAGGGGATCACTCTGAGGACAGGTGCTGAGGAGCAAGATAGGGAAATCACCAAATCCATCAGGTTAAAAGGCCCTGAGGGGCATACAGTCCACTTCCCTGCCTCTGGAATGGGCCACCCCTGAGCAGGTCCAGAATGATGAGACTTTCACCGATTGTTTAGAGACCTTCAGGGGATTGTTCCACCTTGGGTTCAGGGGACAGGGAGAGACAGTCCCCCTCCCCCCCCCAACCCCCAACCCCAACTCTCTGGCTGGGAGACTGAGCCTAAACTGGGCAGGTGGCCCCTGGGGCCAGGAGGCAACTGAAGGAGGCATCCCAAACTGGGCTATTTTACCCAAGTAAGGGTGAAAGGACTCACTGTGGGAGAAAGCAGAGGTGAGAGGGGGACACCAGGAAAAGGCAACTCTCCCCAGTGTCCTTAGGCTCTGCTCTGTTCCCCTACGAGTTGGGCACATTCCTAGAAAGAGGAGACCAGAACTTCAGGGCCCCGAGGGTCGGCCCTGGCCTCCCTTCTGAGTGACTGCAGAGCCTCTGGGGGCCGATTGGCACCAAGAGTGGAGTTTCCCACCCCTCTGCCTCAACTGGTGGGATGGGTTCTAGTCCCAGCTCTGCCACTGCCCTGATGTGGGACCTTGGACAAGTCACTTGCCATTTCTGGGGCTCAGTTTCCCAACGTAAAAGGGGAGGCGAGGTGGGGGGGGGGGGGGAGGGGAAGATCTCTGCTCTTCCTTCCTGACTGTGAGCCTAGGGACTGTGTCTAATCTGATGATCTAGTACACACTGATCTTGTACACACAGGTACCTCAGGGTTTAGCACAGTGCCTGGCACTTAGTAAGTGCTTAATAGGTACTATTAGCTCCCAAGAAGGCAGAAGTGGCAGGGCACAGCAGGCTTCTAACCCTTCCACAGCTGGTGGAGGGTGAAGGGCTGGGAAGAAGGACCACTGAGCTACCATCGCTCTTCCGGATGGAGTCAAACCGTCCTTAGGTCTGGACCCGTGGGAGGAAAGAGGAGAGACGGGGCCGGAGAGATCTGTCTTCCGGGAGCAGGGATGGGGTGCTGTCCTGACCCAATCCCTCCCGAGGCCGTTCCCCCTTCCGGCCTCCATCTTCTCCTGGACCCGACCCAGAGGGTCCCCGTGGGGACGGCCAAGCCCTGGACTGCCGGGGAGCAGCGGACCGTCTGGAAGCGCCAACGGCTGCACAAGGGAGAAGGTCGGGTGGGGCAGACGGAGGCGGCGGCAGGGGAATCCCCATCCCGATGGCCGGGGTGGTGGGGCCCGGGGACCTGGAGGCAGTGAGCCAGAAAGGATTCTCCCTTCCAGGGAAGGACTACTGCCCCGTCACCACTGCTGTCGCCCCCACTACCACTGCTGCCACCGCCACCACCGTCACAACCGCTGCCATCACCGCCGCCACCATTACCGCTGATGCCGCCGCTGCTTGCTATCACAACCGTGGCTGAACACTGCCGCCCTACCACTGCCGCCGCCGCCTCCACCGCCGCCACGGTCACTGCGGATGCAACCGCCGCAGACGAACAGAACACATGTATCCCCGGGCAGGATCATCCTTCGCAATTCATCCAAGGTTATCAAGACAAACTCTTCAAGTCTTCAATAAGAAAGTGCAAAAAATGTACAAAGAAATGAAATTCCCTTCAAAGAAGTCTGTGACGTGGTTTCCTTGTTGCGAGAGTTTCCCCTTTGTTTGAAGAACACTTGAAATGTGGGCCCACCGCCCTACTGAGCAGCTGGCGGGACGGGGGACGGGGGCGGGGGCAGAAGCAGGGGTGGGGAGTGGGAGATAGGGATGGGGCTGGGGGCAGTTGTGGGGACACAGGAGAGCAGGACAGGGAGTTGGGGGCTTAGTCTTCGATGCAGATGACATCACCAAGTTTCCCCTGGAGCCGCGGGCTGACCCCGTCGGGGAGTCGGCTACTTTCTCTCTGGGGTGGCCGGAGGGTGGATCGTTGGGTGTGGCTGCGGGGACAGAGACCGACGGGTTACGGTGAGGCTGCTCCCCGGCACAGGTGGAGCGGCACAGGGGCGGGAGGGCAGCAAGTTGTGAGGTCATTGGAGGGGATGATGCAGGGGCAGAAGGGCATTAAGCGACGTGCCAGGACAACGAGGGGGTAGCACAGGGGCAGGAGGGCGGCAACTAGAAGCACAGGGTTAGGAGGACAGCACAGGGGCTGGAGGGTAGCAGCTAGAAGCACAGGGGTAGGAGGGTGCCACAGCAGTGGGCAAAGGAACAACAGGCCCTCCCACCACCCAAACCCAATCCAGGGCTAGAACTGTCACCACGGTGGATGATACCCTTCCAACCCAGACTGGACCCACTGCCCCGGCCTCCAGGACCGAGGCCAGAGAGTCCAGGGAGAGATTCCCTCTCCGAACCGTTGGGGGCAGTCCTGCGGAGGAGGGGACACCCTGGAAGGAGGAGTTTCCAGTCCGCCAGGGACAACGAGCGGAGCCCGCCAAGGCCTGGGGAGGCTTCTCTTGGGTCGAGGTTCGGGGCCTGGAGGTGCAGGGGTGGGAGGCTCTCGGTCACTGCCACCAGAGCATTCACCGCCACTGCCACCGCCTGGTGGGCAACCAGGATGATGAGAGAGCAACTCTGAACATGCCCCTGCCCCCACCGAAGACCACCTGCACCACTGACTGCCCCCACTTGCAGACCACCCACCCTTTGGTGCCCCCCTCACTGACCACCCCCCACTGACCAACTGCCCCACTGGCCACCCACCCTATTGACTGTCCTTTCACTGTCTGTCCCCTGATGACTGACCACCCTCTGGCCACTCCCCTCAACTGCCCACCTCCCACTGTCCATCCGCCCTAATGGTTTAACCCCCTTGCTGACCATCTACCATACTGACCACCCTCTTCAATGACCAATTTCCCTTGACCTTCTATCCCAATGGCCACCCCCTGCTGCCTGCCCCACTGGATTTCCCCCTCACTAACCACCCCCTCACCGCCCCTACACCCTTCTGACGACCCCCCTCACTGTCCTCCCACCGCTCCGACCACTCTCGTCACTGGTCACGTGCCTCCGCTACCCACCTGCTCCCGCTGAGCTGACCACCCGCCCCAGCTCAGGACGGAGCCCCAGAAAGAACTATCTACAGGCTGCAGCAGGTTGTCCAGAAGATGGGAGGTGTCACCCTACCTCAGCTGGGAATGAGAACTGCAACAGAGGGAAATCTTGTTAACGGCTAAATATCTGTTGGAAAGAGAGAAAAGCTGGGCTTACTTACCACCCTTCCCCTCCAAGAAGCAGGCAGCCCTGCCCTGCCTCACCCCAAATGTCCCACCCCACCCTCCACATGCCAAGAGGTCTCACCCCATCCCACCTCACTCTGCCCCCAGAGCACTGCCACGAGTTTCCACCCCACCCCATCACATCTCGCTCCAGCCCCAGAGGCCCTGCCTCGACTGGCCCCATTCACATCAAGAGGTCCCACCCCACCATATCTCCCTCCATCCTGGAGACCCCATCCTGAGCATCCCTAACCATACCAGGAGGACCTGCCCCACCCCACTTACTTCACCTCTAGAGGCTTCACCTCAAGCTGCCCCTCCAACACAGAGCAGTCCTGTAGCATCCCACCTCACCCTGCCTCTACAGGCCTTTGCCTTGAGTGGCCCACCCCATCCTACTTCATTCCACCCCAGAGGCCCCGCCCCTACCGGGAGCCCCCACCCCACCCCCAGAGAGTCCTCCCCAACACCACTCCCTGTGTGGCCCTGCCCCAGCCCCCAGAGGCCCCTTCCCCAGAAGCCCCACCACCAGAACCTCCACCCCTAGAAGCCTGGCCCGCACCCGCACCCACCCGTCACGTAGGGCCCCAGGGGCATCTGGCTGTAGTTGACAATCCCGCCGGGGCCAGGGCCGCGGAAATTGGGCCCAAAGTTGCTGCTGCTGCTACTGCTGTACAACGGAGAAGCTCCAAAGGAGCCCTGGGGGAAGAGGTTGGCGCTCAGAGGTTGGCTTTCCACCACCCGGTTCCACTCGCCGGTCCTGCTTTCCCGACCCTCGTCCCGGTCTGTTCCCTTCCTCTTCTGCATTGGGTGGGAAGCTTTCCCGGGGCACGAGCTCACCCAGGCATCAGAGTGGTGCTTGATAAACCAGACATGTCATTTGACAGACAGCCACGACCGGGGCGTAGGGAAGTGGGGGAAGGGGCAAGGGGCCATCTCGGCAGGGCTTGGGACGGGCAGCCCAGGATACCGTGGGCCAAGGGACACACCCCACACACGCCCCATTGGGCCTCCCCTCCCTTTCCGCTGACCTGCTGGACAGTGGGGTCACCGGCCCGGTTGGTCAGGCGGCTCAGGATGCTGCGCTCAGACATCTGCAGGCGGGCAGCCACGGGCGGGATCCTGGACAGCATGGATGGCAGTCGGGTCACATCGGCCTTCATGTCGCTCAGTAGCTCTTCCAGCTGGTTCAGAACTATAGGGGAGGGAGACCGGAGACCAGTCTGGCCGGGGGCCCCTCGCCGACTTGCCCGGTGGCCAGTGGCAGGGTCCACCCAGTGGCTGGGGAGGGGATCCTCTCATTCTGGTCAGGAACTGGGTGATTTATTCACTTATTTTTTTAATGGTATTTTTAAGCATTTTTTGTGTTACAGGAACTGTAATAAGTGCCAGGGTAGATACAGCAAATCAGTTTTGAACACAGTCCATGTCCCACATGGGACTCACAGATGTAATCATTTTACAGATTACATTTTACAGATTACATTTTAAATTTTACAGATGAGGTAACTGAGGCATAGATAAGTCAAGTGACTTGTCCAAGGTCACACAGCAGACAAGTGGTGGAGCCGGGATTAGAACCAAGGTCCTTCTGACTCCCATGCTTGTGCTCTATCCCCTAGGCCACCCTGAGCTCTCCATGACTATTCCATGCCAACGAATCCAACGCTGCTCCGGGAATGGGGAAACCTGGGTTCTAGCCCCAGTTCCGTCTGGAGCTGGCTAACGGGCACCAAGCCCACACTGGCACTTCTCAGCATGCCACCCCACTGCTTCCCAGCCTGGCTCATTGCACTCCATGTCCCAGCAGGGATGAGAGAGTGCAAGTGCCACTGAGCAACCGTCAGCACTAGAATGACTGCCTAAGTTGCCTCTGGGCCAGTTTCAGCCCCAAAATCTCAGACAGGAGGCTCAGACAGGCTTTCTGACCGGAAACTTCATCATCACCATTTTGTTGAAGTGACTGCACCCTTTCTGAGAACAGGGCAAGCTAGTAAAAGGAAAACTATCTCCAAGGCTGTATTGAAACACACCCCTGAGTGCAGGGAAACTGCAGCTTCTGTTTCCTTCTGATCTGGAACCCTTCCGAAACAGTCTGGGCCCAGTCCCTGGCTGACTTCCTGTCGCCCCACTGCTGAGGCCAGAACCAGAGGGCATTCCTCTAACTGGATTTTAGGAGCAGTGCCGAGAGTGTATTGTGTTTGTTTTTCTAAAGCACTTGCACATCAATTATCCAATTTTGTCCTTCCCAGAAGGTGGAAAGAGGCAGGTATTACTGTCCCCATTTTTACAGATGAGGACACTAAGGCCCAGGATTAAGTGATCCTCCCAAGGTCACAAACAGTCCAGTGCCAGAGCTGGGATTAGCACCAGGGCCTCCTGACCTTCAGACCTGTGCTCTGTGCAACGGACTATCCCGTCTCCTTTGTTCCACTCTGCTGCTCTAAAAGATTCCTGCTGCTGCAGGCTCCCTTCCTTCCCTTTGCCCCAGGAGTCCCCTCCTCTCTGGCTGGGAGCCCTCACTGGCCCAGAGCCTGCTAAACATCTCGAGGGTCAGCCTCAACCATCCCCCTGCAAGAGGGGAGGGGTTGGTGGAGAGGCTATCCGAGGAGGGAGGGAACACAAGGTGAGCCACTCAGTAGAGCACGAGCACTTTTCCTGGCTGTCTGGGGAATCGGGCTCCCTGGAGATTGAGCTACACCTGGGTCATAACAATAATAATAATGGAGATATTTGTGATTGAGCAGTGTGGTCTAATGGAAAGAGCACAGGTCTGAGAGTCAGAGGACCTGGTTTCTAAACCTGGCTCTACCACTCACCTGCTTTGGGACCTTGAACAAGTCACTTAACTTCTCCATGCCTCAGTTTCTCCCTCCTGCTTAAACTGTGAGCCACATGTGGGACACGGACTGGACTGACCTGATTATCTTGTATCTACCCTATCAATCAATAATGGTATTTATTAAGCATTTACTATGTGCAGAGTACTGTACTAAGCACTTGGGAGAGTTCTATTCAACAGAGTTAGCAGATATGCACAGAGCGGCTCAGTGGAAAGAGCCCGGGCTTGGGAGTCAGAGGACACAGGTTCTAATCCCAGCTCCGCCACTTGTCTGCTGTGTGAACTTTGGCAAGCCACTTAACTTCTCTATGCCTCAGTTACCTCATCTGTAAAATGGGGATTAACACTGTAAGCCCCACACAGGACAATCTGATTACTTGTACCCATCCCAGCGCTTAGAATAGTGATCGGCACATAGTAAGCGCTTAACAAATACCATAATTATTATTATATGTTCCCTGTCCAAAACGAGCTTACATCCTAGTGTTTGATACAGTGCTTGGCACATAGTAAATGCTTAATAAATACCACAATTATGATGATGATGATGATGACGATGTGCCAAGCACTATACTAAATGCTGGGGTAAGACGCAGGATATTCAGATGAGACAAAGACCCTTGCCCACTCGGGCCTCAAAGTATGATCAATCAATGGTATTTATTGACCACTTACAGAGTGCAGAGCATTTTACTAAGCACTTGGTAAAGTACAATATAATAGAGCTGGGAGATGGGATCCCTGCCTGCAAGGAGTTTACAGTATAAGGGGCAGGGAGAGTCAGTATCTTGAGCCCATTTTAAAGGTGAGGAAACAGAGGCTCAAAGAGGTGAAAAGTCTTGTCCAAGGTCAATCAGATGCCAGTGACAGAACTGGAGGTTAGGTCAATCTCACCCACTCCAGCCCCAGGCTCCCCACACCACCTCTGTGGGAGAGGGTTACAGGGGCCAGCACAGAAAAAACTTGAACCCTAAGTCCACCAGGCTGGGCCAAGAATTCCTAAATGGCTGCCCTGGGGGCCCCCCAGCCCTTACCCCAGCACCCAGCGCCCAAGGTACAGACCACCCCCTCCGACTCACCCTTGTGCAGGACGGCATTGGCGGGCTTGTTCCCCGCCAGAGACTCCTTGGACAGGTGCTGGTGGCTCTCGGCAAGGCACTCCACCTCGGCCAGGCGGGCATTCAGGGCCATGGCCGGGTGGTTGGGGTCCTGGGTCATGTTCAAGTAGGCGGCTCTCCGCAGCTGCTCCTCGATCACCAGGGCCTGCTCCAAGAGCTGCAGGGGGCAGGGGACAACGGTGGGGAGAGCCGACAGGGAGCGGGAGGAGCCAGAGGGTCGGGATGGGTCTCTCCTAAAGCCACAGCCCCTAGCCCCCAGCTCAGCCCAGCTCCAGGTCGGCTGGGATGGGGCCCTTGGAGGGGTTACTGAGGCTAGACTTTCAGCCCCTCTCTTTCCTGACCTTGTTCCCCTTCTGCTCTTCTCCCTCAGGCTGGCCTGGGGGGAAGCTCTGGGCGGGTAATGATACTGAGGAGGGGGGCGTCCTGCCTAGGATAGGCGGGAAGGCCCCATTTGCAGGCCTCTCTCCTAGCTGGCTCTGAGCCAGGCTGCTCCAGCATAGGGACAGCAGTGGCCCCAGTGGCAGGTGGCTCAAGGTGAGCTCGTTCGGCCACGGCCACAAACAGCACAACCCATCAATCTCATGTAGCAGTGACAGCAGGGGCGGTAGTAGCCCTGGCCAGACTGGTGAAGGGTGACAATCATATGCCTGGGAAATTCTCCCTCCCTACCCTCACTTCTCTCCCTTTGCCTTCTCATCTCCCTTCTTCCTCTTGCCTTCTCTAATAATAATAATAATAATGTTGGTATTTGTTAAGCGCTTTCTATGTGCAGAGCACTGTTCTAAGCGCTGGGGTAGACACAGGGGAATCAGGTTGTCCCACGTGGGGCTCACAGTCTTAATCCCCATTTTACAGATGAGGTAACTGAGGCACAGAGAAGTGAAGTGACTTGCCCACAGTCACACAGCTGACAAGTGGCAGAGCTGGGATTTGAACTCATGACCTCTGACTCCAAAGCCCGTGCTCTTTCCACTGAGCCACGCTGCTTCTCTCCCAGCTGTGTTCTTTTCCTTCAGGCTCTAGCCCCCTAGGATGACACCGAACCAAAAGTCCATGATTGCATAATAATAATAACGATAATGGTACTTATTAAGAGCTTATTATGTGCCGAGCACTGCTCTAAGCACTGGGGTAGATTCAAGTTAGTCAGGTTGGACAGAGTCCCTGTCCCACATAGGGCTCACACTCTTAATCCCCATTTTACAGATGAGGTAATCGAGTCCCAGAGAAGTGCAGTGACTTGACCGAGGTCACACAGCAGACGTGGAGGAGCCGGGATTAGAACTCACGACTTTCTTACTTCCAGGCCCATGCTCTAACCACTGAGCCATGCTGCTTCTCCATCCCTAAACTCTCTCTTCCAATCCTGTTTCATGGCATCGCCATTCCGGAGGCACCTATTACTTAACTGTCAATCCTGCAGGGGCTGCTCTAGGGGCCAAGTTTTGTTGTGCCTCAACCATCCCACCATCAGCGCGCCCTCCTTAGCACTGGTGGAATTTACTCCTCTCCTGGGTACAACGGTATGTAGGCCTGCCCCCAAACCCACCTCACTCCTGCCCTGCCCCCACTAGCAGCCCATCCCGCACCTTGAACCTGCGTGCCAGGAACTTGTTCTTCATTTCCAGGTAGTTCCCCTTGTGGATCTCCGACTTGAAGGGTTCGTTGAGGATGACGTAGCGTGGGTCGTTCTGGATATCCTGCCAGCGGGCGTAGCCGTGCCTGGACACGGCCGGGGAGCGCTCGTTAAGGATAAGGCAGGCCGGGTGTGGGGCTGGGGGGACATCGGGGTTCTTGACCCATCCCCAGACCCACATGCCCAGGCTCGGGTCACTTAAGAGGTCACTGGTCCAGCCCCCCTCCCACATGGGGTAACACCTAAGGCATCTGACCCTCTCTCGGCCTCCGCCTGACCCTCCCAAGGCTCTTTCCCAGCCTCCCCACAGCAGCACGATGAAGGATACGTCACGATGCCCGCCAGCAGCCAGTAATCATGCCGTCGGTGCCAGATGTCATAGATCTTGCCCGAGGAGACGGCTGCCCTCTCCTCGTTCTGCCACAGGGTGTGCAGCTCTGAAGGCCCAAGCCAGAAGGTGAGGCCACAGCCACCCTTCTGAGCAGGGTCAAGGCTCAGGCCTTTGATTGACCGCCAACATGGCGGGGTGGGGGTGGGGGCGCTGCCCAGCCAGGTGGCCCAGCCCAACCTGGGGATTGCCTGGTTTGGGGACGAACCAGTCTTGGGGGGGCCCGGCCTGGGACGCCTGTCCTTTGTAGCCACGGTCAGTGGCCCCCTCACCTGTGAAGCCACCATCAGCGATGTTGAACATGAATTTGAATTTCCCATTTTTGTCATCCTTCCCTGCCTCGTCATCATCGTCGTCTTTCTCTCCATTCTGCTGGCTTTCCCCTGGCTCCCTCTCCTCCGCCGCCACTGCCACCACCGTGGGGTCCTCTGCCATCAGGGAAAAGGCATACCAGTGGTGAGCGTGAAGGTCCCCCCAACCACTCCGGTCCTATACCGGGCCTCTGTGGGCCCAAAATCGGCTCTGGCGTCAGCCAGGCCACGACATCCCCGGGGAGACCAGTCAATGAGTACCTAAAGAGTCCAAAGCCCCCAGTCGGGCCTCTCCAACTCTGCCCGTGAACAAGGCCACAAGCAAGCCCGAGGCCCCTGGAAAGACCAGCGTCTCCCCAACCCCAGCCTGGCCTCTCCCCCAGCCTCTCCAGGTACAAAATCTCAGAGAAACCTAGCCAGATAGCCACAAGAGGAGGAGGAGAAGAGTGGCGAGTGGCGAGACAGCCTGCCCCTTTAACTCCTAATCTTCCTTAAGTTCATTTAACTCTAACGATGGGGTTATGCCCTAAGTAGGGGCAAAACATTATGTTAAGTGTTAGGGTAAATACAAGACCATGATATCAGACACAGTCCCTGTCCCAATCAGGGCTTCAGTCTAAAAGGGAACGAGATCAGGGATCTTATACCCATTTTATAGATGCAGTACGAGATTCAGCGAGGTTAAGTGACTTGCCTAAGGTCACACAGCAGATCAGTGGCAGAGCTGGGACTAGAACCCCATGCTCTTTCTGAGCAAGAGTCAACCCACCCTGTCCCCTCCCAGTGCTCTCCCTCCCCTTTCAGAGCTTTCCCCATCATCCCTTCCCAATGTTCTCCCCATCATCCCCTCCTAATTCTCTCCCCATCCCCTTCCAGTGTTCTCCCTACATCCCCTCCTGGTGCTCTCCCCATCCCCTCCAAGTGCTCTCCCTATCAACCCCTCCCTACGCTACCTACCCTACAACCCCCCTACCTGGCCCCAGGGTGGGCTTCGGGTGGCAGGCAGGACTCCCGACCCCTAAGCCAGGGCAGGTGGCTGTCTGATCCCCTGCTGGGGTGCCCCCAACCTGCCCGGTCCCATCCCCCAAACCTGGTACCTGACTTGGCGTCTCTCTCCTCCCCTTTGCCGAGGCCGGCGTAAGGCTCCCGCTTTTCCAACACCCGGTCTCTCTCCAGCCTGGCTTCGTCTGTAGGGCACAGAGACGGGCAGCAGGGAGAAGGGGCCACCATGGCCCATCCTCATCCACAGCCTCCAGTGCAGCAGGACAGGGGGCCCTGAGAGGAGCACCGCTCCCATCCTCGACTGCAGAGACCAGGCCGGGGAGCTGGAGAGGGTGGCTGGAGCAACCCGTGCCCTCACCTTTCAGCGACTGATCTGTGGGGGATTCAGTCGGCTCTCCCTCCTCCGCTTTCTCCTCCCCGGGCTTCTCTTTGCTCTCCGGACTCGCCTGCCTCTCCTCACCCTCGGCCCTGTCGGCCCCTGCTGGTCCCTGGTGGAGAGAGAGAAGGCCTTCAGTCTGAGGCACAGCTGACAGAGGGCCAGGATCCTCCCCGCTCCTTCAGCAACCCCTCTCCCCGGGACTGAGTTCCAGCCATTTTGAGGGTTTCTTCTGGTATTAAGCACTTCCTAAGAGTCGAACGCCATTCTAAGCGCTGGATTAATTAGATAGGACACAGTCCCTGTCTCGCATGGGGGCTCAGAGTTTAAGTAGGAGGGACAACAGGAGAACTAAGGCACAGAGAGGTTAAACACTTGCTCAAGATCATGCAGCAGATAAGTGGCAGACCCAGGATTAGAACCCAGCCCCACCTGACACAAGGCTCGTGCTCTTACCACTAGGCCAAACTTGCTTTATCCCCGATGGTCCTCCCACTCCCACTGTTTGGCAATAATCTGTCTGCATTAGATTGTCAGCTTCTTGAGGGTCACAACGTATCTCCTGCTACTGCTGCACTTTCCTAAGCCCCGAAGCACAGCACCTAGCCCTCAGTATGCATCCAATGAACACCAGTGCTCAACTGATTGATTGTTTGGGGTCCTCAGACTGCCCGGTCCTGAGGTGACCGGGGGGAAGGGGTCTCCCCAACATACTTGGGGCTCCGGCAGCCTCTTCGCTTTCTGCTCCATCAGCTCCTTCTCATCCAAGAAACTCAACGGCATGTCTGGTTTGTCTGAAATAACGATGAGGTCCAGAGGATGCTTCCAGTGGTCAAGGTGCCCGGCATCAGGCCCCTGATCCCAGCCAGCATGGGCTTCAAGGCCCACCCCATCCCCATCCTCCATCCCGCGTCAGGCCCCCGATCCCAGCCAGCACGGGCCTCAAGGCCCACCCCGTCCCCATCCTCCATCCCTCAGCGGCCACGACCAATGTGTCCTGCCCCAACTCCTTACCCGACAGGGCCATGGGGCTGGGCTGGATGGGCGCGGGGCTGGCGGGGACCGGGGTGTTGGGGTCCGAGGAGACGACCTCGCTGGGTTTCTTGATCTCGGCCCCCTCGGGTATCAGATCGGGGGTGCTGTACTTCCCATTGACGTGTTCAAACTCCTGGACCTGCGGCCGTGAGGGAGCAGCAGGGGAGGGGGATGGGGGTCGGCGGATGAAGCAGACAGTGGCGTCGGCCTAGGTAACGGCCCGCTGGACCCATGACAGGCCCTGAGCCTGGTGACCGGGCCGGGGGCCCAGCAGCAGATGCTGGGCCCCAGTGTCCCATCGCCTGAGGGGCCCAGGAAGGTTTCAATCCTGTAGTCCCCAGTTCGGGTCGGGGGTGCCTTGTGGGCCAGGACAGTGAGCAGCTGGGAGCGCCCCAGGAGGCTGCTTCTCCTCCCCAGATCCCACCTCCCTCCTCTTAACCAGCCCAGAGCAGCAGTCCGAGGGCAGCATTGACTCCTGCCTTTGAGGAGACTCTTTGCCAGGAGCACAAGCCTTCAATGAGCTGGGACAAGTAGCAGACCTTGGATGTGCCCACCCCCCCAAATAGGGCTGCCTTGCTCACTTTCCCTTTACCCCAACTCCCTCCGGACCCCCCCCCCCCCCCCCGCGTGAGCCCAGGAGTCCCACGGGCTGAGGCCTGACACCAGGGAACGTACCTGCAGGGCCTCGGGACAAGTTTTACTCACCCACCTTCTTCCTAACCAGGGACATGACGCCGATCCGGGTCAGCACATGCTGCCGGGACAGCCCTTCCCTCGGGACACCATCGGCGAAGGTCTCGGCCCCGTCAGCCCCCGGCTCGCACAAGTGCCTCATGAAGAGGGAAACGTATGCCCTAAGGGGGAAACGAGGAGCTCAGGGATGAAGTCTGCAGAGAAATGCAGGCTGGAAATGCCCCGGACAGGCCTGGCATCTCCTCCAGCAGCAAGAGAGCTGACTGGGTGCCCAGTATGTGAACAGGACACCCAGTCCACAGGGGACAGCCTACTGTACTGGGGGTCTACTGGGAGCAACCCATTGTACTGGGGGCAGTCCACTGGACTGGGAGCCCACTTGGGGCAGCCTGCTGTACTGGGAGTCCACTAGGGGCAACCTGCTGTACTGGAGAGTCCACTAGGTATAGCCTGCTGTCCTGGAAGCCTACTGGAGGCCCATTGGGGGCAACCTGCTGTACTGCAAGCCTACTGGGTACAGCCCGTTATATAGAAGCCCGCTGTAATAATAATAATAATGATGATGGTATTTTTGACGTGCTTACTATGTGTCCAGGACTGTTCTATGTCCTAGGGTAGATACGAGGTAATCAGGTTGGACACAGACCCTATTCCACATAGGGCTCACAGTCTTAATCCCATTTTACAGATGAGGTAACTGAGGTACCGAGAAATTAAGTGAGTTGTCCAAGGTCACGCAGCTGACCAGTGGCGGAGGCAGGATTAGAACCCAGGTCCTCCTGATTCCCTTGCCCATGCTCTATCCACTAGGCCATACTGCTTCCACTGTACTGGGGGCCCACTGGATGCAGTGGTTGTACTGAGGGTCCACTGGGTGCTGATGTCCCTAGTTTACATCCTCTCAACTTCAGCACTTGTGCATCAACTGAGTACTCACAGATCCCTGTTGTACAAATGTATATATTTTACAGACTCGATTACTTCCTCCTACCTGTAATTTATTGTAATGTCTGTCTCCCTCTCTAGAGTTAGGACTCTTTGAGGGCAGGAAACATGTCTATTTACTCTGCTGAACTCTACAAAGTGCTTACTATAGTGTTCTGCAAATAGCGAACGTTCAATAAACATGACTTCCTATATGTCAGGCACCATACTAAGCGCTGGGATGGATACAAGTAAATTGGGTTGGACACAATCCCTTTTCCACATGGGGCTCACAGTCTTAATCTCCATTTTATGGATGAGGTAAGTGAGGCCCAGAGAAGTGAAAAGAAGTGAAAACCAGAGAAGACTGGTTACTCCTTTAGGTAATTTTTTTAAATTTCCTGTCTCCTCTGCTGGACTGTAAGGTCCTTGAGGGCAGGGATCATGACAAGTAAATAACTGTACTCTCCCAAGCAGTTACTAGAGTGTTCTGTATTCACTTAGTACTTCATCATCATCATCGATGGTATTTATTGAGCACTTCCTGTATGCAGAACACTGTACTAAGCACTTGGGAGAGTATGATACAAGAGAATTGGTAGACATGTTCCTTGCCCACCAAGAGCTTGCTCAATAAATGTCATTGATTGATTGTACTGGGTACCTACTGCATGCAGTGTTGTACTGGGTGCCCGATGTGCTCACTGGGCAACTTGAGAACACACAATAAAAATGGAAGACATGGAGGGAGAGACACTAACACAAATTTTCAGCTACACCATAGATAAAACTATCGTGTATCTATACTCATTGAGAAAATTAAGTGAATTAATAAATATCAAATAGACAGATAGCATCAGGTGCTCTAAACTGTCAACTCATAATGGACAAGGAACATGTTTACCAACTCTCTTGTACTGCCTCTACTCCATCCTAATCATGGGCTTGGGAGTCAGAGGTCATGGGTTCTAATCCCAGCTCTGCCACTTGTCAGCTGTGTGACTTTGGGCAACTTCTCTGGGCCTCAGTTACCTCATCTGTAAAAATGGGGATTAAGACTGTGAGCGTCACCTGGGACAACTTGATAACCTTGTATCTCCAGCAGTGCTTAGAACAGTGCTTGGTACATAGTAAGTGTTTAACAAATCCCATTATTATTATTAACAAATACCATCATCATCATTAATCCTCCTCAACCTCTTAGCTGCCTTTGACACTGTGGACAACACCCTTCTCCTGGAAATGTTATCCAACCTTGACTTCACTGATCTGTATCCTCCTGGTTCTCCTCTTACCACTCTGGCCATTCATTCTCTGTCTTCTTCATGGGCTCCACCTCTGCCTCCCACCCCTCAATTGTGGGAGTCCCTCAACGTTCAGTCCTAGGTCCCCTTCTGTTCTCTATTTACACCCACTTCCCTGGAGAACTCATTCGCTCCCATGTCTTCAACTATCATTTCTATGCAGATGACATCCAAATCTACATCTCCAGCCCTGATCTCTCTCCTTCTCTCCAGTTTTGCATCTCCTTTTGTCTTCACGATATCTCTACTTGGATGTCCTCCCGTGTCCAAACAGTCCAAGTGTCCAAGCACTTACCATGTCCAAAACAGAACTCCTTATCTTCCCACCCAAATCCTGTACTCCTCGTGCCTTTCCCATCACTGTAGATGGTACTCTGTAGTTGGATCCTTCCTGCCTCACAAGCCCGTACACTTCGTGTTATTCTTGACTCCTCTCTGTCAATCAACCCACATATTCAGCCCATTACTAAATTCTGTCGGTCCCACCTTCACGACATCACTCAAATCCGCCCTTTCCTCTCCAGCCAAACTGCTACCATGTTAATACAGTCACTCATCCTATCCCGCCGGGATTACTGCATCAGCCTCCTTGCTGACCTCCCAGCCTTCTGTCTCTCCCCACTCCAGTCCATATTTCATTCTGCTGCCTGGATCATTTTTCTACAAAAACTTCCAGGACATGTCACTCTCCTCCACAAAACACTCCAGTGGTTGCCCATCCATCTCGGTATCAAACAAAAACTCCTTACCATTGGCCTTAAAGCACTCCACCATTTTGCCCCCTCCTTCCCCACCTTGCTTCTCTCCTTCTACAACCCAGCCGGCACACTTTGCTCCTCTAATGTTAACCGTCTCATTGGACCTCGATCTCACCTATCTCGCCGGCGACGCCTAGACCATATCCTGCCTCTGGCCTGGAATGCCCTCCCTCTTCAAATCCTACAGACAGTTACTCTCTCCTCCTTTAAAGCGTTACTGAGGGCACACCTCCTCCAAGAGGCCTTTCCAGACTAAGCCCCACTTTTCCTCATCTCCCACTCCCTTCTGTGTTGCCCTGACTTGCCCCTTGGCTCTTCCCCCCTCCCAGTCCCACTGCACTTATGTACATATCTGTAATTTTATTTATTTGTATTGATGTCTCTCCCCCTCTAGACTGTAAACTCATTGTGGGCAGGGAATTGTACTCTCCCAAGTGCTTAGTACAGTGCTCTACACACAGTAAGCACTCAATAAATACAACTGAATGAATGAATGAATTTTCCCAAGCATTCAGTACAGAGCTCTGCACATGGTAAGTGCTCAATAAACATCACTGATTGAATGATAACCACTCCATCAATGGTACTTATTGAGTGCTTACTGTGCATAGAACACTCCCTAAGGGCATTTCTAGATGGCACCACCCAGCGAATGGCACTAGGGGTGATAGGTTGGGTCAACTCTAGACTAGAATCAGAGTCTTCCAAAGGTCATCTTTTCTATTGTCCAGCCTTCAGATAGGCTGAATCCACCCACCCTAAAGGGATGCCTTTCCATAACAGGCAAGGCCACAAACACTTTTAGAGACCTCTTCTGGGTGTCACTGCTGCCAGAATCCTCCTCTTCCTCCTCCCTCCCCTCCTCCTTCTCCCTCTCTCTCTCTCCTCCTTCTGCTCTGCTGCCTTCTCCCCCTCACATCCCTTTCTCCTTCCTCTCCTCCTCCATCCCCAGAGGGTGGTGACCCAAGGGTCCAAGTTATCCCCAGTGACTTTACCTAAATTCTTTCTCGCTCTTGCCCCGCAGGTCTCGGACCAGCCAGTGAGAGTTGAAAGCGTCCTGTGGGGGCATGCCCCAGCGCATGATGGCGTTCAAGAAGGCTTTCCGCTGCCGAGCATTGAATCCAAGGACCTGTGCCGGGCGGGGACCACAGAACCTCGGTGAGTCCAGCACAGACCCCCCCATAACCTCCCCTTGTCTGGGCATGGTACTGAAGGAGGGGAGACAGAGGGGAAAAGAAAGCCGGGAAGAGAAAGAGATTTACCTCAATGTTGCCTCCGACTCTAGCCAGCAGCGGGGGCAAAGGCTTGTCTCTGTCACTCTTCAGCTGCCTCCGGGATTGGCGTCGCCCACCTACAGGGAAGGGCACGGGCACGGATCCCTTTTAAGGGGCAGAGGGCATTGAACTCCAGGGGTCCAAGTGCCAGCCTGCCATCTGGAGTGGGGGAATCCCAATACTTAAGGAGCCCCAAAGAGAAAGGCTCTGGGAGTGGGATGCCAGGGCCCCCTTCCCTCAAGGGACAGCTGGGGTGAGAAGAAGAGAGGGATGAAATGAACAGGATGTGAGGGAGAGAGGGAGGGGCATTCCCCTGGAGAAAGCAGAGTAGAGCAGAGCCCATCTAGGTGAGGGAGGGAGGTACCTTGTCGGGGGGAGGACTGGGAATGACAGAGGAGAGAAAGGGAGGGTCTCTGGGTCCAGCCTCGGCCCCGGCTGGCCTCGCTGGCATCAGCCCTAGAGCGTGGACCACTGGCCTGGGCTGAGCATCTGTCACCCCTGGGGGCCCTCACTCAGCCTGGGGCCAGCCAGCGGAGGGGCCACTCCCCGGAGTAGCAACCGTCACAACTCACTCTGACCTTCCGGCCTCTCTTCGAAGTCTTCATCCTCATCCTCAGAGCCGATGGAATACTCGGACTGGTTGTCAGACAGCTCATCCTGCCACTCTGCAGCCCGGGACATAGACGGACCGGCCTGAGTGGGCACCAGGCCGGACACACAGCTGCCGGGAGTGGGGGTTCCAGCCGGCAAGCAGGCAAGGGAGTGGGGTCATTGGACCGGACCCTGTCCCTCACCCACACTCAGTCATGCTGATGCCCCAACCTGGAACCACAGTTACCCCATCTTAAAGGTCCTCTTAAAATCCCACTTCCTCCAGAAAGTCTTCCCAGTTCATTCCAAAATCTGCCCTTAAGCAATGTTCTGTCTCGCTTTTATCCAAGGCACTTGTGAACCTGAGTTTAGTTTTATGTTTTGAATATTTAAATAAATGAACAATCAAGTATTTATTCAGCTATCTCATCCTGATAATATGTGTTCCATATTCTGTTCTAACCTTGCTCTTGATTCTCTCTCACTATTTGTAAATCATTTTTGTCTACCTGTCTCCATTCAAATGATAAGTTCCTTGAAGTCAGGGAACATGTTCGGCTACTGCTGTAGTCAATCAATCAATGGTATTTATTGAGAACTTACTATGTGCAGAGCACTATACTATGGGCTTGGGAGAGAACACTCTCCCAAATACTTAGCACAGTGCTTAGCACTCGGTAGGCACTCAATAAATACTGCAGAATGATTTTTTTAATCACAAATAAAAATAATAATAAAGAGAAGTAGTGTGGCCTAGGGGAAAGAGAATGGGCCTGGAAATCAGAGGACCCGGATTCTAATTCCAGCTCTGCTAATTGCTTGCAGTGTGACCTTGGTCAAGTCATTTACATTCTCTGTGTCTCAGTTTCCTCAACTGTAAAATGGCAATTAAATCCTACTCCCTCCTACTCAGGCTGTGAGTTCTATGTGAGACAGGGACTGGGTCCAACCTGAAAAACTTGTATCTACCCCAGTTCTTAGAACAGTGCTGGACACATAGTATGCACTTAAACAAGTACCATAAAAAAAACTGCAGCATTTGTTAAGTGTTTGATATGTGCCAAGCATTCTACTAAACTCTTAAGTAGATTCAAGGTAATCAGAGTGGACAGTCTCTGTCCCAGATTGCACTCTCAGAATCACAGTAGGAAGGAGAACAGGTATTTAGTCCCCATTTTACAGCTGAGGAAACTGACACACAGAGAATTTAAATGACTTGACCAAGGTCACAGAGCAGGCCAGTGGCAGAACTGGGATTAGAATCTTCTGACTTTCAGTCCCCATGCTCTTTCCCCTAGGCCAAGCTGTTTCTTTAGGCTGTGCCAGACCAGCTCCCCACTGAACATTTGTATCCTTTAACCCTATCCTCAGCACTCATGCTCATATGTATATTTTATTTATTTAGATGATATTTCTATATCTATCTGAACATTTAATCATTTGTCCAGCTGTTTTATCCTGATGTTTTTGCTACTTCCTGCTTAATCAATCAACGGTATTTATTGAGCACATACTGTGTGCTGAGCTCTAAGCACTAAGTACTAAGTGCTTGGGAGAGTACAATATAACAGAATTCATAGACATGTTCCCTGCCCACAGTGAGCTCACAGTTTAGAGGGGGAAGCTTAATTTTGGTTGTTCTTCTGACTTCCAGTATTTGTAAAAAAAATCCACATCTGCCTATCTACCCTATTGGATTGTAAGCTCCTTAAGGGCAAGGAATGAATTTCTCCAAGTGCTCAGAAGACTGCCTTGCCCTCAGTAGGTGCCCAATAAATGCCAGACTGGATAACCAAGCAGCTGTGGGTGACAGTGGGGAACTCTCTTACCACTCTTGACCTCAGTTTCCTTATCTGTATAATGGGAATAACAATAGCAGCCTCTCCCTACTTCACAAGGACATTGCAAGGGCAAAAGGAGAAACAGAATGTGAAAGCCCATGGGGAGAATCTTTAAAGTGCCCTACAAATTCAAGATTTCGTTATTATTGTTATTAACAAATAGCCGCTGAACTGCATGTATTTGAATAAAGATCCTGAGAAATAATGAATTCAAGGAGTTAGTCACTGTGCCCCCCTCCCCACAGTCACCCAGGTGCATGGGGTCAGATCTGAGGGCCAGGGTCAACCTTGGCCCTGCCTGAAATAGCTGCTTTTTCCCCCACCTTCTCCCAGTAACCTTCCAGATGCTTAGAGCACCCCCGCACCCGGCCCCAACTGGCCAGAGAAGGACAACCCCCAGATTGCCCACCCCTTGGCAGTAGCTTCAGGACTGCCCCCACCCCATCCACCACTCTCTTCCCTGCAGCTCTCAGGACTCGGGGTCCTGAGGGTCAGGGATCCTGGGGGCCCAGTACCGTACCCTGATCCTCCTGAGAGGCATCGTTGTAGTTGACTTGCTTGCGGATGCGTTTGCCCTTGCCCAGGTTGCGGGCCAGGTCCTCCTGCTGCTGCTCGTAGTGGTGGCGCAGAAGCTTCTCCCAGTAGTCGGGGTCCACGTTCTCCTCCTGCTTGATGATCTCCCGCTCCACCTCCTCCTGAGGATATAGGGCCCCCGCCGCCATACTGTCACCCTCTCCGCCCCCAACCCGGACACCTGGGACAGAGGGAGAGAGGGAGGAGTGATGGGAAGGGAAAGGAGGCAGGAGAGAGGAAGGGAGAAGCATCTGGCCCCAGGGTTGGGCCAGGGGGTGGGGGCGGTCACTCAACTCTCTGGCTGTTCCTCTAGCCTGCCCCATCTGTAAGGACAAGGAGAAGCCCCCAGCCCCTGGAGGCCAGACCACCCCACCGCAGAGGCCGCTGCACTGTGAGCCTCAGAAGACAGACAACCCAACCCCCACACCCACTGTGGGCAGCTGTCCATGGGACCACCCCTAAAAATCCCTCTAGGCCTCCAAGAGAGATTTCAGATACCACAATTTCCCATAATAGGGGTGCTGGCGACAGTGGAGCGGACTGCGGCTAAGCTCAGGGCTTGTCAATAGAGAAAATCCAAACCTCTGGAAGAGAAGGGCACCCGGGCCTCTGGAAGAGGGGGGCCCGCCTCACCCAGTTCGATGGCTTCTCCCCCACCCCAATGTTCTTGCTCGTGACCAGGATCTCCTGGCTGGTCAGCAACCATCAGGAAGGGGAGGACTGAGAGGGTGGAGCAAGGAGGGGGCCCGGAAGAATGAGAAGAGCCACATTACCACACCATCTTCTTCTCTCACAACATACTGGGCCACTTTAAAGGAGCTGAGGTACTCATTCATGTTCTGCAGGTCCGTGTCGTCTGTCGCATCCTGGTTCCGGTCCAACAGCTTCGAGATGGCAGCATCGTCGTAGTGGATGACGCTGCTGTCCTCCACATCCTTATTATCACCTGGGAGGAAGAGCGGTGATCCCAGGTGGATGGTGACCTTAGGGCAGGCAGTGATCAAGGACGGACAGAGATCTTGGGGCGGGGAGTGACGGGGATGGACGGTGACCCTGGGAGGGTATGGAGGTGGCTCCCAGGGCTACCGGGGGCTCAAAACTCTACCTAACAATGTCAGATCAGGGCAGTTTTGAGGGACCTCTCCCGTTGAGTGCAGCAGGGAGGCAGGGAAACACCTTGGTCCTTTCAAATAACCAAAAGGCATTTTTGGGGGGGGTCTCATCCCTGACTCCCACTCCCTCACCCCTTCACTGTAGCCTAGGATCCCCAGAAGCTGGCAGAGGAGGAAGAGCATGAAGGGATGTGGATGGAGTGGGGGAAGCAGAGCAAGAACAAGAAGACAGGACTAAAATCCCAACTCTGCCACTGGCCTTTAGCATGGCCTCAAACAACTCACTTAATCTCTTTTGGCCTCCGCCCTACTCTTCCTTCCTTCCTCCTTCCCTCCTTCTTTTGCTCCCCCAGACTAGGAGCCCCATCTCGGACAAGGACTGTGTCCAATC
This sequence comes from Ornithorhynchus anatinus, assembly GCF_004115215.2. Lineage (NCBI taxonomy): Eukaryota > Metazoa > Chordata > Mammalia > Monotremata > Ornithorhynchidae > Ornithorhynchus > Ornithorhynchus anatinus. Next base: position 72,687,083 of record NC_041732.1, on the reverse strand, counting down.
TAATTGTCTTGCACAGTGCTTGGCAATGATATTGACGACGGGGTAGGCAAAGGCAAGGGGCTGGGGAAGGGCTTTGTATCACTTGGGGGATGCCCGGGGAGGTAGGAAGGTGGGCGGAGAGTGAGGTGGCGGGGGTGGGGGGGTGACCCCTCTGGCTGACCTGGGGGTCCCAGTCTGTTCTGTACCTGGGGGGGTGCTGCCATGCTTTTTCTTAGCCCCTGGTGCTAAGGCACCACCTTTAGCAGACGGGACATCGGGGAAGGAAGGGGCAGGCTCGGGTACGTTGATCCGTTGGCACTGAGACATCATGCCTGAGGACAGAAGGGAGTGGTGAGTGAAAGGGACCAACCAGCAGTTGCAGAGACAAGATTGGGGCCAGTACGAGGCTCTGGGACCTTCGGGAGGATCTCTGGGCCCCATTTCCCAAGAGAGAGCTTGGCCTCTCCTGCTCGCCCATCCACCCTCAGTGCCTCCATAACCTCATCAGTAAAATGGGGTTTAAGACTGTGAGCCCCATGCGGGACAGGGACTGAGTCTAACCTGATTATCTTGTATCTACCCAAGCATCTAATACAGTGCCTGGCACGTAGTAAGCACTTAACACATACTGTTTAAAAAAAACCCAAAACAGATGCTCCATGAATCCCACCAGTGCCTCAATTGACAGAGGGAGTCAAGGGCTTTGGCCCACAAGGATTCTCCCTGGAGCCGAAGCCTGGGGTCAGGGGTGGGGGGCCTGAGGGCCGGCTGGCTCAGGACTTGCTCCTGCTCACCTTCCACGTCATCCTTGAAGAGCTCCTCAGTGCCAAACTTGAGAATGTCATCCAGCTCCTGCTTGGTCATGGACCCGGACTTGGATCCCAGGCCGGGCCGCACCACCAGATGGGTCAGCATCATCTTGCGCTTGGCCACCTGGGTGATGCGCTCCTCCACCGACGCCCGTGTCACGAACCGGTAGATCATCACCTTCTTGTTCTGCCCGATGCGGTGGGCGCGACTGAAGGCCTGTGCGGGAGGGGCCGGCGGGGGAAGACCCAGGCTGGCCAGCAGAGGGGACACCGGCCAGCCCCGGCAACCCACCACTACCACACAACCAAACACACACACGCATATATGTCCCCCTACTGCCCCAGAACCTCAGAGAAGCAGCGTGGACTAGTGGAAAGAGCACAGGCCTGAAGTCAGAGGACATGGGTTCTAATCCCAGGTCCGCCATTTGTCTGCTGTGTAACCTTTGGGGAAGTCACTTAATTTCTCGGGGTCTCAGCTACCTCAAAATGGGGATTCAATACCTGTTCTTCCTCCTACTTAGACTATGAGCCCCCAATGGGACCTGATTAACTTGCATCTACTCCAGTGCTTAGTACAGTGATGGACACATACTAAGAGCTAAATAAACACCATTATTATTATTATTATCCACACGGACTAGCCTGTTTGCCCATGACCTGACATGAGTTCAGCAGGTGGCTTGCAAATAGCCAGGAAACTAGAGTGGGTTTGTGGGATTTAAGTGCTTAGTACAGTACCTTGAACACAATAAGTACTCAACAAAAATGACTGAAGTAGGGCCCAGAAGGAATTGCAAAAACTCTCTCAGGTTTTCAGGGGTTTTGTGGGAGACTGCTCCAAACCAGCACCCTCAGGGAGGGAGGTCATCCTTAAGAGGACCAAGAGGGAATGATCCGGTACTCCTGTTTTTCACCATTAAATTCCAGGGAAGTCATCGAGGCAGCGGGGAGAGGAGAGCAAACAGGGAGGCTCAGTGGGAGGCAAATAGGAAGAGGGGGCAAGGGAAGAGAAGGGGAAAAGGAGGAGGAAGAGGATGAGGAGCCAGAATGATCCCAGGGTGGGAGAGTTTTGGAGTCCCTAGAGATTGTGGGCTATTGGCAGTGTGATCTAGTGGAAAGAGCTTGGGACTGAAAGTCAGATGACCCAGATTCCAGTCCTAGCTCTGTCCCTGGCTTGCTATATGACCTTGGATAAGTCACTCAACTTCTCTGTGCCTCAGTATACTTTTTCTAAAATAGGGATTCGATATCTATTCTCCCTCCTTCTTAGTCTGTGAGCCCCATGAGGAACAGGCCCTCTGATCTGATTTTCTTCTATCTACCCTGATGCGTAGCACAGGGCTTGGTCCCTAGTAAGTGTCTTTTAAATTGCTCAGATTAACTAGTTGATGAAGTCCAGGAAGACCCCACAAGGGGAGAGGATGGAGAGCAAGGTAGCTGGTGCCCAGAGTTGAGCTCGGCCCAGAGATGAGTCAACCAGGAGAGGTTTTCTAGACTGAAAGCTCGCTGCAGGCAAGGAATGTGTATTTTATTGTTATACTGTACTCTCCCAAGCTCTTAGTACAGTGCTCTGCACACAGTAAGAGCTCAATAAATATGATTGAATGACAGACTGACTGATTGGCAGGGGCCCCGGGTCAGGGCACAGACCTGGATGTCGTTGTGCGGGTTCCAGTCGGAGTCATAGATGATGACGGTGTCAGCTGTTGCCAGGTTGATGCCCAGCCCGCCAGCCCGGGTGGAGAGGAGGAAGCAGAACTGTTGAGCCCCTGGAGCTGGAGAACAGAAGGAGGGGTGGGATTTGGCCATGAACAGGGAGGGGGGTGAGAAGGGGAAGGCTGTCCCCTTACTTAGCCCACTGGACCCTGCCCAAGAGGGACAGGGGCACCTTTCAATTCATCGTCCCTTTGGCAAGAGTCTTCCATGGGGGTAGGTTCAGAGGGGAGGCTGAGTGATACCGGCTGGGAACCCGTTGTCATGACCAGACCCTCTGCCCCTGTCTGCGCAGGCAAGTGAAAACATAAGAGCCCGTGTGACTCTGCCTAATTCAGGGCGAAAATCAGGTCAATGAACAAAGTGAGGGACTCTCTAGCTTGTTTCCATCACTCCAAATTGCAGGATCCCTGCTCGATGTGCCACAAGGGAAGCACAGAATTTCAAGGGACCGGGTTTTCAAAGTCAGGAAACTGCTCTCCCAGAAAAGCACCCAGTGTTTACCTGCCCACCTGCCACCATGGATTCAGTCGCCAATCTCATAGAGGATATATACACACACAAACATCCCCTTCCACTACAAACACACACACCCACACACTCTCTATCTCTCTCTCTGTTGCCTCTCAGTTGGTTTACACACACACAACCACATATAATAGCATGGATATATACCCGTCTTTCTCAGCAAAATCACACTTTTTTAAATCACATTTGTTAGGCACTTTTTATGTGCCAAGTACCATATTAAGCACTGGACATTCTAACATGTCAATGGTTGTCACCCACATCTACTCCCATACAATGAATACACACAGACACACATGGACACACACCCCCTATCTTACATTTGTAATCTAAACAGGTGTCCACACACATTCCTACCAAATCAGTGAATCTTTCAGAAAAGCCTTCTCCTGTTCCAAGTCTGCCGCCTTCCACAGTGACTACTCAATCTGGGGTCTTGGAGAGCTGGGAACCACACAGGGAGACCTGCCTCTCACCCCAAGACATCCATGGGTTCCCACTGCTCGGGGAACCTACACAGCCTTCACTGGGAGGGGTCTGGGGGAAGACGTGGGTCTATAGGGAAGAATAGGACAAGCCAAACAATCTATAAAGGGAAATTTCATTAAATCTAGAGCTGGACATTCCATTAAATCTAGAGCAGGACACCCCATCTAATTCTATAGTGATATGCAGCATTAATTCCAGAGCAGGCCACAGCATAAAAATCTAGAGTGGGACACACCATGAAATCTAGAGTAGGGATACACCACGAAAACCAGACGAAGGCACACCACTGAAATCCAGAAGTGGGATGCTCCATTAAATATATAGCTGGACACACCATTAAATGTACAGTGAGACAAATGTTTAAATCTAGAGCGGGACACACCAAAAAATCAAGAGAGGGACACTTCATTAAATCTACAGTGGGACCCACCATAAAATCTAGAGTGGGACACTTCATTAAATCTACAGTGGGACACATCATTAAATCTAGAGCAGGGCACACCATTAAATTTACTGTGGGACACACCAAAAAAATCTAGATGGGGACACTCCATTAAATCTACAATGGTACACACCACTAAATCTAGAGTTGGGCATGCCATTAAATCTCAAGTGGGACACACCATTAAATCTGTCAATTGCTTCTTGCCGGAGTCCGCCAGTGATCCCGCCATCAATCCGCTCATATTTGTAGCCCTCGTATTCCAGGAAGTCCTCCAGCAGGTCAAGCATTTTGGTCATCTGTGGGCCAAGGGAAGGGGAGGTGAGAACTTGAGCATCAGAAAAATGCCCCACTCTCACCCTTAGGGGGTGGCATCGGAGGCTCCAGATAGTTTGTCAAGGTATTTACCGAAGGCCATCGGGGTACCAGTGAGTCAGTGAGTCATTTGTAATTGTTGAGCACTTTGTGTGCAGAGCACTGTACTCAGTGCTTGAGAGAGTACAATATAACATACTAGCCACTTGGGTAGGTACCACAGAAATCAAGGACACATTCCCTGCCTTCAAGGCACTCCAACGCAGCATCTGGCCACATCCCAAACAGGAACTAGGGGGTAAAACATCCTAAATGAGCAGCTGCACCCCAGGTCATCACACAGGCCTGGTTGGACAGGGGGCAGTCCTACCTCAGACCACCCACCTCTGCTAGGGTCAGCAAGCACTGGGTTCAGCTGACCTCCAAGCCCTAGCCCAGTGGAAGCCATTAAATAATTTTTGCCTTTGGAAGCACAGCATGGCTGGGGGATATGGTACAGGGGTGCGTGTGGGGTGTAAAGTGGGCCCCTTTCCCCAATCTCTAGACATGTTGCCTTTAGGTTGGGTCCAGGATGGAGGGGGCAGTGGAGTGTCAAAAGACAGAAGTACTAACCTGGAAGGAGAACGAACCATCCTGCTCTTTGACCTGTGGCCCTGTCGGGCAGATCCTGGAAGCCATTATTCTGGGGCCGATTTGGTTCTTGCACTTACTGATTCACTCATTCATTCATTTATTCATTCAATCGTATTTATTGAGTGCTTACTATGTGTGGAGAACTGTTCTAAGCACTTGGGAGAGTACAATACATTCCCTGCCCTCAACGAGCTTACAGTCCATCCAGATTCCACCCAGAGTGAGAGGCTGTGCCCCTTTGGTGGGCAGGGAGGAACCCAGGCCCCTAGGACCAGGGCAACTGTCCCAAATCAGCACTTGTCTGCTATGTGACCTTGGGCTGGCCTTGGGCAAGACACTTCACTTCTCTGAGCCTCAGTTACCTCATCTGTAAAATGGGGATTGAGACTGTGAGCCCCCCATGGGACAGGGACTGTATCCAACCCATGTGCTTGTATCCATCCCAGGGCTTAGTATAGTGCCTGGCATATAGTAAGGGCTTAACAAATACCATAATTATTATTATCCACCCACTTGCACGCCCCCCCAGTAGGAGGATTCTGGGGATTCTGCTGAGACCTAGGTAAGCCCTCGCTCCAGGGCTCCCTGGCTTGGGCCGGGCATAGCAGCCCTATCCAAGGCAGAGCCCAGAAGGTAAAAACATCATGTGACTGAGAATCAGCATTGCCTAGTGGAAAGAGTCCAGGCCTGGAAGTCAGAAGGACCTGGGTTCTCATTCCTGCCTCCCCACTTTTCTGCTGGGTAAACTTGGGCAAGTCACTTCACTTCCCTTTGCCTCCATTCTTTCATCTGCAAGATGGGGATTTAAGTCTGAAAGTCTCATGTGGGACTTGTCTGCTTCCAACCAGATTAGCTTGTATCTACTCTTTTTTTTTTTTGTTGTTGGTATTTGTTAAGCGCTTACTATGTGCCGAGCACTGTTCTAAGCGCTGGGGTAGACATAGGGGAATCAGGTTGTCCCACGTGGGGCTCACAGTCTTAATCCCCATTTTACAGATGAGGGAACTGAGGCACAGAGAAGTTAAGTGACTTGCCCACAGTCACACAGCCGACAAGTGGCAGAGCTGGGATTCGAACTCATGAGCCCTGACTCCAAAGCCCGTGCTCTTTCCACTGAGCCACGCTGCTTCCCCATAATGGGGATAAATTTGCACCCCATGTGGGACCTGGACAGTGTCCAACATGATTCTCTTGTATGTACCCCAGTGTTACAGAGTTGTATGTACTCCAGAGCTTAGTACAGTGCCTGGCATATGGTAAGCGTTAAATAAAATACCATTTTAAAAAAAAAGTGATGACTTCCCCACCCCAAATGTGAGGTGCTTTTCTGGCTCATCAAAATTTTCAATTTCGCATATCTCATTTTACCCTCACAGCAGGCCTGAGACACCATCATCCCCATTTTGCAGAAGAGAAAACCGGAGTCCCAGAGAGGTTAAGTGACCTGCCAAGGTCACACAGCAGGTCAGAGACAGGAGAAGGGACTTAAACCCAGGTGCCAAACTTCCAGGCCCACAATCCTTCTCCTAGGCCCTGTGACGCACAGTACTAAGTGCCTTTAAAAAAATGGTATTTGTTAAGTGCTGTGTGCCAAGCACTGTATTAAGCACTGGGATAGACATAAATCTCTCAGGTTGGACATAGTCCATGTTTCACATGGGGCTCATAGTCTAAATCACCATTTTACAGATAAGGTAATTGAAGCACAGAGAAGTTAAGTGAATTACCTAAGGTCACAGAGTGCTTGGTAAAACACAACAGAAGCAAGACCCACAATGCCTGCCCTCAGTCTATTCCCTGAAGCTTCTCGCTTCCCTAAGCGGAGGCAGAGAATCAATCTCAGGTCTTGCTTACAGTGAAGTCTTCTTGAGGAGAAAGTGCTTCTCCTCCCCACAACTCCTGGCCACCCAAGGGTCTGCTCCTAATATGGTCGATAGAGATCAATCAACCCATGGTACTTATTGAGCACCTACTGTGAGCAGAGCACTGCATTGTTTGAGAAAGTACAAGATTAAGCAGACCCTATTCCTGTCTTAAAGGATTTTACAATCTAGCGGTGGGTTGGGCTGGAGGGCTGGCTGGAAACAATGTCTTCTAGTGGAAAGAGCAAGGGTCTGGGAGTCAGAGGACCTGTGTTCTAACCCTGGCTCTGCCACTTGACTGCTGCTTGACCTTAGGCAAGTCTCTTTAACTTCTCTGGGATCAGTTTCCTCATCTGTGAAATGGGGATTAAGAACCTATTCTCTCTGTCTGTTAGACTGTGAACCCAGTGAAGGACAGGGACTGAGTCCAACCTGATTATCTTGTACCTACCCCAACACTTGGTAGAGTGCTTGACACATCTTTTTTTAATGGAACTTGTTTAGCACTTTTTATGTGCCAGGCACTGCACTAGGCACTGGGGTAGATACAAACTAATCAGGTTGGTCACAATCCATGTCCCACATGGGGTTCACAGTCCTTTACAGATGAGGTAACTGCACTTCAGAGAAGTTAAGTGACTTGCCTGAGGTCACATAGCAGAAAAATGGCAGAGCAGGAATTAGATCCCAGGTCTTTCTGACTCCCAGGCCCATGCACTGTTAGTCACATAGTAAACACTTAACAAATACCATTACTGTTATTATTATTATTATTATTTTCATCCATCCACCCTGACGGTCCAGCAGTGAAGACAATATATTCCAGGAGAAGTTTCTGTCAGGCTGGGGCCTGATCCTGAGGTGCCGGGACAGAGAGTCATGTAGGCTCACCTGGGAAAAGATCAAAACACGGTGGCCTCCATCCCGGAGCTTTTTCAGCATCTTCTGCAGCAGCATGAGTTTCCCCGAAGACTTGACCAGTGAGCTGCCATCGTATGACCCATTGGGCAGGACCGGTGCCTCCTGAGAGGGTGGTAGAAGGTAGGCAGGGTGGGAGAGGGGGAAACCAAGAGAGCACCTCCCTGCCCAGAGCCCCACCGGAACTCTTTCAACCAGCCTTGGCTGGGGACCCCAGCAGGAGGACAGAGGGTGAGAGAGCTACCCAGACCCACCCCCTGAATATGGAGCTCAGATTCCTGCAGAAAGAAGGGCCCCCTCCTCCCACCCATCCTGGAAGGTCCAGAAGCTTGAACTTTCTCAAAGCAATACACTCCCCCCATCTCTCCCCTATCGCTAAGGGGTTGGACAAGTGTGAGAAGCGAGACCCCAAGGAGCTGGTGTTAGGGGAAATGAGGTCTCGCCAGAATTAATGAGATGTTGCTGCAATCCTGAGGAAGAGATGCCGCAGTGGACAGACCAGAATGGTGGGTAACAACGGGGAGGAGGGGGGTGGGGGGAGTAAGGGGGGGCATTCCTATCCTTGAGAAGAGGCTGCTGGGGGATCCAGAGACCAAAAGCAGATTTAAAAAGAGCAATAGGTGCAGCAGTAGGCCTCAGCCCAGAGGAGGATGGCTTTACATGCCCCTAGTGGGAACTGGTCCACCTGGTTGAGCCAAGGCCCTATCGGCAGCATCACAGGCCGGAGGCATCCAACCGTTTCTAAGTGGCATCTCCTGTGGGCAGCTGCCAAGGGCAACGGGTGGATTAGCCACCAAGTCTGACTCTTCAGGGACACTCATGGTGATGTTTCCAGGGGGCAACGCCACCTGCCCCTGCCCCTCAGAGGTGTGATCCAGGTTTCCCTACCACAGCAGCCACGGGGAAGAGGTAGGGATGATTGCAGCACTTCTTCAGGTCCATCATGATGTTGAGCAGTGACACCTGGTTTCCCCCACCCTTAGAATTCAGGGCCTCAAAATTCCTGGTCAGGATGAACTTGTAGTATTTCCTGCAAGTAGGTAATCAGGAAAAATTACTCAATCACCTGCCCTCAGCCACCTGCACCGTCCTCCCTCTCCCCTCCTCTACTCAGTCTGCTGACAGGGCTTAAGGACCATCTCTATGAGGACAACTACCAGATCTCTCTCTCTGTAGCCCTAACAGCTCATCCATCCTGCAATCCCTTATCTCCTCTGGACATAATCATAAAAATAATTATAATAATGGTATTTGTTATGTGCTTACTATGTGCCAAGCACTGAACTAAGTGCTAGGGTAGAAACAAGATAATCAGGTCCCATATGGGTCTCACAGTGTAAGTAGGAGGGAGAACAGGTATTGAACCCCTATTCTGTAGATGAAGGAACTGAGGTACAGAGAAGTTAAGTGACTTGCCCAAAGTCACTGGTAGGTACGTGGAGGAGTTGGGATTAGAACCCAGGTCCTCTGACTCCCAGGTCTGCACTCTTTCCATGAGGATGCACTGCTTCTCAGATGTCCTGGGATTTCTCCCAGGTTATCTCCACTTGGAGGTTCCCTCCAGCACCTCAAACTCCAGATGCCTAAAATGGAACCCTTCATCTTTCAGCCTAAACCCATTCATCTCCCTAACTTTCCCATCACAAAAGACAACGCAAACATCCTCCCTATCCCAGAAGGCCACAACCTCGGTGTCATCCTCCACCCCTGACTATCGTTCAACACTCACATTCAGTCTACTGCCCCATCAGGTCATTTCTTCTGACACAACATCTCCCGGTTCTGCCCCTTCCTCTCCACACAAACTGCTATGATCCACTTTCCAGTTCTGGTCTTACTGCAACTAGACTAAGCAGCGTGGCTCAGTGGAAAGAGTGTGGGCTTTGGAGTCAGAGGTCATGAGTTCAAATCCCAGCTCTGTCACTTGTCAGCTGTGTGACTGTGGGCAAGTCATTTAACTTCTCTGTGCCTCAGTTCCCTCATCTGTAAAATGGGGATAAAGACTGTGAGCCCCACGTGGGACAACCTGATTCCCCTGTGTCTACCCCAGCGCTTAGAACAGTGCTCGGCACATAGTAAGCGCTTAACAAATACCAACATCCCCATTTCCCAGCCTCCAGCCTCTCCCCAGTCTAGTCAATACTCCATGCTGCTGCAAATATCATCTTCCTGACGCATTGCTCGGCCCGCATCTCTCTTCTCCTCAAAACCCACTCAAAAACTCCTTGCAGCCAGTTTTAAGGCTCTCCCCCATCTGACCACAACTTAGCTACTTGCCCTTTTCACCCTCTGTTCCCTAACTGTCTGTCTTCACTCCTCCCACGCCAATCTTCTAGCTGTACCTCGCTCTCAACTCTCAACTCTTCCTCCTCTCTCCCCTCACTCACACTGTTCCCCCTATCTTGGAACTCCCTCCCTCCCTACATCAGACAGACCCTAGCTCTTCCCACACTCAATCCCTCCTAAAATGTCACCTCCTCCAACAAGCCTTCCCCATTTAAACTTCCAGCACCCTGAACCATAAGATTCCATCAATCAACCCATACTTATGAAGGTATTTATTCCCTCCTTGGTATTTGTGGATATACATGCACTCTATCACTTCTTTTGATCACTATAGTTGTAAATATTTTTATATTTGCCTCCCCTCAGAATGAAAGCTCTCTACGGGCAGGCAATGGGGCCCTTCATTCTGCCCTTTCTAATCGCTTAGTACAGTGCACTGCACCAAGTAGGTGCTCAATAAATGCTATTACATCTGGTATTGTAAATAGCACTAGAAGATCACAGGATGAAGAGCCAAGAGACCTATGCTCTTAGTCCCAATTCTGCCACTAGCCTGCTGTGTTAATCCACCCGGAGCCCTTGGCCTCTGCCCATAAAAGACAGCTTCTGGATGGAGATGACACTTAAAAATGTACTTCCAAATTATTATTCTTACTGGCAGAGGGGAAAAACAGAGGCTCAGAGAGGTTAAGAAATTTGTCCAAAGTAACTCATCCAAGTCACATGGTGGATCTGGACCAAGAATCCTGATCCAGTGATTGCCAGGCTAGGGTTCTGTTCATTAAATAGTACTGGGAGGACTCCAGCCTCCACTTCTGAGTAAGGACGGACCTCTGGAGCTAATGACTGTGAGGGAACCCTCTGCCCCATCCATCTTAGAGTCTCATGCCAACCTCAGATAGGACAGAGGTGGGACACATTAAACTTGCTCCATTGTTTTTCAGAAAAAGGAGGTGGAAAATGAGCAAAAGGATGAAGAAATTATGAATGGCTGTGGGATTCCCTGGTCTAATACTCTCCAGCTGGATCCCCAGGGGTTCAACATCAGAAGTATTTATTTATTCTCTTCTCCCATTGCACCTCAGCTTGCACTCTTCTCTCCTCCGAAGTTCACTTCACTGCATCTTGTTCTCAACTCTCCCACCTCCAACCCCTTGCTCACCTACTTCTCCTGCCTGAAACTTCCTTCCCCATCAACTCTGCTAAGTCACAGCTCTCCTTATCTTCAGAACCCTCCTGAAAACCCTCCTCCAGAAAACTGGCCCTGATTAAGCTCCACCTTCTCAGCTCACATCCACAGCCACCTTTAGCTTTTATGCTGACATATCCCAGCACTTAACACATATGCTCAATGCAGATTAATTTACACTCATTCAACTACTATTCCTAATAATAATTATGGTATTTAAGTGCTTACTATGTGCCACCCACTATACTAAGCGTTGGGGTGTATACAGGCAAATCAGATAGGACACAGTCCATGTCTCATGTGGGGCTCACAGTCTCAATCCCCATTTTACAGATGAGGTAACTGAGGCACAGAAAAGGTAAGTGACTTGCCCAAGGTCACACAGCTGACAAGTGACAGAGCTGGGATTAGGACCCATGACCTTCTGACTCCCCAGGCCCGTGTTCTATCCACTATGCCAGGCTGCTTCTCATCTGATCATCTTCCATTCTTTTGCTTTCACCAGCCACAGCTTTCTGAATGCTGTGGCCTAGTAGAAAGAGCACGGGCCTGCGAGTCAGAGAACCTGGGTTCTAATCCCTGCTCCACCGCTTGTGTGTTGTGTGACCTTAGAGAAGTCACTTAACTTCTCTGTGCTACAGTTTCCCCATCTGCTATATGGGATTGAAATGCTACTTCCCCCTACTTAGACTGTGAGCCCCCATGTGGGCAGGGACTGTGTCCTACCTGATTATTTTGTATCTACCCCAGTTCTTTGCACAAACAAATTCCATTTCTGTGCCTTTCAGTACCCCCTGATACTCTGTAAGCTCCTTGAGAGCAGGGGCCATGTCTCTTATTGAAATTAACTTTCCCAAGCATTTAGTACAATATACCTACAACCAGCAAGTGCTCAGTATGGTGTTCTGCTGACTGGTGACTGACTGGCTGACTGGCTGACAGACTAGCTGACTGATTGGTTAACAGGCAGGAGCTCAGTAAGGGGCTCTGCACATAGCAGACACTCAGTACAATGCTCTTTATATAGTAGTCACTCAGCACAGTTTTAATCCCACATCCGGAGGTCAGTACCATGCTTTGCACACAGTAGATGCCCAGCACAGGACTCTGCTCACCGCAGGAGCTCCATCAATTCCACTGCCTGACTGACTGACTGGCTGACTGACTGACTCACCGGATGGCTCACTAAATGGCTGGCTGGCTAGCTGGCTGGTTGACTACTGGCTGGCCGGCTACTGGCTGGCTGCTACTGGTTGGCTGGCTGACTCACTGTCTGTCTGGCTTGCTGACTGGCTGGCCAGTTGGTTGGCTGACTGGATGGCTGACTGACTAGTTTCCAAGTGCTTATTACAGTGCTCTGCACATAGTATGCGCTCAATAAATACTATTGAATGAATGAATGAACTAGTTGACTGGCTGAATGACTAGCTTATTGGTTAACTGGCTCGCTGATGGGTTGGCTGGTTGATTGGATGGCTGACTGACTGGCTGACCAGGTGAGTGGCTAGTTGGCTGACTGGCTGGTTGGGTGAATGGCTAGCTGGCTGACTAGTTGGTGAAGACCGAGAGTGGAGAAGACACTCACTTCTGCATCTGGCTCAGTTCCACCCTGACGATGAGTTCCGTCTTGGCGGGCATATTCTTGAACACGTCGACCTTGAGCCGCCGCAGCATGTGAGGACCCAGCAGGTCGTGCAGCTTTTTGATCTGATCCTCCTTGGAGATGTCAGCAAACTCCTCCAGGAAGCCCTCCAGGTTACTGCCAGGGAGAAGATGGAGAAAACTAGCTCCTTCCTTCACCTCCTGTGGGGCAGACATGCAGACCCATCACTGGAGTGAGAATGGGGACAATGGCTGGGCCAGAAGGAGAGAGAGGATTCACCTCCCAGAAGGGTCAGGGAGGGAGGGACCCCCAGAAGACATCGTGTCAAATGCCCTGCCTCTGAACAGGCTCTAATGTTAACAGAATTCACAGCTCCTCGATCCATTTCTAAGTTGTCCATCTTTCTTTCCCCTCACTCACCTCACAGCAAAACGCTCTCCCCTCTATTCCCCACCCATTCCCTTTATTGTATTCTGCTTCAGTCTCTCGCCATTGGGGTCGATATTTAGCTGGATTCCAGAGAGTTGGGCTGGTACCAGGGCCATTCCAGGCTGGGTTTTGGAAGCACCAGTGCCCAATCTATAAATACACTAGTACCAGGCTTCTTCATCTCTGAAGCCAGTGGGAAAGATAAGCTGGCAGCAGAACCCCAGGGAGAAGCTGGGGCAGAGGAGAAATTCACAGAGGCACAGTTAAGTTCATGAGAGGGAGAGGAGGCAGCTATATATCTGGAAAGCTTCAGCCCAGCCTCAGTTTCCCATTCTCTTTTGGATGCTTCCCCACACTCCCCTCTCCTGAACTTCCTCTTCCCAAATCTCTCTAATGTATTTGGACTGGCCTAGGTGAAATAAGAGGGGTCATTTTTAAATCCCCAGGACATAATAATCATAATAATAAAGGTTATTTAAGTGCTTACTATGTGCCAAGCACTGTCCTAAGTACTGGAGTAGACACAAGCAAATCAGCTTGGACTCAGTCCCTTATCACAGTCTTAATACTCAATTTACAGATGAAGTAACTGAGGCTCCGAGAAGTGAAGTGAGTTGCCCAAGGTCACCCAGCAGACAAGTGGCAGAGCAGGGATTAGAACTCAGATCCTTCTGACTCCCAGACCCATTCTTTATCCACTAGGCCACATTGCTTCTCTCTTCCCCTACAAGCCCCTCTCTTACCCCCTGACCGCACAGACCCTCCACAACATTCCCCTCTCCCCAGGGAACCCTGGGCCCACAGGACAAGGGGCGGTTGCAGCTGAGGTGAGGGCCCTTCCCCCGGCCACCTGCCGCCCCCCGGCTGCCTGGCCACCCGGCCCAGCTCACTTGAACCTCTCTGGGGTCAGGAAGTTAAGGAGATGGAACAGCTCCTCGAGGTTGTTCTGCAGGGGCGTGCCAGTGAGCAGCAGCTTGTAGTCGATCTTGTAGCTGTTCAGCACCCGGAAGAACTTGCAGGGTGAGAGACAGGGGTCTCGTCAGGGGGGCGGGGCGGAGGAGGCCCTCCCACCCCCGCCCGTGCCGATGCCATGCCCGAGACAGCCCCCACCTTGGACTGGTTGTTCTTGAGCCGATGGGCCTCGTCCACTACAAGACAGGCCCACTCGATGGACCCCAGGACCGCCTGGTCAATGGTGATGAGCTCGTAGGAAGTCAGCAGGACGTGGAACTTGATCTGGGCCTCTTTCTGGAGGGAAAGGCCGAGAGGGAAACTAGGCGGGAAGGGGAAAGGGATGGGGAAGGGGGGGGAAAGAGAAGAGAGGGCGGAACAAGGGGAAGGAAGGAGAGGAAGGAAAGGGGGAGAGGGAGGGGAAGGGGGAAGAGGAAAGAGGGAGGGAAAGGGGAGGGGAAGCAGAGCCCAGGGCCAGGTCCCACCACTCCCGACTGCTCCAGACCCTAGGCCCAGCCAGAGGCAAGACAAGTGACTACCTGCCCAGAGCAAAGCTCCAGGCTGCCAGTCAGTGGGCGAATGGGTGAGCCAAGCCAGCAGAAAACTGTACCCATTTTAGTATAGAAATGACTGAGGCTGTTCATACCAGGAGAGTGGGGAGGGGAGGTGGGAAAGGGAAGGCCCGGTATGATTCTTCTCTGCCGTCCACAGCCACCAATAGTGGACCCCTCTCACCTTTGGGAAATCCCAGGAAGAACTTCTCTCCACCACCATCCCACAGGCCCCTCCAACTCTCACGCCTCTGCCAAACCCATCTCAAACACACACACAAACAGACACACACACACACACATGCCAATCTACTCTCAAATAATGTGGGTTTATTCCTGACCTTCTAACTATATTCCAGGTTCTTTCTTTCCCTCATCCTGTTCCCTGCTCCCTTTTCTCCCTCTCCCCCTCTCTCCCTTTCTACCACTCCCTCTCATCTTTTTTCCTTCACTTCCTTCTGTACCCCCATCCCCCTCCTGAACCCACCCTCCAGCTGTCCTTTGGGAGAACCCTTTCAACCTAGCTGGGCACCAGGGAATGAACCTGCTCCGGTTCTTCCCAGTGATGCTGAAAAGTGTAGCACCACCCCCGGGATGGAAGGCCCAGGGGTGAGCATCAAGGCAGGGAACAAAGGAAGGAGAAAAGCAATGTAGAGCAGGACAGGGAGGGAGAAGGGAGACGTGGAGCCAGATGAGAAGTAAGAAGGGTGGCGGGGAGGCAGAAGGGTGGTGTGGAATGGGACGGGAAGGAAGGGGTCTGTGGAGAGGGACAGGGAGAACAACTGCAGGGAACAGGATCAGGAGTGTGGAGTGGGATGGGGAGGAAGAAGGTCTGTGTGGAGAGGGACAGGGAGAGGAGAAAGGCTGCATGGAGTGGGACAGGGAGGGAGAAGGGCCACGTAGAGAACAGGGAAGGAGAAGGAATGCATGGAGCAGGAAAGGGAGGGAGAAGGGCTGCTTGGAGTGGGACAAGGAGGGAGAGGGCTGCATGGAGAGGGACAGAGAAGGAAAAGGGTGGCATGGAGTGGGGAAAGGAGAGAGAAGGGCAGTGTGGAGTGGGACAGGGAGAGTGAAGAGCAACCTGGAGCGGGGTGAGGGAAGTGCTTGTGGAGGTGGGTGAGGAAGTCTGGGAAATACCCAATTACCCAATTCAGCCAATGGAAAGATGGAGAAAAGTCAGCCTGACCCGGAAGGATAAATGCTTAGCTGTGGGGAGAGGAATCCTTGGAGTTCTCACATCTGTGACCCCACTGAACTGGGGAGAGCAGCACCAGTATAGGAAATGGGAACCTAAAGGGGGTACATGGTAGCTCCTCTCCTCCCAGCTGGGCTCCCCTCCGCCCTTCCAGCTAGTTGGATGGTTCTAGGAGGGCAGGCATGGGAGAAGGGGGGATCATTCTTGGGGGGCCAAGTGTGGATGGTTCCAGGGGGCGGGTGTGGGTAGTGTGGGGAATGATTCTGGTGAGGCAAGTGGGGATGATGCTATGGATGGTTCTGAGGGGGCAGGTGTGGATGGTGGCATCTCCTTCCTGGGCCGCCCATGGGGTGGGGGGATCGGGCACTCACCTTCATGCGGAAAACCTTCTTGCCACTGCGGATGGCGTTGTCCTCAAAGGAGAACTCGTTCTCCCGGATCACGGAGCGGCTCTCCTTGTCCCCAGTGTACGTGACCACGTAGAAGTCGGGCGCCCACATCTCGAACTCCCGCTCCCAGTTGATGATGGTGGAGAGGGGAGCGCTGACCAGGTATGGCCCTTTCGAGTGACCCTGGTCAGCGGGACCGGGGAGGGGGTCTCCCATGAGCCAGCGGCCCCCAGCAGTGGGGCGGCGGGGGAGAGGTGGGGGGGCAGGGTGTTGGGAGTGAGGGGTTGTGGGGAGGGCAGGTCCTCACCTCCTTATACAGGGAATACAGGCACACTATGGTCTGCACTGTCTTCCCCAGACCCATCTCGTCAGCCAGGATGGTGTCCGTGCCCTGGGCCCAGGAGAACCTCAGCCAGTTGAGCCCCTCCAGCTGGTAAGGGTGGAGTGTGCCGCCCGTGCAGTCGATGTACCATGGCTGCTTGTCAAACTTCACGGTGGGCTGTGACCAAGAGGCCCAGGGTGTGAGGCAGCTCCTGTCCCCCTTCCTTCAACTGCCCTCACCCCCTGTTGCCCCCAGCCTCCTCACTCCTCTGCAGCCCGCTGTCTCCTCCCCTCTGTGGACCCTGGTCCCCCTGCAGTCCCTGGAACCCTTTACCCTCTGCAGTTCCTGGAACCCCTTCCCCTCTGTGACCCCCTGCCCCTCTGTACCTCTGGCCCCCCACTCTGTGGCTAGCCCTCTTCCTTCTGTTGCCCCCAAGCCCCTTCCTCTTCAGCTTCTTGTCCCCCCTCGCCCCTCTGCAGCCTCCTCCAGCCCCCTTTCACCTCTATATCCCCAGCACCCTCCTGGGAGCCCTAGGTCCCCCCACCTTTCTGTGACCCCAGCCCCGGCCCTGGCCCCCTACCGCAGCTGCTCATCAATGGCTCTATTGGTGAGAAAGATGCATTTCTGTAGTCCAGCTGCTTCTCTGTCTCCCCTCCCCTCTTCTACTGCAAGAGTGGGAAGGACGCAGGGAGTGGGACCCATCTTTAACCCAGGCCTCCAGTGAGGCCTGGTGCACTGGGAGCCCTATTTTGTGCTCCCAGTCTCCCATCCCCAACGGGGTCCCGCTCCCAATGTCCCCCACTTCCCTCACTTTCAGAGACTCGCTTCAGGCCCCTGTCTCCAGACAGTCCTGGGGCAGGAAAGTTGGCGCAGTCAGCTCACCCCTCCCCACTCTAAGCGGCCCTTCATCCTGTTTTCCACTGGTCTGTCCCTTCCAGAGATAGATATGGCTCTAGATGCCTTTATGGCTGGGTTATTTCCAGTGTCCAGCCTCCTTCCACCTTGACTCCTGAGATCGCGGCTCAGAAGTGGCACCTGGGCCATGGCAGGGAAATGCAGCAGTTCTGGAGTGAGTGGGGAGAGTCAGAGGTCATCCCAGGAGACCCACTCTAGGTTTGAGGTAGCTCAGAGGACTTCTGCAAAATAGCCCAGACCATCATCACTTTAATACTGTGTGCTCAGGCTACCACTTGAGACATCCCGTGGGCCTCTGTGTCCAGTATTCTCGGGTGCAGTCAGTGGTCACCCTAACCCCTCCTACATCCTCCTCAACCAGGGCTGGGCGAAAATTCCTTAGCACCTCAAAAGGAGGCAGCAGGGCCTTCGAATCACCATCTTGTTCTTTCTGCAGAGCCCCCCCACCAGGTGGGACTCTCTGCCTGTTGCCCATCCCCCTCCCTACTATCATCACCCCCAAAAACCCCCAAACCCGCTCACATCCACAACTGGCGTCTCCGGAGGCTTTTCCAGCTTCTCGTCCTTCAGTTTCCTTCCTTTCTTGTTGAGTCTCTTGGGCGGCCTGGTATCTTCCCCCAACATCAGCTCCCTGGAGATCATCAGAGAGATCAGAGCAGCAGTTGAGAAAACCTCACGCTGTCGAGCGAGAAGAGAAGCCAAAGCTGAGAGTTTAGAGACCCCCAAAACTATCAGAAGGCGGGTGGTGGGTCCTTGGACTGAACTGTGCCCACACCTGGAACTTGCCCACAGCCTGCCCCACAGAACTCCCTCCTCCCAAATCTCCAAACCTCCTCACCTGTGATTCCAGTAACCTTGTTTTAGGTTCTCATAGTAAGGGATGTCGATGTCATCCATCTCCCAGGTACACTGGTCGTAGGGAAGGTCTTTCCACTTGATCAGGTAATGGACGTCCCCCTTCTTATCGAAGCTGTGGCACAAGTGACAAGGGGGTGCCTTTAGCCGGGCCCGTGCCCCCACCCCTGAAAGGCTAGTTTCAGGATGAATACCCACCCAAGGACATAAGCCAGACCAGGCTGGGCAGGGCTCATCTCGGCCCTGTTTCCGACGGTAGCACCCAAAGAAGCTTGGAGGAATGGGATGAGAGTTGATTCCTTGACACTCTTTCTCATGGTTGCGATGAAACTTTTAACACCCCTAACTTTTCCCTCTACTAAATCCTCCTGGATCCCACTCCTCAGTGAATTTATCCCAACTCCTGAAACTTACAAATATAAACTGGAAGCTCCTTGGGGCAGGGATCATGACTATCAACTCTATTGTATGGTAATCTCCCAAGCACTTAAAAGCTTGCTCCTCACACTGAGTACACAATAAATACGATGCTTGATTGTTGACTGATTGTCAGTCCGCACAACTTCATGCAGTAAGCAACTCTTCATCCTCTGGGTGAAGAAGTTTTCCCTTTCCTTTCTTCTGAGACTAAGAGCCTTCCCATTTCACTGGGAAACAGTGTGGCCTAGTGCAAAGAGCATAGGCCTGGGAGTCGGAGGCCCTGAGTTCTAATCCTGGCGCGGCCACTTGTCTGCTATAGGACCTTAGGCAAGTCAATTAACTTCTCTGTGCCTCAGTTCCCACATGTGTAAAATGGGGATTCAATCTCTGTTCTTCCTCCTACTTAGACTGTGAGCCCCATGTAGGACTTGATGATCTTTTACTTACTACAGTGCTTGGCTCATAGTAAGCACTTAACAAATACCACAATTATTATTACCAGATTCTGATAATTGAGGAGGAGGCATACTTTTTGAGCTTCTAGGACCTGCGTTCTAGTCCTTGTTCTGGCACTGGGGTATCTGGGGGACGATTCACGTTTGCCATGTCCAAGCCCTTCCTGATTTTGCAAACTTCACCCATGTCCCCCACCAGCCTGCATTTTTTCAGACTGAAGAGTCCTCACCACTTCTGTTCATCCTCCTATGAAAGTGTTTTCCATAGGCCCAGCACTGTACTCCATCCTTTTTAAGTGCCCTTGGGCTCTTAAATCTCACCCTACACACACACACAAACACACACACACACACACACACACACCCGCCTCCCGTCCCCCCACAAATTATCTCTAAAACTGAGACCTAAAGGACACTCAGACCTCGGCTCTCCGGACATGCCAGCCCCCGCCCCCCTCCCAAATAAAAACAAGACTATTCAGATCATTGAGATGGTGGCACACTTCTTGAACTTCTAGGATCTGGGTTCTAATCCCAGCCTTGCTACTTGCCTTCTGTGTAACCTTGGGAAAGTCACCTTACTTCTCTTGGCCTGTTTCCTCATTTGTAATATGGGGATTCAATACTTGTCCTTCCAATTTAGACTGAGCCAGCCCTAGGTAGGCCTGATGATCTTGAATCTACCCTTCTCTGTGCTTAGTACAGTGCTTAATAAATGCCACAATTATGATTAGTATTACTATGTGAGCTCTGCCTAGACAATTTGCAGACATAATAATTATTGTGGTATACATTAGGTCCTTAATGTGTGCCAAGCACTGTATTAAGTGCTGAGGTAGATACAAGATAATTATGTCTCACTTGGGGCTCACAATCTAAGAGGGAGACCAGATATTGAATCCCCATTTTGCATGAGGGAACTGAAGCACAGAGAAGTGAAGTGACTTGTCCAAGGTCACTCAGAAGGTAAATGTGGAGCTGGGATTAGAATCCAAGTCCTCTGACTCCAATCAATCAATCACTTGATCAATTGTATTTACTGAGCACTCAGTGTGTGCAAGCACTGTACTAAGAACTTGGGAGAATACTCCACTCCACAGAAAGCACCCTATCAAAGGTCACCAATGATCTCCTCTTGACAAATCCAATGGCCTCTACTCCATCCTAATCTTCCTCGACCTCTCTGCTGCCTTCAACAATGCGGACTACCCCCTAATAATAATAATGTTGGTATTTGTTAAGCGCTTACTATGTGCCGAGCACTGTTCTAAGCGCTGGGGTAGACATAGGGGAATCAGGTTGTCCCACGTGGGGCTCACAGTCTTAATCCCCATTTTACAGATGAGGGAACTGAGGCACAGAGAAGTGAAGTGACTTGCCCACAGTCACACAGCCGACAAGTGGCAGAGCTGGGATTCGAACTCATGAGCCCTGACTCCAAAGCCCATGCTCTTTCCACTGAGCCACGCTGCTTCTCAGCTTCTCAGCTTCTTCTCCCTACCCTTGGAAATGTTACCCAACCTTGGCTTCGCTGACTCTCTCCTCTCCTGCCTCTCCTCATCTCTCTGGCCATTCATTCTCAGTCTCCTTCTCGGGCTCCTCCTCTGCCTCCAACCCCCCAACTGTAGGGGTCCCTCAAGGTTCAGTTCTGGGTCCCCTTCTATTATCCATCTACACCCATTCCCTTGAAGAGCTCATTCTCTCCCATGACTTCAACTACCATTTCTATGCAGATGACACCCAAACCTGCATCTGCAGCCCTGATCTCTCTCCCCTTCTCCAGTCTCACATCTCCTGCCTTCAAGACATCTCTACTTGGATGGCCTCTCACAACTTAAAACTTAAATGTCCAAAACAGAACTCCTTATCTTCCCACTTAAACCCTGTCTTCCCCCTGACTTTTCCATCACTGAAGACAGCACCACAATCCTTCCTGTCTCACAAGCCCGTAAACTTGGTGTAATTCTTGACTCTTCTCCGTCATTCAACCCATATATTCAATCCATCACTAAATCCTCTCGGTCCCACCTTCACAACATAGCTAAAATCCGCCCTTTCCTCTCCATCCAAACTGCTACCACATTTCAGCGTGGCTCAGTGGAAAGAGCCTGGGCTTGGGAGTCAGAGGTCAGGGTTCGAATCCCAGCTCTGCCACTTGTCAGCTGTGTGACTGTGGGCAAGTCACTTCACTTCTCTCTGCCTCAGTTACCTCATCTGTAAAATGGGGATGAAGAATGTGAGCCTCACATGGGACAACCTGATTACCCTGTATCTACCCCAGCACTTAGAACAGTGCTCTGCACATAGTAAGCGCTTAACAAATACCAACATTATTATTAATACAGTCACTTAATCCTATCCCGCCTGGAATACTGCATCAGCCTCTTTGCTGACCTCCCAGTCTCGTGTCTCTCCCCACTCCAGTTCATACTTCACAACTGCTGACCGGATCATTTTCTACAAAAACGTTCAGGACATGTCTCTCTCCTCCTCAAAATACTCCAGTGGTTGCCCATCCACCTCTGCAACAAACAAAAACTCCTCACCATTGGCTTTAAAGCAATCGATCACCTTGACCCTTCCTACCTTACCTCGCTAGTCTCCTACTACAGCCCAGGCCGCACACTTCATTCCTCTAGTGCTCCCCTTCTCACTGTGCCTCGATCTCGCCTATCTTGCTGCTGAACACTCACTCATGTCCTGCCTCTGGCCTGGAACACTCTCCCTTCTCAAATCCTACATACAATTACTCTCCCCCACTTCAAAGCCTTACTGAAGGCACATCTCCTCCAAGAGGTCTTCCCTAAGCTCCCCCTTTCCTCTTCTCCCTCTCCCTTCTGCCTCGACTTGCTCCCTCTGTTCTCCCCCCTCCCAGCCCCACAGCACTTATATGCATATCTGTAATTCATTTATTTCTATTAATGCCTGTCTCCCCCAACTCTGGACTGTAAACTCATTGTGGGCGGGGACTGTGTCTGTTAATTGCTGAATTGTACTCTCCCAAGCGCTTAGTACAGTGATCTGTACACAGTAAGGTCTTAATAAATATGATTAAATGAAAATCCAAAACTGACAGTGGAGAATAAAGGATTAAGCTCTCCATCATCACCTGAACCCCGACAAGCCAGAGGTTTCCACCCATATGGGGAAACTCTCCCAAAAGTGAGCTCGTGAGGGCCTGTTCATTTCCAGCTCTCGTGAAGGAGCTCTGTAAAGCAGCATGGCATAGTGGAAAGAGCCTGGGCATGGGAATCAGAGGCCCTGGGTTCGAATCCCAGCTCTGCATTTAACTGCTAAGCTCACTGTGGGCAAGGAATGTGACTGTTTCTTGTTATACTGTACTCTACCAAGTGCTTAGTACAGTGCTCTGCACAAAGTAAACACTCAATAAAAACGACTGACTGACCTTGGGCAAGTCACTAAACATCTCTTTCTCAGTTTCCCCAACTGTAAAATGGGGATTCAATACCTGTTCTCCCTCCTACTTAGACTGTGAGCCCCATGCGGGATAGGAATTGTTTCCAAACTGATTAACTTGTATCTACCCCAGCATTGTAGTACATGCTTAACAAGCGCCATAATAAATGAAGAGAGTTCTGCAGCCTCATCTTTCCCCCTCGCTCTGTTTAGCCTCTGATGGCAGCACAGGCCTCCTTCAGACCCCCAGGCACTCTTACCCTGCAAAGGCACAAATCTGGCTGCAGCCTGGCCTAGTGAGAGCAGTTTTAGCCTAGGGCAAAGAGCACAGGCCTGAGAGTCAGAAGACCTGGGTTTCCTGTCAGTGGGCAGGGATTGTCTCTATCTGTTGCCGAATTGTACTTTCCAAGTGCTTAGTACAGTGCTCGGCACACAGTAAGCGCTCAATAAATACTATTGAATGAATAAACCCAGCTCTGCTACATGTCTGCAGGGTGACTTTGGGTAAGTCACTTCACTTCTCTGTGCCTCAGTTCCCTCATCTGTAAAGGGATTAAGACTGTGAGCCCCATGTGGGACAGGTACTGCATCCAACCCTATAACCTTGTACCTACCTCAGTGTTTAGAACAGTGCTTGGCACATAATAATAATAATAATTGTGGTATTTGTTAAGCACTTGTTATGTACCAGGCACTGTACTAAGCACTAGGATGGATACAAGCAGATCGGGTTGGACACAATTCCTGCCCCACATGGGGCTCACAGTCCTAATGCCCTAGTAAGCGCTTAACGAATACTATCATCACTCAGTTTCCATGTTAAAGACTCCCTGACAGAGTTGCCTGCCTTCCGATTTTGCCAGGGGACATTGGCTGGGGAACTCTGCAGGGCAGGAAAACTCCTTAGGGGGTGCCAGGGCCCCAAGCGGCCACCCAGGTCATTCCTAACCCCTTTCTGGGACCAGCAGGGGCACCAGGTGCATATTTAAGGGCCTCCAGGTCTGGACTCCACACCCAGATTATAGGGCAGTGAAGCTCGTGGGCCTGTCCGGAGAAATGGAGCTGGGGCTGGGACACTAATTTAGGCAAGTGATAGCCACGGTGGGTACTGAAGTCAGTAATGGGAAGACCAATCTCCCTGATTCCCACATAAATTTATGGATTATTCCATAAATGATTAATGGTGATCAGGAAAAAGCATCCATTACTCCATTTGTCTTAGATGAGTAAATTCCCAGAGGTGAAATGAGTCCATCAAGATGTGAGACTCAGTTTCCCCAGATCCAAACCCTATCGACTGGCTAGGAACATGAACATCTTGGAATGGCTGCCATATTTGAACTGGAGATCTGCAGAGGGGTTGGAGGGAGAGGTTGGAGGGGAAGAACATTTTCCACACTGCCCTCCCTCTCCCCTGAACTTGGAAAAAGGGGAAACGGGGGGCAAATGCAGCCAAAGGATTTAGGCTAGAGTACAGAAGACTTTCCACCAGAGAGGATAGAGAGAGACCCCAAATGGGGCACCGTCTAGGGGCTCTCCTTCGTCGATGGTTTGATGCTTTAGGGGCAGGGGAATGTTTGCGATGACACCCTCCACCCCACCTGACCTGTGGTTCAGAACCCGGTGGATCATCATCCACTCCGGCTTGATCCCGTAGCGGTAGAAGTTCTCCTCCATCTTGGCGTACTGTGGGTCTTTGTTCTTCCTCTTCTCGCTCTTGCCATCTTCGTCTCCAGAACCGTAGTCGAACGCCGGAGGTTCGTCCATGTCGTTCTTTCTTTGATAGTTGCGGTACATGACGGTGTGGTACAGCTCCAGCTGGCCCCGCCCCCACCACACAGACAGCCAGGTGAGGGGCAACCTCTTCCCCACCCCCTGGACTTCCCCTGCCTACCCAAGCCTCCCTCTCCACCCCACACCCTTCCCCATCGCCCCCCTCCTCCCTGTCCTGCTTCCCTCCGCCCTTCTCTTCCATTTCCCTTCTCCCTCCTCCCTGCCCTGAACTCCCCTCCTTACCACCATCCATGCCTTCTTCCCTTCTTATTCCTCCCCAATCTGCAACCATCTCCCTCCTCCTCACCCATTTCCCTCCTCTCTCCTCCCCAACCCTTCCATCCTCCCCATTCCATTTCCTTCCTCCCTCCCTGCCCTGCACTCTAGTCCTTCCCTCCTCCCCTCACTCCCTTACCCCCTTTTCTTCTCTTATCTTCCCACACTGCCCCCTTCTCCCTCCTCCCAAACAAACCCAAGTGGCAGGTCGCCCAGCCTCCCACCTGCAGTTCCTTGACCCAAGAGCAGTGCCAGTAGGAGAGTCCAGCCCATTTCACAAAGAACTCCCGTTCCGGGATGCCCTCCAGGGCCTTGGGCTGGGGCCGGCTGGGGTCCGCGTCCGAAGCAGAGAGATCGATGGTCAAGGGGGCAGGAGGCTCCGTCCATACCCAGTGCAGAATCCGCTGGACCTTCCCCTTCAAGGGGGGGCACTGGGGGGTAGAGGGGAAGGGAAAAGATGTTTAGAGCCTCAGCCCCAGGTCCCCCACCAAGCCCTTAATCTCTCAGCCCCACCCTCAGACAACCATGCAGGGTCATCACAAAACCGTTTTCCAGTCCCTTCCCTCCAGACATCTAGGGAAGAGGCTCTCGTGAGACGAGATGAACACAAGCCAGGCCATCATCAGGCCTGTCCAGTTGGCCATCCGACAGCCCCTTGCCCTACTGACGTTCGCAGCAGGAGATGGAAAAGTAGGGAGGTGGCAGGGCCTAGCAGACAGAGCATGGAACTGGGAGTTAGGGTGCCCGAGTTCTAATCCCAGCTCTGCCACCGTCCCGGGGTGTGACCTTGAGCAAGTCACTTAACTTTATTTTCCACATCTGCAAAATGGGAATAAGACTCTTCTCCTGTCTACCTTTTACATCAAGAGTTCACTGGGGGACAGGGACTGTGTCCAACCGGATCATTTTGCATCAGTTCTTATCGGAGTGCTTGAGACCTAGCAAGTGCTTAATGCCAGTATTATCAGATAAATAAGCATAATTATATTTTGACATCACACCAGTCCCCTGGGAATATGTGGATAGGCAATGAAATGACCTGCTTCCCCCAGAGGGGTGGTAGCAGTAGTAATGGTATTTATTGAGTGCCCAATGGATGTGATGCACTGTACTAAAGCACTTGGGGAAGTATACAAAAAAGAAGTGACCAAGTCATTTCATTTCTTTATGTCTCAGTTTCCTCACTTGTAAAATGGAGCTTAAATACTCATTCCCCCTTCTCCATAGACTGTGAGCCCTTTGTGGCGCAGGAACTGATTATTCTGTATCCACCCCAGCTCTTACTACAGTGATTGGCACATAGTAATTGCTTAACATGTACCACAGTTACTATTATTATTATTATTTGGCACATTCTCTGCCCACAAGGAGCTTACACTCCAATGAGATAGACAAGCAATAAATTATTTGTAGGAAGAATGATGAAAATAAACAGATTGCACACCAGAAGCCCAGGGACCTCAATTCCCTCCCTATGCTGCAAAAGCAGGGCCAGGGCCCGGACAGCTCTGCTCCACAAAAGCCCACCAAAGGCTCCAGTTTCACCTTCACCTCTTGGCAGCGAGAGTGAGTTGTCAGTTTGACAGTTTGAAAATGCCCATGCCACTAGGGTCAGCGAGAATGAGTTGCTCGCCAGTGTGAAAATGGGCCCGCTGCCCGGGTCAAGGGAAGCCAATGTAAGTCACTGCAGGGAGTAGAACTCACTTCCAAGTGACCTAGATGTATTCCATCAAGCCCTGGTGGAGGAAGCTCCTGTCCCAACTGGGGGTGCTAGAGTCATGGCTCGGTGCCACAGGAACCCCCATTCCATGCAGCAAACCAAGCCCTATCTTAGAGCAGCATGGTCATTGAGAAAACTCTGGAGGCTAGGAGTCAGAAGATGGGGGAAGGCATCAAGTCCGGACTCTGCTCCCAACCTGTGGCGTGACTTTGGGCAAATCTCTTGCTCTCTCTGAACCTCCACTTCACAAATGGAGAGATGGAGAAAATAAGCCCAATCCCCTCCCTACCACTCAGAGCTGGTGGCAGAGAAGATTCCTGATACGAAAACTCTACGGAAATAGAAGGATGAAACAAACTCAGGAAATGATAGAGGCTGAATGCTGGGGTGACAGCATTCAGGGGATGCTGGGAAAGAAGCTGTTGGAACAATTCCCCCATGTCTAGTAATAATCATTCTGGTATTTGTAGGCGCTTCCTATGAGGGAAGCACTGCATTAAGTGCTCAGGGGAGAGACAAGATAATCAGGTCATATACAGTCCCTTACCCATGTAGGGCTCACAGTCTAATAGGGAAAATAGGAATTGAATCTCCAGTTTATAGATGAGGAAACGGAGGCACAGAAAAGTGACTTGCCCGAGGTCCCATATCAAGCAAGTGGCAGAGCTGGGACTAGAACCTATATGTCCTAGCTGCAAGCCCATGCTCTTTCCAGTAGACCCCACTGCTTCTCTAGACAAGGTCTTTCCTGGCCCATGGAGTTGGGCAACCGTAAGGGTGGGAGGGCCAAGAGAGAGCAACCCTCTGCCTTCACCCTTGTGCAGGGTAGGAATAACTCACCATTGAGTTACTTACACCCCCTATCACCCCACAATCTATCATCAAACTCCCACCAGGAATCAGAGGGGTTATCCCTCCACAACCAGGAACAGCCCAGGTATCAAAATTCCTCATGCCTACGGCCGAGTTTAATCTGCCCCCAGCCCTCATCCTCCCCACAAAGACCCTTCCCAAACCTCCCCAGGTGAAGAGCTGGGGTCTGGCTTTGAAGGGGAGTGGTCCTCAAGAAGAGCAGGAGCCATAATGAGGGGGAAGGGGAGAACTTGGGCACAAGCAGTCCCTGGAAGTCTTGACTTTGACACTGGGGGTTATGGCCAAGTCTCCCTTATGCAAGCTTCCTGCAGCAGGAAACCCTGCTCTGACTCTGGCCACAGGTTCAGGATGGGAGTGAGCACGTTTGAGAGAGAGAGAGAGCCATATCCCCCCCCCATCCGGGACCCCTTTGACTGGGAGCCAGGATGGAGAGGGGAAGCAGAGGGGATCCCAAAGCCATTCCTTTCCCGCTGGCTCCAGTAACCCTGGTCTGCTCTCTCAGGCCACCCACTTCCTGACTATCCACAAATGAGTCCCCTTTAGGAGTCAGTGACGCCAGAACCCCGGTAGACGGAAGGCTGCATCATCCCTGGGCCTGGGCTCGACTGAGAGGATAGGGTGTGAAGGTGGCAGGCCCAGGGTCAGGCCAGCTCAGCTCCAGCCCAGCATGAATTCCCCACTCCTCACATCAACCTCCTTCTCCTTCTCAGAGGAAACGTAAAATGGTCTCCACCCATGTGAAGTATCAGAGAGAATGAAGAGGAGGGGGAATGCAGTTCAACTCCAGGGATGCTCGGACCCTCTGACACTATACATGAGCAATGACCATCTTGGGATGGTCTGCTTCAGGAGCCATGTTCATAATGTCCCAAATGGCAGCCATGTTGGTAGGATTAGGAGGCGCCAGCCTGTTATTCAAAGTGGTGGCGGCAGCTTATTTTGCAAGTCTCTCATGGAGGGGTCGTGCCCAGGATCCCCACCCTCAGCCTGGAGTTGCAGGTTAATCCACCCCAACCCTGGAACCACCTCTGAGTTAAGAGGCGACAGCCAACAAGTCTCTATAGGGGACATCAGTGACACCCATTCTCTAGGCCAGAGCCAGAGGTGGTTTTGGAATGGGATGGGATGGAATGGGATGGAATGGGATGGAATGGGATGAGCAAGACTCCACAGTTCTCTAGGCCTCGCACATCAGGCACATCACCAACATACTGCTGGGACTGTCCCCATCACCGGTGCCTGCCATCGCTACCTAGACTGCCTGGGGAGAAGAGTGAGGAAGGGAAGGGGTAGGGGAGAGGTCTCTGCATACAGATGCATCAATGCAACTTGATGCCTAATCTCACCATCCTGTGGGGGAGCCTTGCCATCTCCATAGGCAGGTTTCTCTCCCCACAGGACAACCAAAGAATTAAACAAATTGGGTCCAGGCATCCGTGCATGTGTGCGTGCACACCAACTACAAACACACGTTAGATTGTAGCCTCATCATGAGCAAGAAATGTGTCTGTTACTGTTATATTGTACTCTCCTATGCGCTTAGTACAGTGCTCTGCACACAGTAAGTGCTCAGTAAATGTGATTGAATGAATGAATGAACACACACATACAAACCAACCCAGGACCAGCAGGGGCAGAGGGTCAGGGGTCGGGTAGAGGCTCTGGGCAGCCTCTTGGCCAATTGTCCCAGTGACCACGAGATGGGGAGGTGAAGCCTACATATCTTGGGGCCATGAGGGATCACAGAGCCCATGAAGGCCTTCAGACCTGGGGCAAAAAGGGCACAGTGGTGATCGGGGGACTCTGTGGGGTCAGTTTAGAAAGGAGCAGGAGCAGATTGGCTCTCTCCTCCCCCTGACCCTGGCAGATGGGAGCAGAGTTGTGTCCCTCCCCGCCACTCCCCCAGCCCCATCACCTGCAGTTAGCCTGAGGTAAGGCACTGCCCAGGCTGCTTGACTAAGGCAGGGCAAGTGAAACCCATTGTCAACTGGTCGGCATTAGAGAACAGCTGGACCTTTTCAATGTAAAACATTGTTTGCTGTAGACATTTGCAATAAGCCATTCTAGGTCTATCAGCTACCCCCCCTTCCTCACACACCCTCCCAGCCCTCACCGCCCCCTTCCAAGGGCCTCTGGCGAAAAAGGGCAAGCTCAAGTATCATCTGAGGAGGAACCCTCCAAGAAGAGAGATGTTGAAAGGTCTCATTCAGTAATAATGCCTCTTTCATACTTCATAATGTTCAATCTGATTATTTTGTATTTACCCCAGTGTTTAGAACAGTGCTTGGCACATAATAAGCACTTAACAGATACCACAAGTATTATTATTATTATTATTATTATGCCTTTCTTGACATTTCCCAAAGCTCATTCACATCAGTGACTTCATTTTGTCCTCCCATCATCCCAGCAAGGAAGAGGAAAAGGTGACACTCCCCATTTGACAGGTGAGAACCCTGAGGCTCCAAGAGGTTAAGTGACTTGTCCAAGATCACACAGCTGGCCAGCAGTGGCAGCAAAGCTGGGATTAGAATTCGAGTCTCCTGACCGCCAGGCCTCACTAGGCCAGGCTGCCTCCTTGATGGCCAAGGGAGCCCCAAGGCTAGCAGCCCTCTCCCCACTTCATCACAAAACAGAAGCCCCTCCTCTCCCACAGGAGCCAACCCGCGGGGAACAGGCAGCCCCCCGATGGGCGAGGGGGTGCAGGCGTCTCTAGGGGTGCCCCCGGAAGGCTCCGGCCGAGCTCGATGAATGGGTAACACTCACTGTACAGCGAGGGCAGAGCCATTCACCGTTTGGTATTTCCGGCAGCGGCGGGTTCAGGCAGTGCAGGTGGTAAGAGGAGGGGCAGGTGTCGCAGCACAGCAGCTCCCCTCCATCCTTGCACACGCGGCAGAACTCCATATGGTCGTCCTCCTCCTCGCCCCCCTCTTCCTCCTCTTCATCCTCCTCCTTTGGCTCCCACTGGATCCCTTCCTTCTCCTGGATAGGGTGGCAGGGATCTGGTTATCCCACCAGCGGCCCAAACCTGGGCTCTGCCCTGCCCCTTGGCATGAAGCTGCAGGGACGATGGAGGCTGGTGACCCACCCCAGGGGTGTGGGGAGGAAAAGTGCAACAGACAGAAGGGGTGGGGAGGACAGAGCCCTTTCCCGCCTCACCACTCTTTAGAGGTGGCCTAACAGCCGCACTCATACCAGGACCCGGCGAAAATCTGAGCTGCTGAGAGGCGCTCAAGATCCCCCAATGGAGCCTGGTCTGTTTTCTCACCCACCCCTATCAATCTCAAGTCTTTCTCCCTTAACCACACGATTTCTCCCTGACCCTCAGAGCAAAATGGTGGCAAGATGGCACCCATGCTTGGGGCACCAGCTCTTCAGTGCTCTTCGGCCCCACTTGCAGCCCTCTTCGGACAGGTCTGGTGGGGGTTGGCCCAGTTGCCCAGGGTGTCCGGAGAAGACGGGCCTGGACCCTAAAGGTGAGCAGAAGGTTGGAGTGGGGCAAGGGAGGGGAATAGGTGCTTACGCAGTGTGGGCAACTCCACTTCCCCTCAGGGGCCTTCTCCAGTTCTGGATCCAAGCAGACAAGGTGGTAGGCCCGGGGACAGGTATCGCACAAGATGATCTCTCCTCCCTGCTGGCACACTTCACAGTAGTCCTGGTGGTCCGTCTCATAGCCGTCCCCTTCGTCGACTGAGGTGGAGAGAAGACACGTTTTGAGGGAAGGCAACAGTCTACCCCGGCAGAGAAAGAAGGAGCCCCACAGTGACAAACCCAGTGCTTGGAATCTGCCTAGCCAGTTGATGATCAGAAAGTGCCTTGCACATCAATCGGTTCATTCTTTGGCCCTCACATAATCCCTGTGAGGTTAAGAGAGGCAGGCTTTATTACCCTCAAGGAAATGAATGACCAGAGAGGGCCGGAACTCACTCAGCCAGCCAATGGCTGAACAGAGATTTCAAACCTTGTCTCCTAACTCCCAGATCCCACCCACACTTTCCACCAGGCCAAATTGCCTCTAGTGGACCCTCCCTTCTGCCCCCAGGCTCTTCCGGTTCCGAGATCAGAGGAGTAACCCCAAAACTCATGGGGACACCCCTACAGAAAAGCTCCTACTCCTCTTTTTCTTCCTCCTCCTCTTCCCCCGCTTCCCCAGGCCGGCCGAGCACTCGGAGCGCACAGAAGAGCTGTTGATGCTGGCGCTGTCCAAGTCCGACTCCTCCCGCTCATCTTCCTCGCTCTGCAGGAGAATCAACCCAACAATCAGTGGGATTTACTGAGCGCTTACTGTGTGGAGAGTACTGTACTAGCCATTGGGAGAGAACAATAGAGTTGGTAGACATGATCCCTGCCCAAAAGGAGCTTACACTCTGTAGGAGAAAGGACACAGGGAGGTGTAAGGGGCTTTGGCATGAGGAAAAAAAAGTTCCACAAGCCAGGAGGAGAGGGTAGGTCTCCCCGGCGAGTCAACCCACATATTTCTCTGCTACCAGGGGTTTTCGTGGTCTAAGACCCACCCTGTTCAGTTACTGCCTCCCGCGAAGCAGGAAGATCTCCCTTCCACCCGGGTATAGGGGAGATAGAAATGGGGACCCTTTACAGAGGGATGATGCTAGTCACAAGGACAGTGAGAGTCCCTACCCTCAAGGAGTGTACAATCTACTACAAGCATGGCCGAACTGCAGCTCCCAGGTCACATGCATCTCTTCTGAGATTGCTGGGCAGCTTTTTCTTTTTTCTTTGCATTCATTCATTCGTTCAATTGTATTTATTGAGCGCTTACTGTGTGCAAAACTCTGTACTAAGCCCTTGGGAGTGTACAATACAACTATAAACGGATTCATTCCCTGCCCACAACAAGCACCCAGTCTCCGGGATGGTGATGGAAGTTGTGGTGTGCCGCTGCCCTGGCCCTCTCAGCAGCACCGGTGCCCCACTCACGAAGACCCAGCTAAGGAAGGGAGTGGCAGCTCCATCCCCAATCTCTCCTCCCTCTTGCTCTCTTTCCCCCCAACCTCCAGAAGCACCTGCTCTCCACCACTCATTAGCCCCTCCCTGCTCCCAGGACAAGAATCCAAAGCAGGAAGAATAGACAGGCAGATGGAGGGGGCAGTACTGATTATCTTCCCTACTCCAGTCTAAAGGAGGGGAAAAGATAACCAGTTGAAGACAATGTCCATTCAGCGAGAAATGTTGGCAGCACCCCCCCCCCAAGGAGCTTACAGTCCAAAGGGAGAGACGACAATGACTCGTTCCACTGGACGTGCTTCAGACACATGGAACTTTGATTGACTCTGGTTTCCAGTACATGGTGCCCACTCTGAGGGGGCAATGGAGATCAGTGGCTTTATGGGTTTCCAACCAACTGGGGAAGGTGTGGCAGGGGTGCAGCCAAAGCTGTCATTTTCACC
Source organism: Ornithorhynchus anatinus (assembly GCF_004115215.2). NCBI lineage: Eukaryota > Metazoa > Chordata > Mammalia > Monotremata > Ornithorhynchidae > Ornithorhynchus > Ornithorhynchus anatinus. Next base: position 72,654,365 of record NC_041732.1, on the reverse strand, counting down.
TCCCATCACTGTCAAGTCTGGACTCGCTGGCTGCCCTAAGCCTTCGACGAGATCTGAGAACTTCCAAGCAGGGCTGAACAAACCTAAGCGCTTCCAAGATTCCAAGTCTTAAGAGAGGCAGGATTGAAACTTTGTGTCCTGGGAGCTCTTTGTCTGCTGCTCTTAGCTCCCAAACCCAGCCCTTCTACCTCACACATGATGAAAAGCCAGCACCTAAGTTTCTCTGGCCCAACTCTTGCTATTCCTTGTAGATAAGCAGATGTGTGGGATCGGCTTCAGAGAGGGTGAGGAAACTGACCATTTACTCAGCACGATGGAGATCTACTGCGTCCTTCAGCTCTCAGGTCTACAAAACCATTTTCAGCACTTATGTCTCCAGTGATTTACATCCACTACTTATTTATTCATCCTTCCATACTCATGTTGTTAAGAGTTGCATCACTATTCTTCTCTCTGCTCCTGCTGTTGGTAAATCATCTGTGGCTGTCTGTCTATCCCATTAGACTGCAAGTTCATTAAGGGCAGAGAATGTGTTTGGCTTCAGATAGACTTAGCACTCCACGCTCAGCAGGCATTCGACAGAGTCTACGGACTGATTGATCTTGATGCAGGAGGCGCTGGAAGGGGGTGGGCTTCTCTTTCCACACCTCCACATGGCTACAGCTGGCTCCAAGGAGGATAACCTCACCTCAGGGGAGCCACAGAGTTGGGACCTGCTCAGAGGAGGGGGAGGCCTGAGCTCACGTGTGCTGAGGTCTTGGACAAGGGTTCCCTATTAGAACCCCTCAGGAAAGGGAAAGGGAGACATTCAGGGCTGAGAGCTGGGAGACAGAGATGAACAGAACAGGGACCACCCCACCACGTGCACACAAGAACTCCCCCCCTACACACATATAAACACACACACACCACCACCACCAGGAAAATGATCCTTTGTCCCAGCGAGGGTCCTGTGTCCCGACGTCTTTGTTTAACAATTACTCTCCCCTCCTTCAAAGCCTTATTGAAGGGGCATCTCCTCCAGGAGGCCTTCCCTGACTAAGCCTGCCCTTTCCTCTTCTCCCATTCCTTTCTGCGTTGCCCTGACTTGCTCCCTTTGTTTTTCCCCCCTCCCAGCCCCACGACGCTTACGTATATATCTGTAATTTATTTATATTAACGTCTGTCTCCCCTCCTCTAGACTGTAAGTTTTATGTGGGCAGGGAATCTGTTTATTGTTGTATTGTACACTCCCAAGCCCTTAGTACAGTGCTCTGCACACAGTAAGCACTCAATAAAAGCAACTGAATGAATGAATGAATGAACCCCTTCGTGGCTGGGTCTACTAGCATTTAGGGGATGGAGAGTAGAGAGGTAGGCTCAGGAGAAACCCTACCAGTTCTACTTCCTATTCTGATTGAAGGGGTCAGAAGGTTACGGGTTCTAATCCCAGCTCCACCACTTGTCTGCTGTGTGACCTAGGGCAAGTCACTTTACTTTGCTGTGTCTCAGTTACCTCATCTGTAAAATGGGGATGAAACTTTGAGCCCCACGTGGGACAGGGACTGTGTCCAGCCTATCCTGTGTCTACCCCAGAACTTACTACAGTGTCTGGCACATAGTAAGTGCTTAATAAATACCACTATTATTATTGTGCAGTTTTCCCGTGCCTTGTTCAGCTGAACTATTTCTGTTTGAGGACGTCCGAGTGTTTCTACAGTCTTGCTTCCCTCCTTAGATTAGCAGCCCCTGGAGGGCGGGTACTAGCCTGGCTTGTGGGGTCAACTACGGAGCGGCCAGGACCCCTGCCCCGATGTCATTCATTCATTCAGTAGTATTTATTGAGCGCTTACTATGTGCAGAGAACTGTACTAAGTGCTTGGAATGTACAAGTCAGCAACAGATAGAGACAGTCCCTGCCCTTTGACGGGCTTACAGTCTAATCGGGGGAGACAGGCAGACAAGAACAATGGCAACAAATAGAATCAAGGGGAAGAACATCTCATAAAAACAATAGCAAATAAATACAATCAGGGTGATGCACATCTCATTAAACAAAATAAACAAAATAATGTCGGTATTTGTTAAGCACTTACTCTGTGCCAAGCACGGTTCTAAGCGCTGGGGGGGATACAAGGTGATCAGGTTGTCCCACGTGGGGCTCACGGTCTTAATCCCCATTTTACAAGTGAGATAACTGAGGCACCGAGAAGTGAAGTGACTTGCCCAAAGTCAAACAGCTGACAAGTGGAGGAGCCGGGATTAGAACCCATGACCTCCGACTCCCAGGCCCGGGCTCTCTCCACTGAGCCACGTTACTTCTCTGCTTCAGTGCAGTGCTCTCTGCACACACTAAATGTCCCCAGTCTGAATGCCCCCAGGCCCCACCCTCAGGTCCCTTCTCCTTACCGAAGACCCCTTTTTCCTCTTGCTGGCGATCCCTCCAAAGCGGAACTTCAGCCCAGCTGCCACCTTCTTCCCTTTCCCCTTCTTCTTCCCGTCCTTTGAGCTCTTGATCTTCTTCCTCACGCCGGGCCCTAAACGGACCGATCGAAATGACCTGTGGAGAGTGGACACCACCCCGGCCTCGGCCCCTCCCCAGCCCCAACCCCGGAGCCTCCGCTGACAGTTGGGCTTCCGGCCCCGCTCCTCTGGCCCCGGCCTAGGCGCGCAGACATCCCCCGTTCAGTGGGCCAGCAATGAGCTGCAGGGGTTCCCCCAAAGCACTGCAACCAGGAGGCTGGGGGAGGGGTTGGGCCCCGGGGGGCAGATCTGTGTCCTGCCAGGGCACAGGCCCTGGGAAAAGGGAGGTGTCCTCAAGAGGCTCCCGAATTCACCCCCCGAAGAGGACCACCTCCCCTTCCACAGTTAGCCTGGCTAGGCTCTCTGAGGTCCTGGGTTTCCCTGCCCCAGGGCCTCCGAGAAAATCCATTTTAATTTCTCAGCTCCCGAGCGGCTACTTCATGGGATCGATGGAGAGCAGGATATTTGCAGCCTGAGCTGGTGAAAAAAGATTAAGATGCAGGGGAGGGGCCCAGAGTTGCCTCTACATTCAAGTCAGGGAAGGGGTTGAAAAGGGACTTTGGAGATCCAAGACTTCCAGGTTCTGACCTGTCTGTCCTGAACCTATCTTCTGAGCTGAATGGGATGAGAAACTGTTCATCTCTCATGCCGTCATCAGTGTCCCAAAGGTCACTGGCCTTGGATGCTGAACAGACTTGGTCAGGGATCGGTCTGGGTAGCCAGAGGGCATATGGATGCATTCCTGACCCTAAATGGAAGAGACCATCCAGACCTCTCTGCTCACTTCTAAAAGGGCACATCTTCCCTGCAGGTCACCCCATCAGCATCCACTGCACAGATGCATAGCTACAATTTATTTATATTGAGGTCTGTCTCGCTCTCTTGGCTGTAAGATCCTTGCTACAATATAATTCTGTTGAGGTGAACTCTGCCAAGCGCTTAGTACAGTGTTCTGCACACAGTAAGCACTCAAATAACCACTGATTGATTAATTGACTGGATGGCACTCAACCAGGGGAGTTCGGGGAGGGGCCAGATGATGGGCTCCAGACAAGAGCCAGTATGGAGGATAGAACACCATCACTGTCTCTAACAGGGGCACCAGGACATTTGGAGAAACTGAGCAACGGCTGCCCTCCTGGATTCCCATCCTCATGGTTAGAAGCCAGCCATCTAACAGTTGTAACTTTCCTCTTTCCAGCCCCGACTTTTCCCTCTAATAGCTCACTGTGGACCACTCATCCATGAATTATCCAAACCCCACTTGATCCTGCTTGATATTTTCATCCTGCACAGATTCCTGTGGGAATTAATCTATGTTTACCACCCCCTGAAGACAGCTTTGTTTCCTTTTGTTTGTTTTGAATCTACCATTCACAAGTGCCAATGAATGCCTGCAGCCCTGGTGCTGTGATATTTGGAGAATAACAATTCCTTCTTCACCCTGTCCTCCACCTTCATGGTTTTGTAAATTCAATCTTCTCCCCTCTCAGCCTGCCTCTTTCCCGAGTGAAGGGACTCCAGCCTCCTGATCACGTGCTTACGGTGGAAAGAGTCCCCAGAACTGGAACTCAGGAGACCCGGTTTCTACTCCCAATTCTGCCACCTGCCTTACTGCCTGAGTGACGTTGGGCAAATCACTTAACCTCTCTGACCCTCAGTTTCTTCATCTGTAAAATAAGGATAAGACCCTCGCTCTCTCTTCCTCTAAAATGGTGAGCCCCAAGTGGGACAGGGGCTGTGTCTGATCTGGTTCTCTCGTTTCTACCCAAGCTCTATGCACATAGTTTCATAACCACTGCCTCCATCCCCCGGTCATCTTGGTTGCCCCGTACTGTGCAGGTGGCTTCTCGATTTCCTCAGAGAGCTGAAAGTCACAGTTGAAGAGAGGAGCTCAGGGATGAGGGGAGCTCAGGCCGGGATTCAAGTGGCAGACTCTCTGGGCGGCTGACCCGCTGGATTGGGAGTAGCCCCCTAGGCGGGATCAAATACCCGGTGACTCTCCCCACCCCAACTCCGCCCCGCTGAGCTGCAGTACTTACCTTTGCCCTCCTTGGTTTTGGCCTTCCGGATGGGCACCGGCTGAGCCGCCTGCTGGAGGGTGATGGCCAGTGGGGGGGCAATGGTGACCGTCTCCACTGCCGCTGCTACGGCCGCAGCAGCCGCAGCGGCCGAGCTCCCCTTAAACGGGTTGTTGGCACTGAACTCTCGCCACTTGGCCCCGAGCACCGTCATCATCTTGGACATGGGGATCTTTGGGTTCTTCTTGGCGATGAGAGGCCTGGGGGGCGGGGGGGGGGGGCAGGGGACACAGGAAGGATTCAGGCATCTCACTCCACAGCCTCAAGAACACCACACCGTGGGCCTGGTGGCATCCCCCACTCTCACCCACTGCATCTCTCTCATCCCCCTGAGAGGGGTAAACAGCCCTTTATTCAGGAGTGGAAACTGAGGCAAAGAGCAGCAATGACTTGCAAAGTTCCAGACAGGAAGAGGATCCAGATCTCCAGCTACTGGTTAGCCCAGGAGTCGGCAACCTACTACAGCCAGTCATCCAGTAAATTGCAAGCTCCTTGAGGAGGGGAAAGTGAGTCTTTCTTCTGGTATACTCTCACATGTGCTTAGTACTGTGCTTTGCATTCAATAGGGGCTCAGTAAATATCACTAATGGAGTGATTGATCCCTTCCACTTGGTCCCAGGTACACTGATGGGAAGCAGGTGAACAACCTCTAAAGGAGCTCTGCAGATTTGGGGAAGCGCTTAGAACAGTGCTTGACACATAGTGAGTGTTTAACCAATACTATAATCATTATTATTCCCCAGCATGTTTTGGGGGCAGGATCATCCTCGAGGGGCACAGTGTTTGACCCTTGGCATGTTTCCCAAGAGGTTGGCAGCACAAATTCTCCATCGGCACATCAGTGCGGCAACGGGAAACGAGCTGTCTGAGGGTTTGCCTTCTCTCTGAAACCCAGCCCAGGGCTCTCCCTCCCTCCGAGGCCTGGGGACCGACCCCCACCATGGGCTCACCAGATCCTCTTCTCCCACCTGAGAAACTGACTGAAGGCTTTGTAATTGGTCAACGTGTGGTAGTCTTCCTCCGAAAACGCATAGTCCACATCATCCAGGCCCCACTCTTCCATGAGCTGGGCTGAGGACTTGGGCTCCTAGGGAAGAGAAGGAAGAAGAAGATGGGGGTCACGGGGTTCCCAGCGCATGGGGCCAGGTCAGGATGGTGACCTAGAACTGAACCTCTGCTGTGGGTTTAACCGGACCCTTCCCCCGTACATTCTGCATGACATTGTTACATCACACATGGACATGAGAGTAGGCATTCAAAAAATGATTGATTGATTATGCTGTCATTTGGAGTCTCTGCCAGAGAAGGTTCAGAGACGACAGGAGGAGAGAAAAACATCCGTCAATGCTGGTGCCATCATCTGGCTCAAAGCTCTCCCACAGTGCACTTCCCAAGTGCTTGGTTAGGTGCATGGCACCAAGCAGATGCTCGATAAATGCTTCTATCGTTATACCACTACATTTTGTTATTAATATTATTAATGATAATAATGATAATTGTGGTACTTGTTAAGTGCTTACTCTGCACCAGCCACTCTACTGAGCACTGGGGTAGATACAAGCAAATCGGATTGGACACGGTCCCTGTCCCACATGGGGCTCACATTCTTAATCCGTATTTTACAGATGAGAGAACAGAGACCCAGAGAAGTGAAGTGACCTGCCCAAGGTCACACAGCAGACAAGTGGTGGAGCCGGGATTAGAACCCAGGTCCTTCTGATTCCCAGCCCTGTGCTCTATTCACGAGGCCACGCTGCTTCTCAACCTGTCTTTAGTTCCCCCATGTTCGAGTTTGCTCACCTTGCTCTGAGAAGTCAGATCCACAAGGAGCTTCTCAGGGAAAAGTCAGGGCCAAAGTTTTTCCACCTCCTTCTTCCCCCTCAAGATCAATTTCCAGATATCCCATATGAATTTCTGACAGTCCTAGGATGTGGCTCGGAAGGATGATCTTATTCCTTGCTCTGCTTCCCCCAGTTGCTCTGGGCTACAAGTTCCTCCCACTTATTCACAAGCTCTGAAACTCAGGCCCAAGGCTGCAATGTAGCTGATGCTACCTGTGCTTTTACCAGGCGACTGCAAAAAAGTAACTGAAAGTAGCCAATGTGTCGGCAAAAAGATCTCAGAGTTTCCTCCCTCAACTTATTTGGAGCAACTCATTGGGAAGTAGGATAGCCCAGTGACAAGAGCATCGAGCTGGGAGTCAGGACACCCAGGTTCTAATCCCAGTTCTGCCACTCGCTATGTGACTTTGGGCAGGTCCCTTAACCTCTTTGGACCTCAGTTTTCTTATTTGTAAAATGGAGCTAAAACATCTGCATTCCCTACCTGTTAGTAGAGTCCATGTGAGTCTCATTTAATTAATTTGAGTCTACCCCAACTTCAGTACTCAGCACTTAGAACAGTGCTTGGCACATAGTAAGCACTTAACAAATCCATAATTTCTATTATTAAAGTGATTGGCCCATAATTAATAATAATAATAATGTTGGCATTTGTTAAGCGCTTACTATGTGCAGAGCACTGTTCTAAGCACTGGGGTAGATACAGGGTCATCAGGTCGTCCCACGTGAGGCTCACAGTTAATCCCCATTTTACAGATGAGGTAACTGAGGCACAGAGAAGTTAAGTGACTTGCCCACAGTCAGACAGCTGACAAGTGGCAGAGCCGGGATTCAAACCCATGACCTCTGACTCCCAAGCCCGGGCTCTTTCCACTGAGCCATGCTGCTTCTCTAACTTAATAATTAATCAGTGGCATCTATTGAGTGTTTCTTGTGCACAAAGCACTGTACTAAGCACTTGGGAAAGTACAAGAGAGTTGGTACCATAACTATCATAATCCCAAATATTTCTTCTGTTTCTCTTGTATTCATCTTTTGCCCACATAAGCATACATCATCACCATCATCAATGGTATTTATTAAGAGCTTACTGTGTGCAGAGCACTGTACTTGGGAGCTTGGGAAAATTCAATTCAACAGAGTTCGTAGACACATTCCCTGTCCACAAAGAGCTTACAGTCTAGAGATGCACATGCATGCACCCACACACACATACACAAGCATACACACGTACACTATTACCCTCCCATCCTCCAGCTTGCTGCTATGGATCACCAGGATGGGAATGATTTTTCCAACTTGGAAGGAATGAATTTCCATGGTAGAAGATGAGAAAAAATGAGCATTATCTTGGATTTGTCAAAGCTCTGAGGCCTGAACCATTTCAACTTTCATTACCTTTAAGCCCCCGTCTTCATTATCATCCTCGTCATCTTCTTTCTTTTTCCTTTTAGATTTTTTCTCCTTCTTCTCTTTGAGCTTTTTCTTCTTCTTTTTGTTGGGATTGTAGTCACTGCCCTCGCTCTCTGACTTCTCCTCCATGTCGTCTTCATTGTCGGACAGCTCATCGTGGCTCCCCTGCAGGAGGAAGCTTGGCAGTGAGTGAGTGGGTCCCCTGGGCCCCTGCCCCCTCCCCACCCTCTGGGAAACAAGAACCAGCCGGCCCAGAGCCGTGGTTCCACCAGGTCCTGCATGACAATCACTTCAACCTGAGGCCAGCAGGAAGACCCTGGCAGCATGTTACCTCCCAATCCTCAGCCTCAAGTACGGAACACCCATCCTGCCTCGGTCCCACTAATAATAATTAATAATTATTATTTTTATGGTACTTGTTAATCACTTACTATGTGCCAAGCACTGTTCTAAGCACTAGGGTAGATACAATTTAATTAGGTTGGACACAGTCCCAGTCCCACAGAGGGCTCACAGTCTTAATCTCCATTTTACAGATGAGGTAAGTGAGACCCAGAGAAGTGACCTGCCCAAAGTCACACAGCAGAGAAGTGGCAGAGTCAGGATTAGAACCCAGGTCCTTCTGACTCCCAGGCCAGTGCTCTATCCACTGTCATGATGCTTCTCATAGCTAATAGCTACGGTTATTATTAATAATAATAATTGAGGTATTTCTTAGGTGCAACTATGTGCCAGGCACTGTACTAAGTGCTGGAGTAGATACAAGGTAATCAAATTGGACACAGTCCCTGTCCCACATAGGGCTCACAGTCTTCATCCCCATTTTACAAATGAGGAAATTGAGTCCCAGACAAGTGAAGTGACTTGCCCAAGATCACACAGCAGACCAATGGTGGAGCCGGGATTAGAACCCAAGTCCTCCTGACTCCCAGGCTCATTCATTCAATAGTATTTATTGAGCACTTACTATGTGCAGAGCACTGTACTAAGTGCTTGGAATGTACAAGTCAGCAACAGATAGAGACAGTCCCTGCCCTTTGACGGGCTTACAGTCTAATCGATGCTCTAGCCACTAGACCATGCCACTTTTCTAAGTGTTCTGGTTCAGCCAAGACCAAGAAATGGTTTTCCCTTCACATTCTAACCAGCATCCAACAGACTGAAAGCTACTCGAGGGCAAAGATCATGTCTCCTAGCTCTCCTGAACTCTCCCAAACCCTCACTCCATAGCTCAATAAATACACACAATAGGCGCTCAAAAAAAAAAGCAATCCATCAAAAGCGTTTGTTGAGGGCTTACTCTGCGTTGAGCACTGGATCAAGGGCTTAGGAGAATACTGTGGAGTTAGTCTAACATGATCCCTGCCCTCAAGGAATGATCGAGTTTTGATGGCCTTTTAACTTGGAACACAGCTGAGATCGCACCCTGGAAAACACTGGGTGGAGAGGGCAATTTGAAACCTAAGAATAAATTCAGATGGGAAGAAATACCAGGAAACTCGTCACTAAAATATACCCTCCTCTTCTCCCCCATCACTCTACTCCTCCTCTGGCACCTGCCAGGTCTGGCTTTATTTTAATAAAGTGCATAATTAATATGGAAAGCCCATCACTGGGTAATCTCTTGCAGGCCTGCCAGGAGCAACTGAAACACCATCCTGCACTTTCCCTTCTTGACACCTCCCTTTGACGCAAGACAAGGTAATTTAGGGAGCTCTTAAGCTTGACTTCCTTGATTTAGCTTCCTGTCTGTACAGGCAGAAAATGGCACATTTATATGAAGATAAGGATGCTTAAAGCCACAGCATCCCTGCCAGAGAAATATAGCCCTTTCAACTAGGTATATCCCCATAGCTCTCCATCACTCCCGTGGACTGGCGACCAGGCTGATTCCCACTCTCTCTCTCTGGCCAGTCCTAAGGTGGAAAAATGACCAGTCTTCATTTTTTATTATTATTACTTTCAAATAAATGGGGAAGGGAAAAATGGGAAATAACTGGAGTAGGTGGGAAGGGGAAATTGAAAGAGGGATAAGGGAATAGTTGCGATGGGATAGGAATAGGGGAAAGAGGTGAACAGGGATGACTATAATATAATATAGGATGACTACATATATAGGATGACCACATGCATCGAGCACTGTGGTAAGCACTGGAGTAGAAGGGAGAACAGGAATTGAAGCCCCACTTTACAGATGAAGAAACTAAGGCACAGAGAAGTTAAGTGACTTGCCCAAGGTCACACAGCAGGCAACAGGCAGATCGGAGATTAGAACTCATATCCTCAGGAGCCAGAGGAGCCTTTCCACCCTGGAAACTGCCTGGGATCAGCCCCACTGCCCCTGGCCTCTGACATCTACTAAGCATGCAGATTGCTATCGAGCTTTGCCACAAAGAGTCCCCTCCTGGGTCCTTGTCCAGCTGAGAGGGCTCCAAGCTGAAGAGTTTGTCTCTATTATTGGGGTCCTTCCTGGCTGGAGCACCAGGGAGAGGACACAGGGCCCTGAAAAAAGCCAACTGGGATGGATGGGCCAAGGTTCCCCCATCCCAACTAACATCTCCTCCAAGAGGCCTTCCCTAAGTCTCCCTTTCCTCTTCTCCCACTCTCTCCTGCGTTGCCCTGACTTGCTCCCTTTATTCATCCTTCTTCCCACCCCCACAACACTTATGTACATATCTGTAATTTATTTATTTCGATTAATTGTCTTTCTCCCCCTCTAGACTGTAAGCTCATTGTGGGGGATATGTTTATTGTTATATTGCTCTAGTATAGTGCTCTATATCTAGAATAGTATATGTAGTATATAGTGCTTAATCCACTACACCAAGATACTTCTCTATCAGGCTAGGATCTGGGATTAGGGGAAAGCAGCATGGCCTAGCTGACAGACCCCGGGCCTGGGAGTCAGAAGGACCTGAGATCTAATCCCGGCTCCGCCACTTCTCTGCTGTGTGACCTTGGATAAGTCACTTCACTTCTCTGGGCCTCAGTTAACTTACCTGGAAAGTGGAGATTAAGACTGTAAACCCAGGTGGGACAGGGACTGCATCCAACCTGATTAACTTGTATCTACCTCTAGATTGTAGGCTCTCAAAACTGTAAGCTCACTGTGGGCAGGGAATGTCTCTGTTTATCATTGCATTGTACTTTCCCAAGAGCTTAGTATAGCACTCTGCACAAAGCAAATGCTTAGTAAATACAATTGAATGAACCTACCCCGGCGTTTAGACCAAGGCTTAATATATAGTAAGCATTTAACAAATACCGTCATCACCACCACCCGGTAGCTTCTCCTCTACCCTACCGCCATCCCATTCAGCCCTCCCGTCGCCTTCCTCCCCGACCCTCTCAACCCCCACCAACGACTTCCAAGGGAGAAAAGCCTCTCTCAGTCAATGGCACTTATTGAACATTCATCGTGTGCAAGGCATTGTACTAAACACGTGGGAGAGTACAATATAAAAATACAACAGACACATTCCCTACTCACAAGGGAGGAAAGCCGCTGTGTGTCCGGCTGCTGCTCATCCCTCTGGCCGCCGCGGGGCTCGTGTGTTAGGTTAGGTTACTGTCTCCCGGCTAGGAGCCACGCCAAGACGTCCTGATTAAAGCCTTTTATCCCCATTAAGCCTGCCTGACTTAGCGCCGTCAGCCTGACTGCACTTCATTCCCGGAACCGATGTAGTTCCCGGACTGCTGACTCAGACTTCCCGTCAATCCCAGAGGCAGCCCACGCGCAGTCTGGGGCCCCCTCGGGACCCTTACTGCCGCTGACCCCTCCAGTTAAGGTCAACCCGGGAAGCCCCCAGCCTTGGAGGACATGGGGTCCTAGACTTCTCCCCAGAGGATATTTTCCCCTCTTGGTGAAAGAACAGGATTCCTAGAGGGATGACCAAAAGCTCCTAGTGACCATGAGTTTCTAAACACTTAAAATCCCAGAATCCCAGAACTAGGAGGGAACCAAGAAACCATCTAGTCCAATCCCCTGCCTCCAGACAGGTGAATGACAATCACCGGGGTCTGATTAATATCGGTTCCTTTTTTAAAATCAGGAATAGCGACACCACAAGTATTTCAGAGTTTCATCCCCTGCCCCAGGCTCAGTGGAAAGAGCCTGGGCTTCGGAGTCAGGGGTCATGGGTTCAACTCCCGGCTCTGCCACTTGTCAGCTGTGTGACTGTGGGCAAGTCACTTAACTTCTCTGTGCCTCAGTTACCTAATCGGTGCTTCACGGACTCCGTCCTCTCCTGGTTCTCCTCTTATCTCTCTGGCCGGTCATTCTCGGTCTCCTTCGCAGGCGCCTCCTGTCCCTCCCATCCTTTAACTGTTGGAGTTCCTCAAGGGTCAGTTCTTGGCCCTCTTCTGTTCTCCATTTACACTCACTCCCTCGGTGAACTCATTCGCTCTCACGGCTTTGACTCCCATCTCTACGCAGATGACACACAGATCTACATCTCTGCCTCTGTCCTCTCCCCCTCCCTTCGGGCTCGCATCTCCTCCTGCCTCCGGGACGTCTCCACCTGGATGTCGGCCCGCCACCTAAAACTCAACAGGAGCAAGACTGAGCTCCTCATCTTCCCTCCCAAACCCGGTCCTCTCCCAGACTTCCCTATCACCGTGGATGGCACGACCATCCTTCCCGTCTCTCGGGCCCGCAATCTCATTGTCATCCTTGACTCGTCTCTCTCGTTCACCCCACGCATCCTATCTGTTACCGAGACCTGCCGGTCTCACCTTTACAATATCGCCAAGATCCGCCCTTTCCTCTCCACCCAGACGGCTACCTTACTGCTACGGGCTCTCGTTATATCCCGGCTAGACTACTGTGTCAGCCTTCTCTCTGATCTCCCTTCCTCCTCTCTCGCCCCGCTCCGGTCTATTCTTCACTGCGCTGCTCGGCTCATCTTCCTGCAGAAAAGATCTGGGCATGTCACTCCCCTTCTTAAACACCTCCAGTGGTTGCCTATCGACCTCCACTCCAAACAAAAACTCCTCACTCTAGGCTTCAAGGCTCTACATCACCTTGCCCCTTCCTACCTCACCTCTCTTTTCTCTTTCTACCGCCCACCCCGCACGCTCCGCTCCTCTGCCGCCCACCTCCTCACCGTCCCTCGGTCTCGCCTATCCCGCCGTCGACCCCTGGGCCACGGCCTCCCGCGGTCCCGGAACGCCCTCCCTCCTCACCTCCGCCAAACTAATTCTCTTCCCCTCTTCAAAACCCTACTTAAAACTCACCTCCTCCAAGAGGCCTTCCCAGACTGAGCTCCCCTTCTCTCTCTCTCCTCCCTCTACCATCCCCCCTTCACCTCTCCGCAGCTTAACCCTCTTTTCCCCCCATTTCCCTCTGCTCCTCCCCCTCTCCCTTCCCATCCCCTCGGCACCATACTCATCTGATCAACTGTATATATTTTCATTACCCTATTTATTTTGTTAATGAAATGTACATCGCCTCGATTCTATTTAGTTGCCATTGTTTTTACGAGATGTTCTTCCCCTCGACTCTATTTATTGCCATTGTTCTCGTCCGTCCGTCTCCCCCGATTAGACCGTAAGCCCGTCAAACGGCAGGGACTGTCTCTATCTGTTGCCGACTTGTTCATTCCAAGCGCTTAGTACAGTGCTCTGCACATAGTAAGCACTCAATAAATACTATTGAATGAATGAATGAGTAAAATGAGGATTAACTGTGAGCCTCACATGGGACAACCTGATTGCCCTGTATCTTCCGCAGCACTTAGAACAGTGCTCTGCACATAGTAAGCGCTTAACAAATACCAACATTATTATTATTATTATCTTTTCTAATGTCTAACTGAATTCTCTCTTGCTTCATTCCCATTGGTTCCATACCCAATGGGTGGGAGAGTAGCTGATCAGCAAATAGAGTCCCCTCAGATTTTCTGAATTAGTAATTAGTTGTAGTAATAGTATCTACTAAGCATTCACGGTGTGCAGAGCATTGTTCTAAACAGTTGGGAATTAGATACATCTCTGGCCCTTGAGGGGGCTCACAATCTAAAGCATTGGAAGCAATGTGGCCTAGTGTAAAAAGCATGGGCCTGGGAGTCAGAGGGCCTGGGTTCTATTCCCGGCTCTGCCACTACTCTGCTCTGTAACTTTGGGCAAGTCATTTAACTTCCCTGTGCCTCAGTTTTCTCATCAGTAAAATGACAATTCAATCCTATTCTCTCTTAGTCATACTTATAAGCCCCACCCAGAACAGAGACTGCCCAACTTGATTAACTTGTGTCTACCCCAGTGCTTAGTACAATGCTAGGCACAGAGTAGATGCTTAATAAGTGCTTTTATTGTCATCATCATTATTATTACTAAAGCAATTCCTCCAGAATTTCAAATAGAAGGTCCTTACCATGGGCTTTAAAGCACTTGATCACCTTGCCCTCTCCTTCCTTACCTCGCTGCTTTCCTACTACAACCTAGCCCGCATACTTTGCTCCTCTAGTGCCAATCTACTTGCTGTATCTCGCTCTCATCTATCTCTCTGCTGACCTCTTGCCCATGCTCTGCCTCTGGTCTGGAACACCCTCCCTCTTAATATCTGACAGATGATCACTGTCCCCACTTTCAAAGTCTTTTGGAAGGTACATTTCCTCCAAGAGGCCTTCCCCAACCAGACCCTCATTTCCTCTTCTCCCATTCCCTTCTGCATCATCCTTGCACTTTGAGATGCTCCCTTTATTCACCCTCCCTATCAGGCCCACAACACTTAAGAACACTTAGAGAAGCAGCGTGGCTCAGTGGAAAGAGCCCGGGCTTGGGAGTCAGAGGTCATGGGTTCGAATCCCAGCTCTGCCATTTGTCAGCTGTGTGACTGTGGGCAAGTCACTTAACTTCTCTGTGCCTCAGTTACCTCATCTGCAAAATGGGGATTAACTGTGAGCCTCATGTGGGACAACCTGGTTACCCCATATCTACCCCAGCACTTAGAACAGTGCTCTGCACATAGTAAGCGCTTAACAAATACCAACATTATTATTATTAAGTACATATCCATAATTTATTTATTCATATTAATATCCATCTCCCCCTTTAGACTGTAACCTTATTGTGGACTGTGAACATATGCCCCAGATCTGTTATACTGTATTCTCCCGAGTGTTTGGTACACACAGAAAGCTCTGGGTGTAAGCTCTGCACAAAGTAAGCACTCAATAAATACCACTGATTGAGTGATTGATGCAGAAAGACCCTTAGAGGGCTTCAGTTCCTATTCAGTTCTTCTACCTATTCCAGGAAGGGGGCAGGAAGGAGGACAGAATCTCTTGGAGGACAATGGCAAAGCTAGGGAGATCGGAAATGAGAAAAGTCCAACTTCAGGCATGGTCAGAAAAAAGAGAGAAGGAAAGCAATAGGAGGAGGAAGTAGGGGGCACCCACTTGAGCGATAAATCCAACAGGAAACAGATTCCTCACTACAGCAATCTCTGGACTCAGTTGGACAATCAGTGGTACCTACTAAGAGGATTTACTGAATGCACAGTACTATACTCAGTGCTTGAAAAAGAACAATAGAAGCAAGCACAGGTTCCCTCCTGTCAAGAAACTGACAATAAAATAGGTAAAACTCCACACTCTCAACCAATGCCTTCATTTCCTCTTCTGGGGCTGGGCTCCATCACGCCCACCCTGGGAGTCGGGAGTGGAGAACAGATTTCATTTCCCATCATTTGGGTCTCAGAGAACTGGGTTCAAATTCTGACTCTGCACTAACTGTCTGGCTGTGTGATCTGACTCAGGTCCCCAGTCTCTTGGGCCTTGGTTTCCCCTTCTGCTTGAGGAAGACCACCTTCCCCTTCCCCTCATCCCATAGCCCAAGGAGTACTGACAGGCCATGAAATAATGCTTTCCATGTTTTGAGACTGGAGGGGCAAAGCAGGAAAGAGCTCTGTTTTAGGGACCTCTTCCTCCAAAAGAACAGGTCTGGGTTATTATGGGCAGTGAATGTGTCTGCTAATTCTGTTGTATTGTACTCTCCCAACCTCTTAGAACAGTGCTCTGCACATGATGAAGGTAACAGTATTTGTTAAGCACTCACTATGTGTCAAGCACTGTTCTAAACACGAGGGTAGATGCAAGCTAATCATTTTGGACACAGTCCCTGTCCAACATGTGGCTCACAGCCTTAATCCCCATTTTACAGATGAGGTAACTGAGGCACAGAGAAGTGACTTGCCCAAAGTCACAAAGCAGAGAAGTGGCAGAGCTGGGATTAGAACCCAGATCCTTCTGACTCCCAGGCCCGTGCTCTATGCACTAGGCCATGCTGCACAGAGCAGCACAAAGAAGCATGGCGTAATGGATAGAGCACAGTCCTGGGAATCATACAGTCCTGAGTTCTAACTCCAGCTCTGTCACTTGTCACTGTGTGGCCTTGGGCAAGTCACTTCATTTCTCTGTGCCTCAGTTACCTCATCTGTAAAATGGGGATTAAAACTGTAAGCCCCATGTGGGACAGGGACTGCATCCAACTCGATTTGCTTGTGTCCGCCCCACCACTTACTACAGTGCTTGGCCCATAGTAAGTGCTTAACAAATACCAGTTATAATTATTATTATTATTTGCATTTGGACCCATCCTTCGCCCCCAGCTCCATATGAGAAAAAAGGGGCCACATTGAAAGAAAGAGATTCGGCCTTTCCAAGAGACTTCTCAGGGTTAGGGCACAGAGTGCTCAAACTGCCCCCCCCCCCCGCCCAAAGAAAATTCATAAATTCCTTATTAACCAACTACACAGATTAGCACAGACCTACAGAACTGTCTGCTTGTCTGCTGTGTGACCTTGGGCAAATCCCATCACTCCACTATACCTCAATTACCTCATCTGTAAATGGAGATTAAGAATATGAACCCCATGTGGGACAGGGACTGTGTCCTACCTGATTAGCTCGTATCTACAGTGGTTGGCACAGAGTAAGCACTTAACAAATACATTTAAAGAAAAAAAAATAGCCACCTAACCTCATAGACAGCCATCTTCCACCCAGTCCTATCAGAAGCCATGCCAGCATGCTGGTAAGAGGGTGAAGGAAGGCTTGCAAAGAGGCCCTGTGGTTTGAAAAACAAGGCCCTCCACCACGTAGGTTATCGCTCACCCCTGCGACAACAAGGACAGTGTATCTTGTTTCTGCCGGACCTTCCCAAGTGCTTAGTTCAGGGCTCTATCCATAGTAGACGTTCAATAGATACTACTTGCTGATCAATTGCTCCCTTGTGCGCCTCAGCTGCAGCAGAAGGTTCATCTTCCCCTTCCCAGCCCAGGTCACACTGTCCTCTCCCCTACCTTCCTTCCTGCCTTCCTCCCAGCCCAGCTGCTTTCCCCTGGCCTGGGGCAGTTCAAATTGGCTGAGGGTCTCAAATACTAGGACTTTTCATCTTTGAGTCAGGTTGTCCTCAAAGACAAAATAAAAGAAAGGAAGTAGGATCAGCCAGCCGGTGGACACTACTTTTGGGTCCTTGAAGATTTGAAGGGCATGGTGGGGGAGACTTAGAGGAAGGGAGGAAAGAAGGGGAAGGAGGGAGAGAGGAAGAAAAGGAGCTAGAAGAGAAAGAGGAAGGGAGGGAGGGAGAGAAGGAAAGACAGAGGATGAAGAGGAGGAAAGATGGGGGAAAAAGGAGGAAGGGAGGGAGGAGAGCGGGGGAAAGGAAGGAAAGGAGAGAAGGAAGAGGCAGAAAGAAAAGGGAGGAGGAAGAAAAGGAGGAAAGAGAGAAGGAGTAAAAGAAAGGAAGACAAGGCTTCCCCATTTACTAGTGTTATAAACAGTTATAATTTAGCACCGAATAATTGGTTGCTATGGTAACTGCTGCAGTACAGGTTGAAATCATCTCTCTCCAGCTCCCGCCCCAGTCTGACAAGGACCTTCATCTACATATGTTCAGGTTCAGGCTGGAGACTGGTTATTTTATGGAAATCTCAGCCTTCTGACGTCCTGGTGCCGTTCTCCACCTCTGCTGTCTGCTCACCTCACACTGCTCTCCCAGATGGCACAGAAAACCCATTTGTCCCCAGCCCTAGCTGGGCAGTCCTCGGGATCAGGTGGGTGAGAAAGGAAGGGGGAGGAGCTGGGAAAGCAGGTGTCCTGGGTTCCATAAGCAAGTCTGTCAGCTGCTCAGTGGTCCGAGCCCCAAGTAACAGAGCCCAGTTAAAAGCTCACCTGGTGGGTTTCTGTCTGGGCCTCGTCTCTAGCCAGCCTAGCCCAGACTCCCAGCAGAGCAGGGAGAAGCCCAAGACATGACGGGAAAGGCCAGCTTGGCTCATTTCCTGGGTCAGAGAGACAACCTTTCCCTCCCAAGAACTACCTCTCCAAATACCTCTGGGGGTTCCCTTCTCTACCAAGCCTCGGTCACTCGACCCCACCTCAAACCAAGATGTGGGTGCAGTTGGATGAGGGTTCTCAGCCCCCTCCTTTGCAGACCTGATGGAGGGCCAGTGGAAGAAACACTGAAAGGCAGAGAGAGACACGGATACAAGGAGGCTCAGAAAGGCAGACCCAGGGGCAGGAAAAAAGAGAGACAGTGAGGCAATTATGGGCAGAGTGATGGAGAGAGGGAAAGGGAGAGAGAGGGGAGAGATGCAGAGATGGGGAGATGGAGAGAGGGAGACAGACACAGAGGCAGGAAAAAAGAGAGAGAGCAAGGCAATGATGGTTTAAGAGGCAAAGAGAGAGAGAGATGCAGAGATGGGGAAATGGAGAGAGGGAGACAGAGGCAGGAACTGAAACTGTGATTGGTTGAAGCTTAGTAATGGAGGGGGGAGAGAGAGAGCTCACAAGAGAGATGAAGAGACAGGAAGATACAGAGTGGGAGACCGACACAGAGACAGGAAGAGAGTGAGACAGTGAGGCAGTGATGGATCGAGACAGAATGAGAGGAAGAGAGAGATATGCAAAAACAGAGAGATGCAGAGACAGGGAGATGCAGTGAGAGGGAGATGCAAAGATATGGTGATACAGAACAGGGACATGGAGAGAGGAAGACAGAGACAGGATGTGAGACGGTGGCAGAGTGTGAGAGAGTGACAGAGAGAGAGAGAAAGATGCAGAAACAGGGAGATGCAGAGACAGGGAGACAGACACAGAGGCAAAAAGGGAGATAGTGAGGCAGTAATGGCTCAAGACTCAATGGCTCAAGCCCAGCCCACATCTCCACCTCAAGAGGAAAACACAGTGATGGAGAGAGAGAGAAACAGGGAGAGAGAGAAAAATTCAGAGGCAGGAAAGGAAAGAGAAAGAGAAAAAGAAGCAGAGAAGAATGAAAAAATGAAGACAGTGATGGAAAGAGAGAATGAGAGACACAGACAGACAGACAGGCAGATGAGAGAAACAGACAGGAACATCAAGCCGGGAGGCCCATCAAAAAGAGGGGCAGATGAGCCAGGCTAGTCAGCCTCTATCTGGAAGTGGGAAACAGAAGTCCTATTTCCCGCCAACCCTCCCCCACGACCCCATCCCCTGTGATTACATTTCCCCTCAACTGAGACTTCCACCCGTAGGCCACAGAACACCCCAAGCCAAGCTGCCACCACACATTCTCACTAAAACCCCCAGAGGGTGCACCCTGTCTAGACGCCTCCCTCTCGGTCACCTCACAGAGGACAGCCTCGAAGGCACGAGAACAGAAAGCCGCAGCGCGCCACGTGACCCTGAACCAATGATGAGGCAACAGTGCGACACACACACACACACACACACATACATACACACACAGAGCTGCAGCTCTGAGAGGCACTGGGGGAGACCAGGAGGGAGACAGAACACATCGTAGTAGCCAGAGGAACCAGGGATGGCTGGCCCTTGAGGAGAACGGGTCACAGATCTGGAAATGTGGATACGACTCGCAGGACAACTCAGATCGAAAAATGCCCCTGCCACTCACTGCCCCTAGAGTCCAGGGACCCAACTCTGTGACAATCTTCCCATAACCTAGACACCGTTTCTTTTCGTTTTCTCCAAAAAGAAACATGCTTTCTAGATTCCCTAGACAGGGGACAGTGAGTATCAAGGAATCCTGGAGCTGGAGGGGACCTCTGAGGTCATCTAGTCCAGCCCCCTACCTCCAGGGAGGAAATCACTAAGCTCAGCATGTAAAAGTTACATTCCAGAGGAAAGAGTGAGGAATTCCAGCATCCTCTCTGATGGCTTCCTAGACAGAGTCAGCGTGGTCTAAAGAGTCAGGACCTAGGAGTCCCAAATAAGTCTTCAGTTCCTCACTCCCTCTCTCCTCTGTGTCAGCTAGGCACTTGGATCTGTGTCCTTTAAGCCTTGATATTCACACCACCTTCAGTTTCACAGCACCCACAGACATATCCGTAATTTATTTTAATGTCTGTCTCTCCTCTAGACTGTAAGCTCCTGATGGGCAGGGAACATGTCTACCAACTCTGTTGTACTGTTACCCTCCCAGATGCTTACTACAGTGTCCTGCACCCAGAAAGTACTCACTAAATATCACTGATTGATTGGTAATTCCAGCTCTGCCACTGGTCTGCTGGGTGACCTTGGGCAAATCACTGCCAGATCTTGGTTAGTCTGAGAGACGGCAAGAGAAAGAAGACTCAGAATCTGGAGATCTAGGTTCTCTCAGATATATTCCCATTATTGATAAAAATAATAATATTTAAGCACCTAAGATGTGCCAAGCACTATGCTAAGCACTGAGGTAGCTAAAATCGGATAAGATTCCATCTCTGTCCCACAAGGGGCTCACAGTCTCAGTAGTAGGGAGACTGGGTACTTCATTCCCTTTTAATAGTTGAGGAAACTGAGGCAAAGAAAAGTTAAGTGACTGGTCCAAGGTCACACAGCAGGCCAGCTGTAGAGCAGGGTCGAGGGGGTGGGTGATCCCACATCTCCTGATTCCTGTCCTGTGCTCTTTCCACTAAGCCAAACTGCTTCTATTCACTTACTGAGTTACCTCAGACATGCTGCTTCCCCTCTCTGAGCTTCTGCTCCCCAGCTTCAAAATAGGGAGCATAACTGTGGGGTCTTCTCCCCTGACCCTCTCCAGGGCTGCTGGGGAGAGTCACAAGCAGAGAGGCTCAGAGCCCCTCGCATCACCATTTCCCATACAAGCCCAGCCCACACCCCCACCTCAGTCAGCAGCAGCCCCCAGGGAGGCTCATGGCCAGACAGGGACTTGAAACCTCTGGGCTCTCTGCCCCCACTCTCCTTTCCTTACCCCTGAACCCCGATGCTCAACTCGGGAATGGCAAGGAGTTTCAGGGCCTGAGGCACCAAGCTGGGAATGGTTCAGGGAGCTAGGAGAGCACTGACCTGGGCTCCTGAGAGGCAGCGGGGTTACCGTTGGGGTGGACACTCTGAATCTCTCCATTAACCTCCTTTCATCTGATCCTGTGGCCCCAAGGGCCAGCGGAAGGGCTGGCGGGAGGCCACCACAGGATAAGCTAACTTCTGATGATGGTATATTGTTATACTGTATTCTCTCTAGTGCTTAGTACAGTGATCTGCACAAAGTAAGTGCTCAATAAATACGACAATGACTGACAAGAGCGCCAGGATTTGGGCTCCTCTCAGTTGAGATATCAGGGCCAAGAGGCTGATGGGGCTGGCAGCTTTATGGACGAGTTCCCGGCAGCTTTAAAGGAACCCAACAATGGGAGACAAAAAGGGGTAAGGAAGTTCTAACGCTGGGGTTGTTCTGCCCAGGGAGTACTGTTGGGGGTGTTGGGACTTCTGGCCTGTGCGAAAGTGCCAGCCCCAGGGCATGATGGGGGCCGGAGGGGTGGATGGGGCCGGGGGGGGGGGGGGTGAGGAAATTGGGAAGGTAGGGCGCCGGGGCCCAGTGCACCCAGTGAGGTGTTGGGGCAGTGGAGAGCCAGGGGGCTGGCGGAGCCAGTGGGAATTAATGGGAACAGTGGGGAAGGTGGGGTGGTGGGATAAGTGGGGCCGATGGGGCAGTAGGGTGGTGGGGTCAGTGGGGATAGGTAGGGCAGTGGAGAAGGTGGGGAGGTAGGGAGTTAGGGCCAGTGGGAAAGGTGGAACAGAAGGGTGAAGGGAATGGGGGGATGGCAGGGCAGTGGGGCCGGCGCACCTCAGGTTTCCAGCTGACGGGGGGATGAAGGGAAAGCTAGTATTCTCAGCCCCATGGTCAGGCTCCCAGCTCACTCATTCTGGACCTTTGAAAGATTCAAGAGCTTCTGAGCAGAGTTGAATGGACAGAGCTCCAAAAGAGGTTTTTCTGACTCTAGTGGGTCAAAGCCAGCCTGTGGGCCCTGAGCCCTGCCCCACTTGCTCCCATCAAAGCACGACCCCTTCCTGTCCCAAACTCACAGTGAAAGTTCTCCCCTCCTCCCACCACTCCACCCTCTATCCAAAGCTGAACCTCTACTGCAGCCCCACCACCAACCCCAGCCTCAGGGCCCAGTGTCTCCTCAGTCAGTCAACTGTATTTACTGAGCACTTACAGTGTGCAGAGCACTGTACTAAGCGCTTGGGAGAGCACAGTGAAACATTACAACAGACGCATTCCCGGACCACAGTATGGGCCTAGGCCTGTCGCCACTGACACTGCCGCGCCAGAAATGACCTGCGTTTCCCTGCTCTGGTCGAGGCCCGAGGTGGGGACTGGCATCCCAGCAGCTGACGAGGGCCAAGGATGGGCAATCGAATGGGCGAGCTGGAGGGGAGGGGTCCATCTCCCCTCCCAGGGAAATCAACCTCCCACCTAGGTTGGAGGGGGTGACACAGCTGGCATGTGAGATGGGCACAGCTGGGTCAGTGGATGCCCAGACGCAACC
Organism: Ornithorhynchus anatinus; assembly: GCF_004115215.2. Lineage (NCBI taxonomy): Eukaryota > Metazoa > Chordata > Mammalia > Monotremata > Ornithorhynchidae > Ornithorhynchus > Ornithorhynchus anatinus. The sequence continues at coordinate 72,631,755 of NC_041732.1, read as the reverse complement.
CAGAAACTGCAACCATTTGGTAATATTTTGCAATTCAAAATAAACAAGCAGCAAACAACCAGCCGGCATCTGGGTTGGCTCTGGGGGCTGGCCCACGGTGCCTTCTTGCCTGCCCTTGGCCCCCTCCTTCCCGCTCCCCCTCACCCACCGCTTTCCTCTCCTGCATCCCCCTGAGCCCCGAATGGGAGCCGCAGGAAGGAGCATTTCAACCCACCAACTGGTGCTCCACAGACGGGCTTCTAGGGGCCGGCTAACAGATCCAGGAAGGCAGACAAATTCTTGGCTCCCGGCTCCCAGCGGATTATGGGAATCAGATACATTTCTATCCCCTCCCCTAGGTGGGCTGGTGGGCTGCGGGAGTGTTGAGTCCACCTCCAAGGAGAGGGGGTGGTCCACCTGAATGAGGGCCACGTGGGGTGGGTGCCGGGCTGGACCATCTTTGCCCCTTCTCTTTTCTGTGCCCCCAGTACCCCTAGTTTTCCACACCACAGCATCAAAGCCATGCCTCCATGAAAGGGAGTTGAGGGGTCGAGGGGGTCAGTCCTGCAAGAGTCCCAGGAGACAGGGTTCCTCCACCTGACTCCAGAAGACCCCAGATCACTCAACCACACAGCAAATCCCAGCTTTGGGTCACCCACCCACACAGCCAATCCCAGCCTTAGGTAATACATCCGATTGGCCATTAGCCCCGGATCACCCAACCACACAGTCAAAAGCAGAACCACGTCACCCATCCACATGGTCAACCCCAGCCTGGATCACCCCCAGCCCCAGGGCACCTGTGTATGTGACCAACCCTAACCCTGGGTCACCCATCCACATAGTCAACCCCAGCCCCAGGTCATCCATCCACACAGTCAACTCCTGCCCCGGGTTACCCATCGATGTGGCCAATCCCAACCTGGGTCACCCATCCACACGGTCAACTCCAGTCTGGGTCACCTAACCATGCAGTCAACCACAGCCCAGGTCATCTGTGGTCATATGGCCACCCCCAGTTCTGGGCCTCCCATCTACACAGCCAACTCCAGCCTCCTGTCACCTGTCATTCAGCAACAGCCCTCCACCCCGCCGCCTGGGGTTCCAGAACAGCAAAGGCCATCCTCTGGCGCAGCTTTCTCACCCTGGCAGAAACTTAAGAGTGGCAGAGGCTGCAGCCGGGGATGAGAACACTTCCAGACCCTCTGGATCACTGGGACCTTCCCTTCCCACGACCCCCACCCAGCCCCACAGCCCAACCCTCAGGGGATGCTCCCAGCCCAGAGAGTGCCAGCCGGGCAGGTGACTTGGCAGGGCAGAGGTCTGGGCATCCCCAGAGTGATGTGAAAACTCACACCGCCGGGTTTGGGGGATGGGGCCGTGGATGGGCCGGGGGCCCCTGTGGACTACAGTGGGTGCCCCTGTAGGAGCCCCAGGTAGGGTCCGCCCTGCCCCTCCCTCTCAGATTCCTACTTATGCTGCAGTCCCCATCTCCTGCACCTATATGAGTGGCAGGCCAGAGTTGGGGACATTAGGAAGGAGGCTTATAGAGAGACACAGCAACCCCAGCCCTCCCTCTGTCCAAGGGAGGCCCAGGACCCCAGCCCCACTGTCTGCCCAGCCCCGCCCGGGACAGAGTCCCCCGCACCTCTTTCTTCCTTCGCCTCACTTTGGATGCCTTGTTCTCCTTGAGCTTTTTGGATTTCTTCTTCCTGGGCAAGCTCATCAGCTCCTCAGGGTAGAATTCCTCCAGGCCTTCAAGGCCCCCGTCCTCTTCTTCTGGAGACAAGAGGAAAGGAGAAGGTGTCACCTGAGTGGCCAGCCCAGCCAGACCCAGAACCCCAGGGGGAGCAGCGGGGCCCAGATCTCCTGGCCCTTTACACGAGGGCCCACCCCAGCCTGTCCCAAGGCCCTGCTCCCTCTACACAATTCCCCACCTTCTTCCCCTCCTCCTCTGCCCTCCTACCCCACTTCTAGTGTCTTCCCCCAAACTCTTGTGGGGCCCAGTGGGCTGAACTTCCAGGACAGGGTCAAAAAATTGCCAGCCCAGAGGACCAGCCTGAACAGGTAGCAGGCTCCTGGGTAAATGCCCGATTCTATCCAGTTATCCAGATTTTTTAGTTATGAAACCAACTAGCCCCAATGTGGACAACCAGGGTTTGGGTGACGGGGGCTCATTTAATCAGCTAGCCCACCAACGCCTGACCTTTGTTCCTTCATATCATCCCCCATAAGCCATTCCCCTTACTTCTCTCCTACTCCCCTCCCTACTCCCTTCTCCTCTCCCATTCCCCTCCCTGCTCCCTCCTCCTCTCCTTGCCCTTGAACCATCTTCAGGCTCTAGAAATTCCCTGCCTTAGCCATTCCAGAGGCATAACAACCCCCTAATGAACATAGCCCTTGTCAAATTTCTCCCAGATCGGGGCTCTTCTTCCATCTCCTAGATCTCCCAGGACAAGAGGGATTCTTCCCACTTTCCAACAAAAGCCTATGGGATTTGCCCAAGGTCATAACTAAGTCACAGACCTAGCCGTTCCACAACCACGGTCCCTGACCACCACCTCCCTGCAGAGCGGGTTCTTTACGCATCTGAGGCAGGAAAACCCAGCAAGTCCACCCAGAGCCAATCGGAGACCCTTCCCCAAATGGACTACAGGGAGTAGGGAAAATCACCTGCCAGGAGCCACCTCTCTGAGAAGATCCCACTACAGGGTCCGTTGGCTCTGTTCCCATCCCCACGGAGGGCAGAGATGCTGCAATCGTGACCAGAAGACCTCACCTGCCTCCCTGACCACTCAATTTGGAAATGCCAAACCTTCTCCCAACCTAGGAATCCACAGAATGACACCCTCCCACCACCACCATTTTGGCTCAGTGGAAAGAGCACTGGCTTGGAAGTCAGAGGTCGTGGGTTCTAATCCAGACTCCGCCACTTGTCAGCTGTGTGACTTTGGGCGAGTCACTTCACTTCTCTGTGCCTCAGTTACCCCATATGTAAAATGGGGATTAAACTGTGAGCCCTAAGTGGGACAGGGCCTGTGTCCAACCCTATTACCTTGCATCTACCCCAGCGCTTAGAATGGTGCCTGGCAAACAGTAAGTATTTAACAAATACCATAATAATTATTAAGAGAAGCGGCATGGCTCAGTGGAAAGAGCCCGGGCTTGGGAGTCAGAGGTCATGGGTTCAAATCCCGGCTCTGCCACTTGTCAGCTGTGTGACTGTGGCCAAGTTATTTAACTTCTCAGTTACCTCATCTGTAAAATGGGGATTAACTGTGAGCTTCACGTGGGACAACCTGATGACCCTGTATCTACCCCAGTGCTTAGAATAGCGCTCTGCACATAGTAAGCGCTTAACAAATACCAACAATATTATTATCTTGCCCACTCAAGTCAGGCCTGTAATGAGGCCAGAGGCTCCAGTTGCCTTAGCCCAATGTGTGATTTTGGCACTTATAAAGCACTTACTCTGTGCTACACACTCTGGTGAGCCCTGGGGTATATACAAGAGAATCAACTGGTCACAGTCCCTGACACATATGGGGCTCACAATATAAGGAGGAGGGAGAACAGGTATTGAATCCCCATTTTACAGAAAAAGAAATCACAGCCCAGAGTGGTTAAGTGACTTTCCCAAGATCACAGAGCAGGCCAGTGGTGGAGTCAGGAATAGACCCTGAGTCTCCTGATTCCCAGAACCAGGACACACCGACTCCCTCTTGGTGCACAAGCAGCAGATTCAGGAGGAGAAAGATGAACCCTCCAGGGCAGCGTGGCTCAGTGGAAAAAGCCCGGGCTTGGGAGTCAGAGGTCATGGGTTCAAATCCCAGCTCTGCCACTTGTCAGCTGTGTGACTGTGGGTGAGTCACTTAACTTCTCTGTGCCTCAGTTCCCTCATCTGTAAAATGGGGATTAACTGTGAGCCTCACGTGGGACAATCTGATTACCCTGTATCTACCCCAGCACTTACAACAGTGCTCGGCACATAGTAAGCGCTTAACAAAGACCAACATTATTATTATTATTATGATTCTTTAGGAGAACAACAGCCCCATTGAGTGGCTTGCCTGCCAAACCCAGCCAGGGAGCTTATGGCACCCCCAGACCTCGAGTTAAGTGCTGGCACTGGTGGAACCCTCTAATCCCAGGTAGGTGTCAGTGCTGGTGGAGCCACCCAACCCCGGGCAAGTGTCACCATAAAGGCAGGATCGGCAACTCGGCCGGGTTCCTGTGATCAGGTCTGAGTGCATGCCCTGGGGATGGACGGATGGGCAAATGCCTTCTCCTTCTCCTTCTCCTCCTCCCCCGGTTCCCCCCGCACCAGCTGCTGCAGTGAAGGGGTTCTGCGAAGCGACTCCCTTCCCGGTTATGTAAGTTGCTCTCAGGCTGATGCAATCCTGGTCCGAGGAGGCCAAGCTCCTCTGCTCAGAGGTCAACGGCTACGCTGCCTTTTTTCCGGGAAGGCTGCTGGGGCCGAAGGTTGGGGGGTGGGCCTTTGGGAAGAGGTTGTAGGAAGAGGGGCTGGGGTCAACGTGCATGGGCTGGGAAGAGCTGAGCCCTCAGTGGGGCTTGCGTGACTCAGCAGAGTGGCCTCTCTCCCCCTCCCCCAGTCGGGGTCTGCCCCTGCAGGATTCAGGGACTCAAAGCCCCACACCCCAAACCTGTCCATTTCTCTACCTCCAGTGAAGTGGATCCTCGAAGCCCCTGGCCTCCTCCAGGATGCCCTCCCAACTAGTTGTCTGGGCCTCTCTGCCAGGCTTCCTCCTCCTCCTACCTCCGCCACGTTAAAGGGGTCACTAGATTGGGGTGGAACCGCTCCGGCGAGAAGCCAAGCCCAATGAGCTGGAATCTGTCCGTGACCTGACCGGTCCAGAGGGAGACCCCAACCTGTCCCCCTCCGCCACTCCCCTTAGACTCACCCGAGGGTCCACCCACTCGTCCCGGCCCCCACGCGGTTTTCTGGGGCCACCTGGGGACCCGGGCCTGGCCACAGCAGCCTGCTCCTCCACCCAAGGCCAAGGATCACAGGGGGACAACGCCGGGGGCTTCCCGGAAAGCAATTTGGGGCAAACATCCCACTTCTCTCCATGGAATGGCAGGGAGATCAACCCAGACCCCGACCCACCAGGCCCAAAGGGGTCATTTCTCCCCCAAGGCCCCCACTGGGCTTGGAGAGAGGTAGGGTCGAGAGGCTGCCGCCCCCAGACCCCACCACAGCCGCACCGGGCAGGACGGGCTGCCTTGCCCCGTCTTCCCCTCCAGCGTGGGCATTTGGGCAACCCAGCCCTTGGGAAGGGAGCATTGGCAGGGGGTGGGGGCAGCTCCTGGCACAGCCAGAACTGCAGCCCCAGGCCATGCTTGCTGCTGCCATTATCGATCCCAGCGGCGCTATAATTAGGATGCATTAGGCTTCTTATCGTCTACCTTTTTACATTCCCAAGTAGGGCCCGCTGAAATGGATTCGATCAGAGGGAGTGAAATGGATATGGGGGAGGGAGGAGGAGGAGTGGGGAGAGAAAGAAAAAGGGTGGGGACAGTGGGGATGGAGAGGGAGGGGAGAAGTTATAGGAGAAGGAAAGATGGGGAAGTGGAGGAGATGAGAAGTGAAGGAGGTCGGGGGGAGAAAGAGAAGAGGCAAGTAAGACATGGGGAGGGGAGGGAGATGGAGATTAGATGGGGAGGAACACAGGGAGAGAAAGGGGATGGGAAGAAATGGGAGAGAGGGGAAGAAGAGATTATATATTTATTTTATTAGAATAACAATTATATTAATAAGAATAATGGTTGCATTTGTTAAGCACTTACTATGTACCAGGCGCTGTACTAAATGCTGGGATAGATAATATAATCCTGTCAGATAGTCCCTGTCTCACATGGGGCTCGCAGAATAAGTAGGAAGGAGAATAATAATGTTGGTATTTGTTTAGCACTTACTATGTGCAAAGCACTGTTCTAAGCGCTGGGGGGATACAAGGTGATCAGGTTGTCCCTCATGGGGCTCACAGTCTTCATCCCCATTTTACAGATGAGGTAACTTAGGCCCAGAGAAGTTAAGTGACTTACCCAAAGTCACACAGCTGACAAGTGGCGGAGCAGGGATTAGAACCCATGACCTCTGACTCCCAAGCCCGGGCTCTTTCCACTGAGCCACGCCGCTTCTCTGTATTTGTTAAGCGCTATGTGCAGAGCACTGTTCTAAGTGCTGGGGAAGATACAGGGTAATCAGGTTGTCCCACGTGAGGCTCACAGTTAATCCCCATTTTACAGATGAGGTAACTGAGGCACAGAGAAGTTAAGTGACTTGCCCACAGTCATACAGCTGACAAGTGGCAGAATCGGGATTCGATCCCATGACCTCTGACTCCCAAGCCTGGGCTCTTTCCACTGAGCCATGCTGAGAATAGGTATTTAATCCTCATTTTTAGATAAGGAAACTGAGGCACCGAGAAGTTAAGTGACTTGCCCAAGAGCACACAGCAGACAAGCAGCAGAACTGAGATTATAACTATAAGGGAAGAAATGCAGCCTACTGGATAGAGCATGGACCTGGGAGTCAGAAGAACCAGCTCCGTCACTTGTCTGTTGCGTGACTTGGGCAAGAACCAGCTCCACCTCTTGTCTGTTGTGTGACCTTGGGCAAGTCATTTAACTTCTCTATGCCTCAGTTACCTCATCTGTAAAATGGGGATAAAGACTGTGAGCCCCATGTGGGACATGGACTGAGTCCAACCTGATTAGCTTGTATCTACCCCAGCACTTAGTACAGTACCTGGCACATAGTAAGTGCTTAACAAATAGCATTTTTTTTAAAAAGTTCTGTTTGTTAAGTCCTTACTTTGTGCCAAGTAGCGTGGCTTAGTGGAAAGAGTACGGGCTTGGGAGTCAGAGGTCATGGGTTCTAATCCGGCTCTGCCACTTATCAGCTGTGTGACTTTGGGCAAGTCAGTTATCTTCTCTGTGCCTCAGTTACCTCATCTGTAAAATGGGGATTAAGACTGTGAGTCCTATGTGGGACAACCTGATTATCTTGTATCAACCCCAGCGCTTAGAACAGTGCTTTGCACATAGTAAGCGCTTAACAAATACGATAATTAATTTATTATTACTGTAAGCTAATCAGGTTGGACAGAGTGTCCCACATGGGACTCCCAGTTGAAGTAGAACAGATGAGGAAATTTAGACACAGAAAAGTGAAGTGACTTGACCAAAGTCACACAGGAGACAAATGGCAGAGCCAGGATTAGAACTCAGGACCTCTGACTCCCAGGCCATTCTGGGAATGGGGAGAGAAGAGCAGAGAGAGAAGAGCACAGAGGGAGAGAGAAAGGATGGAGAGGGAGGGGATCTGTTATATTGTACTCTCCCAAGTGCTCAGTACAGTACTCTGCACACAGTAAGTGCTCAATAAATGAAGTTGATTGAATGATTGACTGCAATGAGATGTGGGGAAAGAAAGGTGGGGGAGGAGAGGAAGGGGAGTGTTTGAGAGGCAGGGAGAAAAGGAAAAGAGGAGGGAGAGATGGGGAAAGGTGAGGGATACAGGAAGATGGAAAGAGGGGAAAGAGGACAAACCAAAGGAGAAAAAATTAAAAAATAGAAGAACAGGGATGTTCTCAGGGATGTATGTAACAGGGAGGCATGGGAAGGACGGACAGATTCACTCTTTAACATCTTTCCTTGCTAGTCCAGCCCTTCCTCACACCTGTATGTGTTCCCTGGATTGTTATTATTATTATAATAGTAATAAAAATGATAACTGTGGCATCGTTACACTTACCATGTGCCTGGCACTGTACTAAGCAGTGGGGTAGATATAAGCAAATCGGGTTGGACACAGTCCCCGTCTCACCTGATCTCAGACTGTTCTGTGCCCAACACAGGGATCAAGGGTCCTTGCCATTCTGGATGGGGCCCAGAGATCTCCCGTTCACCCTGGCCAACCCCAGGTCCAGAGACCGGGCCGCCAGCCTGCCCCAACCCACCTACCCCAGCCCGGCTGCCCCAGCTCACCTGCCCCAAGCCTGCCTGACCAGTCAAACTCCCTGGTCTGGCTCCAGCTGCTTGTCTCTGGGTGCCCGAACCCCTCCGTGGTGTGTGGGTAAAGGGAGAGATAGTAATGGAAGAAGAAACCATTGAGGGTTTTTCCAGTCCTGGAACCCCAGCATTCCTCCCCAGCAGAGACCCAGCCCCCTCCTCCTCCTCCTCCTCTTCATCAGAAGAAGACTCTAGCTTCTTCCTGGAGAGGGCAGAGGGGAGAAGAGCTCAATCAATGGCTAACTGATTGCTAAGTAAGTATTGCACTAAGCATTTGGAAGAGTACAATAGAGACAGAAAATCTGGAAGCACCATGTCCTCAAGAATAATAATAATAATTAATAATTAGGTATTTGTTAAGCACTCGCTAATAATAATAATAATGTTGGTATTTGTTAAGCGCTTACTATGTGCAGAGCACTGTTCTAAGCGCTGGGGTAAACCCAGGGGAATCAGGTTGTCCCACGTGGGGCTCACAGTCTTAATCTCCATTTTACAGATGAGGGAACTGAGGCACAGAGAAGTTAAGTGACTTGCCCACAGCCACACAGCTGACAAGTGGCAGAGCTGGGATTCGAACTCATGAGCCCTGACTCCAAAGCCCGTGCTCTTTCCACTGTGCCACGCTGCACCAAGCACTGTCCTAAGCACCGGGGTAAATACAAGATAATCAGGTTGACCCACGTGAGACTTGCAGTTTTAGTCCCCATTTTACAGATGAGGTAACTGAGGGACAGAAACGTTAAGTGACTTGCCCAAAGTCACACAGCAGACAGTGGCAGAGTCGGTATTAGAACCCACGTCTTCTGACTCCCAAGCCTGTGCTCTTGCCACCAGGCCATGCTACTAATGGGGGAAGCAGACTATATCTATCCGTAACGGGAGCAGGACGAAGCAGCCAGCTCCTGGAGCAGATTCAGCCACAACCTGCGAAGCCCAGGGTTTAGTCTGGTAGGACGGGAGCACTCAAAGGGAAGGAGCTATGGTCTCTCGTCTGCTCTGTAGAACTCCAGGGGAGAGTCTCAGCCCCCTGGCCTGCCCTCAGTAACCACTAAGTTCCTCTAGGAAGGAAGGCATCCAACCCTCTCTCCCACCGCACCCCAGCGCCCGCCCTGCCGCCCAGAGAGAAAACTCCTTTTGCTACTTCCCATGAATTGATAGGTAACAACCGCCACCTTCCCCCCCACCAGCGACAGTCCCTGGTCCTGGCTCACTCCCTCATGCCCTCAGACTCCTCCATCCCTGCCGAGACTTTAAGCCTATTTTACCTATTTGTCTTGTGGGTTCGTGTGGTTTTTTTATAGCATTTATTAAGCGCTTACTCTGTACCAGGCATTGTACCAAGTGATGGGTATATCAGTCAATTTATATCAATCATCTATTAAGCTCTTAACGTGTGCAGAGCACTGTACTAAGTGCTTGGAAGAGTACAATATAACAATAAAGCAGAGTTGCTAGATACATTCCCTGAGCACAATGAGTTTACAGTCTAGAGAAAAGATCATCAGGTTGGACACAATCCATGTCCCACAAGAGTGGCTCAGTGGAAGAAGCAGCGTGGCTCAGTGGAAAGAGCACGGGCTTTGGAGTCAGGGCTCATGAGTTCGAATCCCAGCTCTGCCACTTGTCGGCTGTGTGACTGTGGGCAAGTCACTTAACTTCTCTGGGCCTCAGTTCCCTCATCTGTAAAATGGGGATTAAGACTGTGAGCCCCACGTGGGACAACCTGCTGCCCCTATGTCTACCCCAGCGCTTAGAACAGTGCTCGGCACATAGTAAGCGCTTAACAAATACCAACATTATTATTAAGAGGCTCACAGCCTTAATCCCCATTTTACAGATTAAGTAACTGAGGCCCATAGAAGTTAAGTGATTTGCCCAAGGTCACACAGCAGACAAGGGGAGGAGGTGGAATTAAATCCCAGGTCCTTCTGCTTTAATGTTTCAACACTTCTTTTGGGTCTGTCTCCAATCCTTTATCCCCACTTGAAGTTTTAGATTGTAAGCCCCCTGAGGGGCAGGGACCCTGTCTAATTACCACCTATGCATTTTCTCTGCACACCTTAACCACTTTATAAATACCATTACTACTGCTACTAGAAGAAATGTTGGAACAACTGGGATTCATGAGCACCTAGAAGAAAAGACTGACAGCACCCTCAAATAGCCCTCTTTCCAGGACATTACCTGGGAGAAGCAGCATGGCCGAGTGGAATCATCATGGGCCTAGAAGTCTGAAGAACCTGAGTTCAAATCCCAGCTCCACCATCTGTCTGCTGTGTGACCTTGGGCAAGTCACTAGAACAGTGCTTGGCACAAAATAAGTGCTTTACAAATACCATAGTTATTCTCTGGGCCTCAGTTTCCTCATCTGTAAAATGGGGATTTAAACTGTGAGGACCAAGTAATAATAATAATGTTGGTATTTGTTAAGGGCTTACTATGTGCAGAGCACTGTTCTAAGCGCTGGGGTAGACACAGGGGAAAGTAGACCAGCGACTGCACCGAAACTGACTGGATTGAATCTATCTCAGCACTTAGTTCACTGTCTGGCACACAGTAAGTAATTAAAATACCATTAAAAAAAGAGGGGGAGTCCCTCAGTAATGGTAAACCCCTGGTTTCATCTCAAGGACAGATTACAGAGGAGAGCCGGAGAAATGGCACTTAGAGTCCTGGAAATCTGCCTGAAAGGCAGTCACTTTGTCCTGGAACAGATGTTGAGGGAATCTATCATTCTGGGGGTCTTGAAGAATAAGGAAGGTCACCTGCCTCACCAAATCACCCAGAATCAGAATAAGGGATGGTATAAAATAGGCTCATTCGTCCTGGGGGAATCAAAGAAAGGCATATGTAAATTTCAGTCTGTGAAAGTATAGTGTTTTGTTTTTAATGGTACTTTTTAAGCACTTACTCTGTGCCAGGCACTGTACTAAGCAGTGGCATAGATACAAGAAAATCGGGTTGGACACGTTCCCTGTCCCACCTGATCTCAGACCCTTGCCAAATTGTATATTCCAAGCGCTTAGTACAGTGCTCTGCACAGAGTAAGTGCTCAATAAATAGGATTGAATGAATCAATCAAGTGGGAAAGGGACTGTCCAATCTGATTAACTCGTATCTACCACAGTGCTTGGAATGGTGCTTGACACGTAGTAAGCGCTTAACGGTCAGCCAGTCAATCGTATTTATTGAGCGTTTACTTTGTGCAGAGCACTGTACTAAGTGCTTGGTAAAGTACAACACAACAATATAACACATTCCCTGCCCCTCAAAAATAAAAAAATTGGTTCCTGATGTTTAAAGTCAGAACCAATTTTCTCAGAAGAACATAAATGGGGGCTGGGTCTCTGAACCAAGGTCATATGTCCTTACTTTACCCAAAATACCCCAAATTGTATACTTGGTAATCAACTGTAGGTGACTAAATCAGCTACGTTGGTGTATATGCATGGAGCTAGAGATGTTCCGTGACAGGGTAGATGACTTTTACTTCATCGGAAGTAAAACGAATGTGTTGACCTTACCTGGGTCAACCTACCTACCTGTTGACTCCCCTCTTTAGCTCCGCACCATCTTCAAACTGCCCCGCCCAGCCCAACAGCAGCTTTTACAATCATTTCCCCCATTTTCCCACAGCTCCCATGCCCCTCTCTCTTTGACCCGCACCACCAGACCTAGTGCCACAAGAAGGGTTGTTGAAAAGCTGAAACACTGTCTTTTTAGATATATCCTAAAGGCGCGATCCCTCAAAACATGGGGAGCCAGGGGCTGCCTGTGCTAGAGGTTGGAGAGGCTAGCTAATCCGAACATCTCTTTGGCAGAACTGCAGGAGCTGCTCACCCAACCCCAGGGGTGGACTGGATTCTGGGAGGGAGGCTGGAGGGCAATGATCAGGAAGGGAGGGAGGGCAGAAAGGCAGGTTTGGGCTCTGGACCCCTGGGAGGCTCAGTCAGGCTGACGAGAACACTGCTCACAGCCAAAACCACAGAAACTGCACCAAGCAGGGAGATTCCGTGGCCTCTGGAGCCTCATAAAAAGAACTCGAAAGAGCCAGGACTCTCTTTCTAGTTCTACATGTTCTGTTCGCACTTTGTTCTTTCATCTCTGATCCCGTCAGGTTCCTCAGAGCAGCCATGCTCCCATCTCCCCGAGGCCCTTCCAGCCGCAGCTTTTCCTGACCAGGAATCCAGAATGGCTCATTGTCCCATCCTCCGGCTCCCGGTCCAGCTGCCCTGGAGCGGCTCCGTGGCCCCACTGACAATGGGTTGAGGGAGGTGGAGAAGGGCAAAGGAATGCCATGGGCCGGAACTCCTCGAGGGTAAGAATGATGGTATTTTTTAAGTGCTTACTATGTGTCGAGCACTGTTCTTATGCTGGGGTAGATACAAACTAATCAGTTTGGGCACAGTCCCTGTCCCACATGGGGCTTCTAGTCTTAATCTCCAGTTGACAGATGAGGTAACTGAGGCACAGAGAAATGAAGTGACTTGCCCAATGTCATGCAGTAGACAAAAGGTGGAATGGAATTAGAACCCAGGTCCTTCTGACTCCCATTTCTCTGCTCTATCCACTAGGCCCCGCTGCTTCGGATCAACTGTTCCTTTTGCTGACCCCCGGGTGACTACGATCATTCTCTGTGATCAGTAGGCAGTTGATCAGTGTTGTCATTGATGATGGCAATGAGAATGGTGACCTAGGGGCCCAGTCCCAGAACTACAGGGCTGTCGTACCAATCTCAGCCCTCCCCAACAGGCAACTTCCACCGCAGCTCACAGGAAATCTAACCCGCCTCCCTTTATTGGGCACTCACTGCAGAACATTGAACTAAGCACTTGGGAGAGTGCAATTGGGCTAGTTAACATGATCCCAGTATTCAAGCAGCTTACAATCTAGCAAGGGAGATCAACAGTAAAGTAAAATATAGGTTGAAAGAAAAATAATGGGTATTTAAATGAGCACTTAAGTAATAGGTTTTGTTGAAAAGTCCTTCAGGTGGTTGTGAGTTCATAAATGCACAGTTGGTGTAGAGTGCTGGGGTGGTAGCTAGGTAGAGGTTGAACTGGGATGGGAGAGAAATTATTAAAATAAGGCCTCCAAGAGCTTAATAGAGTGCTTCAAATACAGTAGATACTGAATAAATACTACTCACTGTGATGACAGGGAGAGAGGGAGACATGAGGAAAGAGAAGAAGGGGAGGGAGAGAGAGAAAGAGACAAATGGGGAGAGAGGGAGAGAGAGATGGGGAGAGAGAGTGGGAGGGAGAGGAAAAAAGAGGGAGATGGGGAAAGAGGAAGAGTGGGAGAGAAAGGGGGATAGGAAGAGAGAAAGAGAGGGATGGGGAGAAAGGAAGAGGGAGGGAGAGGAAAGGGAAGGAGAGAGAAATGGATGGAGAGAGAGGAAGAGGGAGGGAGAGAGTAGGGGGAGAGAGAGAGAAAGAGGGGGAAGGGGGGAAGGGAGGAGAGGGAGAAGAGGGAGGAGGATGGAAGAGGAGGAGGAGGGAGAAGGAGGAGGAGGAGGAGGGAACAGGAGTGAGAGGAAAGGAGGAGGGAACAGGAGTGAGAGGAAAGGAGGAGGGAAGAAAAGGAAGGGGGAGGGAGAGGGAGGGAGGAGGAATTCGCTGCCCTCCCTTTGCAGGTGAAAGGATATGAGTTTGGAGGAGGAACAGCTGTACAAGGACAAGGTGCTAAGCCTCCTTTACTTGTCCTGGGCCTCCAGGGGGCTTCAGAAAGGCCCAGAAATAACCTTGGGTTGAACTGCCTTCTGGAAGACACAGCACAGCTGGGCCTCATCCTTTAGAGACATGAAGAGGGACAGTAATCCCCTCTCTCCCCTCCCCAAGCCTTCTCTTTGGCAGACTAAACACTCCCAATTATTCACAGGGAGGGGAAGCTGGACCCAAGTCAGTGTCGCTCTGCAATCCATCTATCCGTTGACTGTCCCCCACCCCAAGGTCCCCCCGCCCGTTGCTGTTGAACCAGAGGCTCCTGTCCCCTGCCAGCCTCATTCCCCATTTGCTGCAGGGCACCGAGCAGCACAAACCCAGTGGGAGCTGACTGAGGAGAGGGAGACAGTTGCCATTCAGCTGGGATTCCCCATCCGGCTTCTCTGGTTGGCTCCCTGCACGCTCGCTCGGTGGGAAGAAAGCCCCTCGGCTCTTAAAGGAAGACTTCACCTATATTTCATCATCATTGCAGCCAGTTTTCAGTTTTCCTATCACATTCAATGCTAAAACACCCACTCGCGCTCTCTGTTTAGAGACACAAACAATTGTCCCATTAGTGACGCACCACCAGCTCTGAGGGCTCCTGGCCACAAGGGGTTTGAAAAGCTTCCTCAAAGTAAAAGATCGTGAGATTTCAGCTGCAGAATCCCCAGTCCCAAAGACAAGAGTTAATAATAATAATAATAATAATGCTGGTATTCGTTAAGCACTTACTATGTGCCGCGCACTGTTCTAAGCACTGGGGTAGACACAGGGGAATCAGGTTGTCCCACGTGGGGCTCACAGTCTTAATCTCCATTTTACAGATGAGGTAACTGAGGCACCGAGAAATTAAGTGACTTGCCCAAAGTCACACAGCTGACAAGTGGCAGAGCCGGGGTTCGAACCCATGACCTCTGACTCCAAAGCCCATGCTCTTTCCAGTGAGCCACGCTGCTTCGAGTTGGAAAGTGTATCCTCAGTGGAGAAGGACACAGAGACCCAGGCACCCATTAGAGAAGCAGCGTGGCTCAATGGAAAAAGCACGGGCTGGGGACTCAGAGGTCATGGGTTCTAATCCCAGCTCTGCCGCTTGTCAGCTGTGTGACTTTGGGCAAGTCACTTCACTTCTCTGTGCCTCAGGTCCCTCATCTGTAAAATGGGGATGAAGACTGTGAGCCCCATGTGGGACAACCTGATTACCCTGTATCTACTCCAGCGCTTAGAACAGTGCTCTGCACATAGTAAGCATCTAACAAATACCAACATTATTATTATTATTATTATTATTATCAGGACCAGCCCAGACAGTTCTAGTTAAGGGGAACATCCCAGAAAGAGAAGGTTTGGCTCTAATTCCAGCTCTGCCATGTATCTGCTGTGTGACCTTGGGCAAGTGACTTACCTTTTCTGTGCTGGTTACCTCATCTGCAAAATGGGGACTAAGATTGTGAGCCCCATGTGGAACAGGGACTGTGAACAACCTGATTTGCTTGTATCCACTCCAGCACTTTGCACAATGCTTAGCACATAGTAAGCACTTAACAAATACCACAGTTGTTTTTATTATTATTATATGTAGGTTAGAGACGAGGAAGAACTTCCTTGCTACATGAGCTGTTAATATCTTGAGTTTGTCTAAAGCTTTCTTTTTCAATTATATTTATTAAGCACCTACTGGGTGCAGAGCACTGTAAGCTCCTTGTGGGGCAAGGGAACATGTCTTCTAACTCTGGGGTACTGGACTCTCCCAAGCACTTAGTACCGTGCTCTGCACACAGCAGCACTTAATAAATGTTGTTGATTGATTATACTCAATGCTTAGTAGAGTACATTAGAGTAGATAGACATGATCTCTGTCCTCAAGGGGCTTATAATTCTCCTACAATATAGTATTGTAATGCTATTTGTTCAGCATGTAGTATTTAAGTATTTATTAACCATCCACTTAATGCAGTCCACCGTACTAAGTGCTTGAGAAGTTCAAAGCAAGGAAATGACATCCCCTGTCCACAAGGACCTTGCACTCTAAAAAGGCAAACGTATTTACAACTAGAGTGGCTAAAATAACTGGATTAATCACGTATCTATTTTTTATGGTATTTGTTAAGTGCTTACTATGTGCCAGGCGCAGAACTAAGGGCTAGGGTAGATACGAGGTAATCAGATTGGACACATCCATGTCCCATGTGGGTCTCACAGTCTTAATCCCCATTTTACCGATTAGGGAACTGAGGCCCAGTAAAGAAGTTAATAACTTGCCCAAGGTCACACAGCAGACAAGTGGCAGAGCCTAGATTAGAACGTAGGTCCTTCTGACGGCCAGTCCTGTGCTCTATCTACTAAGCTATTCTGTTCCCCTATGAGTGCTGAGGGTGGGTAAGAATAAGTACTTAAGTGCTAGAATTGACTTATGGGCTCAGAGTTCTGGGAAATTAGTCATAGAAGGCTTGTTGGAGGAGGTGGGATTTTAGGAAGGCTGGGAATATGAGAATTTTCTTCTGCTGCACCTGGGGAGGGAGAGCGTTCCAAGACAGGGGAACAGTGTGAGTGAGGGGATGAAGGGAGGGAGAGACAAGAGCGTGATAGAACTAAAAGGTTGGCTTGGTAGAGATGAAGAGAGCCAGTTGGGGAATAGCAGGCAAAGACAGCAGTTAAGAAAGTTGGGGCAGAGAGGTGGAGAGCCCTAAAACCAACTGTGAGGAGTTTTCATTGGATACAGAGAGACATAGGAAGCCAAAGGAGGATTTTGAGGAGAACTGTGGGCCGAGGATGTTTCAGGAAGACGACCCAAGTGTCAGAGTGTAGTCTAGATTGCAGTAGAGAGGCTGGAGGTGGGAGATACGCGAGGAGTCCGAGGCAACTGTCTAGCCATCATAAGACAAGTTTGTACCAGGGTGGTGGCAGTTTGGGTGGAGAGGAAGAGGCCAATCCAGAAGATGTTATTCGAGGAAAACTGGCGGAATTTGTCAGTATCCTAAGTGGGAGAGGTGAAAGATAGTGAGGAGGGGAGGATGAGGTCTTCTAGGGCAATGAGAGTGGTGACATTGTCAGATAATAATAATAATGTTGGTATTTGTTAAGCACTTACTATGTGCAGAGCACTGTTCTAAGTGCTGGGGTGGATACAGGGGTATCAGGTTGTCCCACGTGGGGCTCACAGTCTTAATCCCCATTTTACAGATGAGGTAACTGAGGCACAGAGAAGTTAAGTGACTTGCCCACAGTCACACAGCTAAGTGGCAGAGCTGGGATTCGAACTCATGACCTCTGACTCCAAAGTCCATGCTCTTTCCACTGAGCCACGCTGCTTCTCAGATGAGACAGGAAAGTTGAGGGGAATTAAGTGATGGTATTTACTGAGTGTTTACTGTATGGAGAGCCCTGCACTATGTAATCTCCTTAGTACTATATGATCTCTAGTGCAGGGTTTCGGAGGAAGGATGAGGACTTGTGTTTCTGACATGTGGAAGAGCAGGAAGGTGAATGACAACAGCCCCCCAGGCCATTTGGGGGAATGAGATGGAGGTGGACCTGTCTCAAGGCCCCCTGAATAGAGCATCGTCTCCTGCTGGGGAATGAAAGGAAGCTCCCTGTGGGCAGGGAACATGTCTACCTGTTATACTGTACTCGCCCAAGAGTTTAGTACAGTGCTCTGCACACAATAAGCACTCAATAAATACCACTGATTCATTCAACTGCAACTCCACTGCACTTCATTCATTCAATCATATTTATTGAGCGCTTATTGTGTGCAGAGCACTGTATTAAGGGGTTGGGAGAGTACAACAATAAACATTCCCTGCCCACAGTGAGCATTTATGTACATATCTACAACCTTTATTTTAATGTCTGCCTCCCCAACTAGACTGTACACTTCTTACAGGCAGGGAACTCTTATTTTGTGCTCTCCCAAGCACTCAGCACAGTGCTCTGCACACAGTAAGTGCTCAATAAATATGATCTAATGAAAGGCAGCCAAAAGCAAAAAGTGCCTCCATCCTGAGCTGGACAGCAAATATATCATGTGCTCACTTTTACCCCTTCCCCCTTTCCATCCTATCACTGTCTCTGTCAATCAGTCATTCGTATTTATTGAATGCTTACTGTGTGCAGGGCACTGTTCTAAGCACTTGGGAGAGTACTATATAAAAATATAATATTCCCCCAGTAAAAAACCAGGCTGTCACTCTAGGTTGGTCTCTCCAAGGTTCAGGACCCATCCCTTGCTAGCCAGGACTTCTTACTTGAGCCATTTGCTTCTGGTTCACATGGGGTTTTGTACCTATCAATCCATCCATCATTGCATCAATCAATTAATTAATGGTAGACTGGAAGCTTACTGTGGACAGGGAATGTGTCCACTGTGCTGTTATACTCTCCCAAGCACTTAGTACAGTGCTGTGCGCACAGTAAGTGCTCAATAAATAGGACTATTGAGCATTTTCTGTGTGCAGACCACTGGACTAAGTATTTGGGAGACTATAAAGGAAATAACATGATCCCTGCCCTCAAAGAGCTTACAATCTAGCAGGGGAGACTAACATCAACCTATATTATAGGTAGGGGAAATGACTGAGTATATAAAAATAATTTACATCTGTGCTATAGGGATGGAGTTGTTGTGACTACCTAAATGCTTAGGGTGTACAAACTCAAGAACATAGGTGATGCAGAAGGGAGGGAAAATAAGATGGGGAGATGAGAGGTTAGTTGGGGAAGGCTTCCTGGAGGAGATACAATGTTAGTAGAACTTTGAAGGCGGGAAGAGTGATGGTTTGTAGGATTGAAGGGAGGGGGATTTCCAGGGAGGAAGGAGGGCTTGAGCTGGAAGGTGAGGATGAGAGAGATGAGAGTGAGGCAGCGGGAGAATGCTGGTATCAGAGGAGTGAAGTTGTGTGATCTGGGTTGTTGTGGGAGAGAGAATCGGTATTTTGTATTTCAATCAATCAAGAGTATTTATTAAATATTTGCAGAACACTGTACTAAGCCCCTAAAAATAACAGTGGTATTTGTTAAGCATTTACTCGGTGTCAAGAACTTTAATATATATGAGATAATGAGATCTGATTCAGGCCCAATCCCTCATCAGGCTCGCAGTCTGAGAAGTAGGGAGAACAGGTTTTTAAACCCCATTTTACAGATGAGAAAACTGAGGCAAGGAGAATTTAAGTGACTTGCCCAAGGTTTTCCAGCAGGCAAGTGGCAGAGCCAGGATTAGAACCCGGGTCCTCTGACTCCCAAGCCTGTGCTCTTTCCAATAGAGGACTGCTACTTCTGATGGGAGAGTGTTATAGAAGTCCCATGTTTCCTGCTCTCAAGCTTACAATCTAACTGGGGAGACAGACACAGAATAGTATATAGATACAAGAAAATAGATGGAGCCGTGAATATGTGCTTAAATAGTACAGTGCATAAACCAATCTGTGCAGAAATGCTGTAGGTGGCCAAGAGTGGATTCATCTTTGGGGGTAAGGAAGTGGTGTTCTTGGGAGAAGAAAGAGATCATTGATTTCTGGAGAAACAAAAAATGGACCCAATAAAGCCCTAGAGATTATGTGTTTGTGGGTAGCAGGGTGGGATGAAGCTCACTGTGGACAGGGAATGTATCTACAAACTCTGTCCGATCGTACTCCCCCAAGGACTTAGTACAGTGCTCTGCACACAGTAAGCATTCAATAAATACCACTGATTGCACCCGCTCTCAGAAAGCTATGCCCCCAGGCACCTTCAGTCTTGGTCTTTCTCTGGTGAATTAGCATATAACACTGCCTCAAAAGAGACTAGTTCTCTTCACCACCCAGAGGAAAGCCCAGGCACTGTTCGAGCATGTCATTCTGCAAGAGAATAATGCAAAAGAAAAAAACACAAAACACTTGAGATTTAAAGAAAAAATTTGACAAGTAATTAGTGTAACTGTTATTGACTTTTTCTCAAAGTAAGTATGACAGCTTCTAATGCTTAAAAACCAGCCCCTCTAAGTATGTGCTGCAGTTTTCCTTAGGCAAAAGAGGGAAAATATTTCTGGGTTGGAAGAGATCAGTAGTACAAGCAGAAACGACTGTGTCCGATCTAATTGATTTGTACCTACCCCAGAGCTTAGATTGGTGTTTGAAACAGAGTAAGCACTTAATACCTTGGGGAAAAAAAAATGATAGTTTTTTAGCACTGAGGGGAATGCACTTGGGAAAGCACGAGACCTGTGCCCAGCCCAGAAGGAGCTTGTATTCTCTAGTACCCACCAGGGCAAACCTCAAGGTACATGGTGGTGACCTCAGGAGCAGAATGACCCAGTTGATTCAGCAGGATGCTAGGGTCTGACTGAACAAAATCTTGGAGAATCAAGGCAATGACCCTGCTTGGTCCTACAACACACTGGGCAGTCTGGTGTCCAGAGCTAGCCTTCAGCTGGACTGAGGGTTGTTTTATTCCCCCAGAGGCATCATTCCAGCAAATTGCTTTTTTAATGGTATTTGTTAAACACTTAACTCTGCGTTAGGCACTGTACTATCGCTGGGGTAAATACAAGGTTGGACATAGTCTCTATCCCACATGGAGCTCACAGTCTTAATCCCCATTTTACAGATAAGGTAACACACATGGAGAAGTTAACTGACTTGCCTGAAGTCACACAGCAGACAAGAGGCAGAGCTGGGATTAGAACCCAGGTCCTCTGACTCCCGGGCCGGGTCTTCATCCACTAGACTGTGCTGTTTCCCTTCTTTAAGGACAGGGAAACATGCCTGTGCTTCCACTGTAATCAATCCATCATTGATATTTATTGAGCATTATCTATGTGCAGAGCACTGAACTAAGCACTTGGGAAAGTACAATGTAATAGAGTTGTTAGATATAATCTCTGCCCGGAAGGAGCTTACATTCTGCAGGGGGAGACAGACATTAAAATAAATTACAGCTAGGGGAAATAGTAGAGTATAAAGATCAGCACTCAGTGCTTGCCACATAGTAAGCACTTAACAAATACCATCATTATGTACTTATTGTTATATTGTACTCTCCCAAGTGCTTAGTACAGTGCTCTGCACACAGTAAGAGCTCAATAAATACGATTGATATGTGTATAGGTGCTGTGGGGCTGGGGTGAATATCAAAGCACTTAAGGGGTACACAGTCAAGTGCCTAGGCAACTTGGAGGGAGGGCGGAAAGGGAAAATGAGGGCTAAGTCAGGGAATGTCTCTTGGAAGAAATGTGACTTTAGGAGGGCTCCTTTTTGCTTGTTTTTCGATGGTATTTATTAAGCACTTGCTATGTGCCAGGCACCGTAGTAAACTCTGGGGTGAATACAAGCTAATCGGATCCACGCTGGGCTCACAGTCTTAATCCCCATTTTACAGGTGAGGGAACTGAGGCACAGAGTGAAGGGACTTGCCCAAGGTCACACAGCAGACAAGTGGAGAAGCCAGGATTAGAACCCAGGTCTTTCTGACTCCCTGGCTTGTGCTTTATCCATTAGGCCATGCTGTTTTAATAATAATAATAATAATGTTGGTATTTGTTAAGCGCTTACTATGTGCCGAGCACTGTTCTAAGCGCTGGGGTAGACACAGGGGAATCAAATTGTCCCACGTGGGGTTCACAGTCTTAATCCCCATTTTACAGATGAGGGAACTGAGGCACCGAGAAGTTAAGTGACTTGCCCAAAGTCACACAGCTGACAAGTGGCCGAGCCGGGATTCGAACCCATGACCTCTGACTCCAAAGCCCGTGCTCTTTCCACTGAGCCACGCTGCTTCTCTAGTTTTGAAGATGAACTATCCAATATTAAAGAGGAGGGAGATCCAGGCCCACGGTAGGATGTGGGCAAGGGGTCAGTGGCAGGATAGTCAAGATTGAGGTACAGCATGGCTCAGTGGAAAGAGCCCGGGCTTTGGAGTCAGAGATCATGGGTTCGAATCCCGGCTCTGCCACCTGTCAGCTGTGTGACTGTGGGCAAGTCACTTAACTTCTCTGTGCCTCAGTTACCTCATCTGTAAAATGGGGATTAAGATTGTGAGCCCCACGTGGGACTACCTGATTCCCTCGTATCTACCCCAGCGCTTAGAACAGTGCGCGGCACATAGTAAGCGCTTAACAAATGCCAACGTTATTACAGAGAATAGGTTGGCTGGCTTTAAGAGGAGCAGAGTGTGCAGAATAGGTCAGTGAGGTAAAGTAGGAGAAAGAGAGCTGAGTGCCTTAAAGCCAGAGGTGAGGAGTTTGATGCAAGGTGGATGGGCAACCACTGGAGGTTTCTGGGAAATGGGGAGCTATGGACTGAACAGCTTTTTTATAAACATAAGAAACAGCATGGCCTAGTGGAAAAAGTATGGGCCAGCAGAGTCACAAACCCTGGGTTCTAATCCCAGTTCCACCACTTGCCTGCTGTGTGACCTTGGGCAAGTCACTTCACTTCTCTGTGCTTCAGTTCTCCTGTTCTCCCTCCTACTTAGACTTGAGCCCCATGCAAGACGGGGACTGTGTCCGACAGGGATTGTGTCCAACTTAATTCCCTTGTATCTACCCTAGCTCTTAGAACAGTGTTTAACACATAGTAAGAACTTAAATACCGAAACAAAAAAAAACTTTAACAGACAAGATCTCCCCGAGGAAGAGGAGAACACTACAGGGAGAACAGCCTCCCAGAACCACCCCCCCACCTCAGAATTACACAATACAAATCTCTGAAGGAAAGAGGACTCGGGGTCAACCTGGCCCATGCACCACAATGAGAAAGAGAGAGAGAAAAAGAGAAAGAACTGAGTGACTCAAAGCAGATGATGAGGAATTTCTGTTTGATGCAAGGTGGATGGCCCATCAGTGAAAGTTTTTGAGAAATAGTGAGATAGGGACTAAACAGCTATTTCAGTTTAGAGAAGCAGTTTGGCCTAATGTATAGAGTCCGAGCCTGGGAGTTGGAAGGATCTGAGTTCTAATCCCCACTCCACCACTTATCTTCTGTGTGACCTTGGGCAGATCACTTCACTCATCTGTGTCTCATTTCCCTCGTCTGTAAAGCAGGAGATAACACTGTGAACCCTATGTGGGACAAGGACTGTTTCCGACCTGATTAACCTCTATCTACCCCAGTACTTAGTACAGTGCCTGGAACGTAGTAAGCACTTAAATACCATTAAGAAAAGACACCCCACTGCACAGAGAATGTTTCTGCAATCTGGAGAACCTTTCCCTAGAACAGAGAGGAGTCTTTTCTGCTGTCCTGGACCATCCTCCAAATCCTGCTTGATATTAACCCTCTCCCTGCAGGATTTCTCCAACCAGCATCCTTCAGAGGAGGTCTCCTGCTTCAGTCAGGGCTTCAGTCTGAGTCCAGCACACCAGAAAGCACAAAAATGAGCTTTTCTAGATTCCCCTCAGTCCTTTGGGAAGCATCGGGCACAGGGGGAACTAGTCTCTACTGGGAACGGGGGTGGGGGAACTGGAGTTACTCATGAGGTGAGTTGCATCAAGTCTCCTGAATGCTTGGCAATCCTCCACATTTGAGTTGGGGGTGAGAGGTAGAGGGGGCTTTTATTTGTTAAGCGCTTTCTAAGTGCCAAGCACTGTACTATAAGCGCTTTCTAAGTGCCAAGCTCTGTATTAAGTGCTGGGGTAGATATAAGATAACCAGGTCAGACTCAGCCCCTGCCCCACACAGGGCTCGCCAGGGCTGAGAGAGGAGGCACCTGATGGAAGTGTCTGGGAGACTTTAACAGGGAAAAGAGAATACTAACAGGGAAAAGACGCGGTCAATTGTGTACAAGAGGGAGCAGAATAATGGAGAGGAAGGAATGGTCCCCTCCCAGGAAGTGAGAGAGACCAGGATTCAGAAGAGGAAGGAATGGTCCCCTCCCAGGAAGTGAGAGAGACCAGGATTCAGAAGCTAATAAAGGAAAAGTAATGACAGTGTCAGGAGAAAAGTTTGAGCCCTTGGGTAAGATATCCCAGTGGCCAAAGCCCTGGGAGGACTCGGGCCTCCAGAGCTTCTGGAGAAAAAGTGCCTCTGACAAAGATCAGAGGAGATGGGCTTCCTCTTAACAAGGTCAGAGAGCCAAGCAGCCAGTTTGATCTGCTCCCAGTGATTCCAAATCCCTGAACAGAGATGCACGCTCCTTTCTACCCCTTGGGAGAGAGGGCTACATAGCAGCCAAGCCAGAGGAAAAGAGGCAGCTGTCCAGCTCCTTCTCCGGAACAAGAAGTTGTGAAGGGTGGGCCGGGAAAGGCCTCCTGATTCGAAATGGTGTCGTCGTCGTTTCAAGGGAGAAGGCTGACCTGAGGGGCTGGTCCTCTCCAGGTGCAGCCACCACTGCCATCAGCACCACTGGCAGGGCTCCTCACTCTATCGGGAGCTTGGGGGGTGAGTGACTCTGACCGCTAGGCCAGAGGAGGAGGAAAAGCAGGAGAGAGGGCGAGATGGGGGAGGTGGAGAAAGGGCGGGGGAATGGGGAGGCAGGCTAAAAGGCAGAGGGGAGGAGATGGAAGGGTGGGAGAGGCATCTTTTTGCCCAGCTGAAGGATCCGACAAGGGGGAACAAGTAGTCCTCCATCTGACTCTGGGGCACTGGGAAGAACTCTGGGACCCCCAGAGCAGCTGGACACGGACGGGGGCACTGTCAGGGTTGTTGGCGGAGAATGTTTTAATAAGAGAAAAGAAAAGGGGGCGGAGTCGAGCCAGGGGGCTGAGGGAAGGCTTGAAGCTCAGGGCAGAGGGGCAACGTAACTACAGGTCCTTCTGCTCCCTACCTCCTGTGTGTCCTTGGTGAGCCTCTTACTCTCCTTCTCTCTGTGTTCCTAGTCAATCTAATCAGGTTGGACACGGTCCCTGTCCACATGGGGCTTTCACAATCTTAATTCCCATTTTACAGAGGAGGTAACTGAGGCATAGAGAAGTGAAGTGATTTACTTCCCAAGGTCACATCGCAGACAAGTGACGGAGCGGGGATTAGGACCCAGGTCCTTCTGACTCCCACGTCCTTACCGAATCCACTAGGCCACACTGCTTCTCGGGGTCAAGAGGATAAAAGGGTCAAATGATAAAGTCAAGAGACCGCTATGGTGCTTCGGTCTTTTCGGAAGTCAAGGGGCTAAGCAGAAACGTAATCTCCTTCTGCGGGGAATAGCAGGTGCGTTTTTTTGGAGCCTGGAGGGAACGGGAGAAAGGGGTTGGATCTTCTTTGCAGCCGGCAACGAATAGCTGACAACTTCCAAAGTCATCAAAAGGCCCGGAGGAGAAGAGAGGTGAGACCCGGGGCCCCTCAGGGAGACAAGTGAAGGGAGAAACTGCAACGAGGGGGAGATCCGAGAGACGGGTGCAGGAATCACTGGAAGGTCCTTCCCTCCTCAAGCCCCCGCCCCGATGCCCCCGCCCACCCGCCCCAGGTGCGCTCTACCCCTACCCGAGGAATGCAGGGCGGGGATAGGGGAGCGGCCAGGAAAAGCTGGCAGAGTTGGAGGGTGTCCCAGCTGGGTAGAGGTAGGGGACGGGCGAGAAGGGCCCCATCCCTTCCCACCCCCTGCCCCTCAGAATTCCCTGGAGCCTCCCCCCTCCCCAGGCCGACTCGACCCTCCATCAGCAGGAGGCGGAGGAAGGCGCGACCCTGCCCCGGTCTAGTGTCCGTGAGGATGGCCTGCCCGGCTGGGGGGGGGTCGCAGGGCAGAGATCCGCTAACCCGTCCCATTCAAACCCGGGAGGGGAAGGGCGGAGGGGGGGTCCGGGGAGGAGACCGGCAGGGCCCGGGGTGGATTCGCCCAGAGGCCACCCAGCCGAATGGGCCACTTGGCACTGAGGCGGGTCCCTCCTGCCCGCCGACCTGCGACCCCGCTCCCTGGCCCAAGGGCACGGGACTAGAACACCCACATCGTCTGCCCGTGCCCTGGGCACAGGTCCTCCCGGCTGCGGGCCGCCCAGCTCCCAAGCCCGGGTGCCAAGTCCACCTCCTGCCCCAGCGCCCAGCCCCGCGTTAGGACCCCCGTGCCCCGTTTCGGGACCGCCCTGCCCCTCTCCGCTCCCGCCCGTGCCCACCCCGGTGCCCACCCTCCCGCACCTGACATGTCCTCCTCGTTCTCCATCTCCTCCTCCTCCTCCTCCTCCTCGTCCTCCTGCTGCTGCTCCTCGTCGGGCGGCTGCGGCGGGTCCTCGTCGGTGGCCAGCGGGCCCCGCATGCCCGGCGCGGGGGGGAGGGGAGGTGGGTGCCCCCCCCGCGGGGCGCGGTGCCAGCTTTAACCCGTGCGCGGCCGGCCGGGCGCAGCGGGCGAGGCCGGCTGGGCGAGAAGATGGCGGCGACCCGGGCCCCCTGCCCCCACCCCCCGATCCTAAGCCCCCCACCCCGCGATGACCCCGCAGCCCGACTCCCGCAGCCCGGGAGGGAGGCGGCCACGGCGGCCGGGCGTGGGGACAACCGACGGGGAGGCCTTTTTGGGGGGGGTGGGGGGGGCAGAGGGAGGGGGGGTCCTGGCGGGGGGGGGGCGCGGGAAGGAGGGATGGAAGACGAGCCCGGATTGTGACGTCCAGTCTGGTTGCCGTGGCAACCACGTCCCATCACTCCGGTTAGCGCCGGGGACCGAGGTGGGGACCAGTCCTGGGGAGGTGGGGCGGCTCGGGAGATCCGACCCCCCCACCCGAAGAGCCCCCACTGGCTCCCCTCCTCCGGGGGGTCCCCATCGGGGTCCACGGGAGGGGGGGAGGGGGTTGGCACCGTCGGAAGAAAACACCCCCCCGAACCCACTCCTCTCAGCGTTGGCTCTAGGCCGCCCCCTCCCCCTCCGACCACGTGCTGGGACGGGGGTGGGGGTGGAAAGGAGGAAGGGGTGCGGCCCAACTCCTGGGGGGCACTCCGAGCCCCCCCCCCCCCAGCTACACCCACACCTTCTAGCCCAAACCGGGGCTGAGGCCCGGTCGGACAGAACCCCAAGTCGGCCACTAATAACAATCAGTAATAATGATTACGGCATTCGTCAAGCGCCTACTATGCGCCAGGCACTGTACTAAGCGCTGGGGTGGATGTAAGCAAATCGGGTTGGACACGGTCCCTGTTCCAGCTGGGGCTCACAGTCTCAAATCCCCGTTTTACAGATGAGGTGACTGAGACACAAAGAAGTGAGGTGCTTGCCCAAGGTCACACAGCGGACTCATGACCTTCTGACTCCCAGGCTTATGCTCTATCCACTGCACCACGCCGCAACGCGCCAAACCGCCCTCTGGGATGAAGAGGAAATTGGGGTTGCACCTGTGGGCAATGAGGATTTTTCTAGAAAATGTCCTCCTCCCTTTCCCCTCCTGCCCTTCCTTCCGCTTCTGGGGCACCCCACCCCCTGCTTCCTACCCTTCTGAGGTTTGTGTCTCTGGTTTCGCTGTGCCAGCCCCCCCAAAAGCAGACCCAGCCCAAAAGGATGGTGCCCATTTGATTTGGAATTCACATCCTCACCCTCTCTGAGCCTAGAGGAGATGCCCAGGGGGAGGAGCAACAGTGCCCAAACTCCACTCTCAACTGGGCCGGGCATCAAACCAGGCCAGGGGGGCTAAGCCCCCAGTCTGCCCCCCCCAGTCTGCCCCCCTGCAGGGGAGAAGCAGGAGTGAGAAGGCAGCCTCTCTCCCAGAAGGAAAGAAGAAAATGAAAGTTTCGTTGCTGCGCGACTGAGCCTGAGCCAGCTCCGAGGTCTCTGGGTTTAACCTACAGGGGAGTGCGGCAGGCAGGAACACCCACTGCTAGCAGGGGTGGCCTTGGGGTCAACGCGTGGGCACAACTCCACAGCTGCCTAGCTGTCTAAGATGGACTGCAAACTCCTTGTGAGCAGGGGTCGTCTATTGTCGCATGGTACTCTCCCAAGCACTTAGTACAGCGATCTGCACAGGGTAAGCGCTCAATACAATTGAATGAATGCTAGCCAGAAAACACTTGTAATTCTCTCTCTCCACCCCTCGGCATTCCCCCCCCCCCACCCATTCCAGAATCAAACCTTTAACCAGCAACGTGGCTTAGTGGCAAGAGCACAAGCATGAGTTCTAATCCCAGCTCTGCCACTTGTCTGCTGTGTGACCTTGGGCAAGTCACTTCACTTCTCTGGGCCTCAGTCACCTCATCGGAAAATGGGGATTAAGATGGCGAACCCCATGGGGGACAGGGACTGTGTCCAACCTGATTACCTTGTATCTACCCCAGCATTTAGAACAATGCTTGGCACATAATAAGAGCTTAACAATTACCTTAATAATAATATTCTATCTCGTCCTAGCACGAGGGGCTGTCATTTACAGATGGATCCCAGGAATTCAGTCCTTGTTCAAAAATCAAAGATCTCCTCCTCTGCCCTCAGCCTTGGGCCAAATCAAGGACAATCTTGGAGGATTTCAACTCCATTTCCATTGCAGGGAGCTGACCTTGTAGAGAAAGGTTGGGGAATTCAACCACCTCTGGCAAGAGAGAATGGGATGGGGGTTCCAATACCATTCTATTTACTTTGATTCCTCTAAATCTCTGGTCACCTCTCCACCCTGGAGGACGACAACATGGGAAGCTACAAGGCAGACCTGGATCCAGAGAAGCAGCATGGCCTAGTGGTGAGAGCACAAGCCCTGGAGTCAGAGGACCTGAGTTTTAATCCCAGTTCCACCCCTCACCTGCTGTGTGACCTTGGTTAAGTCACTTCACTTCACTCTGTTTCAGTTCCTTCATCTGCAAAATGGGGATTCAATACCTGTTCTCTCCCTCCTATGGAGACCGTGTGCCCCATTTGGAACCTGATTATCTTGATCTACTTCAGGGTTTAGTACAGTACTTGACACAGAGTGCTTAATAAATACAATTATTATTATTGATGACTTGAAGAATAGGCCCATCTCACACTTACCATATCCAAACTAATTGCTATCACCAAGTTCCAATTCCTCCCCTCTCATTTCATGGGCAATGAAGAGAAAAGTCACAATCACAATTCTTCCTACATTTGTATCTGTGTGCGCTCAGGAATCTGCTCTTAGCTCCAGGTTTGCTGGAAAATCACACTGAAGGCACAGATGTTGAAGGAGCTGAGTGAACACCTAACTAAATGCTGATAGGAAACAAGTAAAATGTCTTTGGTTATTTATTGTAGCAGGCACATCTTATCTTGTTCTCTTTCCTGAATTCCCAGCCAACCCAGAAAGCTTCACAGCTCTGGCAGGGGTTTCCAATTTTCTTTCCCCACAGAGATTTCATTAGAGTCTGAGCCCTGCCTATCCTTCAGTACTCAGACATGTCCTGTCCCAAGGAGTGTGGCATAATGGAAAGGGCAGAGGCCTGGAAGTCAGAGGACCTGGGTCCTACCCCCGGCTCTCCCACTTGCATGCTGTGTGACCTAGAGCGAGTTGCTTCACTTCTCTGTGCCTCAGTTCCCTCATCTGCAAAATGGGGACTCAATTCCTGTTATTCCTCATACTTAGACTGTGAGTCCCATGTGGGACCTGATGATCTTGTATCAACCCCAGCACTTAGAACAGCATTTGGCAAATAGTAAGCGCTTAAAAACCACAATTTATTTTTTTAAGTGCCACAAATGAACATTCCCATCCCCTAGCCCAGTTCCATTTCCACCTCATAAATTCACACATCCTGACCCTAAATGACCGACTCCATGAGCATCTTCTAGCACAGATTTTTGTAGAGGCAAATTCCCAGGAGGCTCTCCACTCCCTCCTTCCAAAACCCAGTTCCAAAGGTCAAAGATCTCTAATCAAATGAGAGTACCTTAATCAAAGGCAAGCCCTCAGCTCCCTCATCGTTAAGCAGGGATATTAAGGGTGCCAACAATTAGTAGACCTAGGTTGAGTCCATAAAGATGTCATTCAAGCAAGAAAAGCTTGTTCAGTGGCCTTATTTTGTTACAAATTAAGCCTCCAATACTAATTACTCCTAATCCACTTCATCCTATTCCTTGCCAAATCACAACTGTGATAGGACAAATAGGGACATTACATCAGAGCAAAGACTGGTATCCCTCTAGACCGTAAGGTCCTTGTGGGCGGGGACCATGTCTGCTAATTTTGTTATATTGTACTCTCCAAAGCAGTTAGTACATGCACTGCACATGGTAAGTGCTCAATACGATTGCTTGAGTTGAGAGACATGTTGATTCTAACCGAAAATTCCATTGCCTTCATTTTTTAAAGGGACCATTTAGTTCATTCATTCAATCGTATTTATTGAGCGCTTACAGTGTGCAGAGCACTGAACTGAGCACTTGGGAGAGCACAATACAACAATAAATGGACCCAGTCCCTGCCAACAACAAGACTACAGTCTATAGGGGACTAGTAAGTACAACAAACACCACCAATAAAATGGAGGAGTTCAGCACCAGCTGCCACCCATCGGGTAAGAATACAACTCAATCCAGGACCCAAGAGGGACTGCATCAGTCAGGACTATTTAGAGAGAGCCCATTACCATGGATTTCCTGATCATGGTACTTGCAACTGCCCATCATCCGGCACTATATAGGCAGTTTCTTCTACAAGGGCACCAAGGAAGGAAAATGATTCTAATGCTCCAACGGTTAATGATCTTCATATTTGAAATAAATTCCTGGGCTGCCAAACCTTGTGCGAGACTTCAGTTCTCTAGCCAGGACAGAGGGCTGGCAGGTATGTAACTTTAATATCACACCTATCAAAACAACAATAACAATAATAATGGAATGTATAACTACTATATTTAGCATAATTACAATAATAATAAAAAGGTATTTATTATGTGCTAAGTACTGGGTGGATAAGAGAATCACATCAGACAGTTTCTGTCCCACATGGAGCTCACAATCTAAGGAAAGGAGGAAACTGAAGCAGAAAGGTTAATAATGATAATAGTAATTGTGGTATTTGTTACATGCTAAATTTGTGCCAGGCACTGTACTAAGCGCTGGGGAAGATACAAGATAATCAGGTTGGACAAACTCCATGTCCTATATAGGGTTCCCCAGCCCCAGTCCTCATTTTCAGATGAGGTCACTAAGGCACAGAGAAGTTAAGTAACTTGCTCAAGGTCACCAGCAGACAAGTTCTAGAGTCAGGATTAGAACCCAGGTCTTTCTAAACCCCCCAGGCCCATATTCTATGGGTCATTAAGCAGAGCTGGGACTAGAACCCAGTCTTCTGACTCCCAGTATCATGTTCTTCCCTTTAAGCTTTCTTAATTGGACTGGCAATGTAATGTTCATGTTACAATCTCCCCTAACCCCACTGCCCATGTCAAAAAGTAAAATCTAAGTCTAAAGGCTCTTCCTTCTTTTCAACAGCTGTGATGAGAAAATACATCTCATGCAAGAGGCCTTCCCAGACTGAGCTCCCTTTTCCTCTGCTCCTCCTCCCCTCCCCATCGCCTCTACTCTCTCCCTCTGCTCTATTCTCCTCCCCACCCCACTTGTGTATATATGTACATATTGATTATTCTATTTTATTAATGGGTATACGTCTATAATTCTATTTATTTTGATGCTGCAAGTCTACTTGTTTTGTTGTCTTTCTCCCCTCTTCTAGACTGTGAGCCCGTTGTTGGGTAGGGATTGTCTCTGTTGCCAAATTGAACTTTCCAAGCGCTTAGTACGGTGCTCTGCTCACAAGCGCTCAATAAATCCGATTGAATGAATGAATGAAATCTGGTCACTTTAGGCTGCCTAGGAGAGAGACAGATAGGGGTGTTTAAGAGAGGGGAAAAAAGTGGAACTCACCGTGATGCTGAAGAGGGCACTGGCCACCGCTGCTGCCAGCACCGTCTCTGCCAGAAACGCCTATGGACGGGACCAGTTCAGTTCAGGTCAGCTCCTGTTGCTACTATTACAGGAGGAGGAGGAGAAGGTGGAGGAGGAGAATAGGAGGAGACTGGGTAAACTCATTTCCAATCTTCCTCCTCCCCGTCACACCACCACAGCTGAGAGGTCCCCTGCTGCAACTCCTGCAAAAAATTTGGATCCCAATGGGATCCCCCACAGGCCTTTGAGATGGCAGGACAGAGACCCCAAGATCGTGACCATCCTGCCTATTGCAGGATGTCAAGTCACATGAGGATGCATGCCAAGAATGGGGAGAAAACCACAATAATGCTCTAGTCACATTTAAAAACATTTATGGAAAGTACAAGGAATGGAGGGCTCCTTTTGCCACAGGATCTCCTGTTGCAGAATGAGAGCCAAAGAGAAATCTAAGACAACAAGCTAAAGCCAAGGGACTTGGGCCTAATTTTGACTTTGGTTGTTAAATTTCTCACAGACAGGGTGCTGAAAACACCATTATATTTTACCTAAGCTTGCCAGTGATGCAAAATTTGCTTCCTGTTCCTTCTATTGTCTAAAGTGCCTCAAGGTTCAAGGCAAATAAGGTGGCAAATAAGGGGACACCCAAAAGGTTTCCCCATTTTGGAGTGTAAATAAACCAAAGATATTTTAAAATGATTCATTAATCCAGCCATGTCCTCGCTTGATTCCACATCATAGAGCTCGTGATTTACAGTGTCTGAGAGATACCTAGACTTAAAGATGGTTAAGGACAAGGTTCTAGCCCCAACTTTTAATTTCATTTTTAAATCACAGCTTGGAGAGAACAGCTTTTCAAGCTCTGACAGTTTTTTCTGCATAATCATTTCCAACCAAGCCAACTACGTGAGCACTCATCTCCAGATACAATTGGTTCAAAACCTTACGTTTAGCACTTTTGGGAATTACAGTGATTCAAATCCTTGTTTCTATTTACTCTGCCCTAGTTCACTTCAGAAGCCTGGGAGCAGATTCAAATTCAACTGCCATTCTATTTATTTGAGTAGTTGCTCTCCAGGCTCCTGAGTGAAAGTAATCCCACGTTCATCAAGGAGCAAAGCAATGGACAACTTCTAAAATTTACTAGACTTATCAAATCTAAAGTCCATACATATCTATTGCTCCACATTACTGGGGAAGAAGCAGAGAAAAGCAAAATTCAAGAGGAAAATAGGGAGGTTCATTATTTTTTTAGCCTAGTAAAGATGTAGTCAGCCAACACGTGTTGAAATTGACTGAAGAGAAATAAGCACACCTAAACTGAATTTACCCAGTGTTTCCTTGAAAGCTCCTTTACTTTTCTGTGCTGCTGTAATCTCATCTGGAAAATGAACATTAAGTACTTGTTCTTGTGATATGTGCTTATCTTTCATCTACCCCAGGGCTTTTATAAGGCCCAAATACCACCATTATTTGGGATAACTTCTACCTGGAAATCATTTTGCATCTACCTCCCACACTAGGTTATAAGCTCCTCTAGGGCAGGGCTCCTCCTATTTTCCAACTCTATTATCCTTTATGAATTTAATAGTGCCCTTCACACAAATGGCAGTCAATAAATACTATCGATTGGAAGTTGATGAACACTTTAGAACTGCCTTTTCTAGTCCAAGAGGGCCATCTGTAGCATTATGCATTTATTTTTACCCATCCTCAACACTAGTGCATATATAGAATGTATTATATATACTATATATTATATATTATATGTATAATATGTATTATATTATTACAGAGTATAAGGTCCCGGTTGGCAGGGATTACATCTCTTTCTACTGTATTTTCCCCAAATCCTTAGTACAGTGCACTGCACCCAGGGGATGAGCAGTAAATATTATTACAAGTTCTTCCTCCTTTCCAAAAAAAGCATTTTCAGAATAGCTTCCAGGTCTAGGTCTATAATGCTAGCTCATTGTGGGCAGGGAATGTGTCTAACAACTCTGTTGTATGTTACTTTCGTAAGTGCTTAGTACAGTGCTTTGCACACCGTAAGCACTCAAATATAATTGATTGATTAGTTAAAAGGTAAAGCTCCTAAAACAACAGTACTTGCACAAGAAGAGTAACCACTGAATTTCAGCCACTTTAATATAAAATGTAATCCATCATCCCAGTTACAAGTTCAAAAAAGCATCTAAAAAAAATTTCAGTGAAGTCTGCTTTCATTACAAGTTTAAAAAACATGGGATGTTTCCTTTAGGAAAAATGTCTTGTTAACCAATTTTTAACACATAATTAAGTTTCACAAACTATATCCTTCTGAAGAGCCAGCTTCAAGCATGAACATACCGAGATGTCACTATTAATAGAACCGTTGAACTGTCATATTGAGACAAAAAGAAATGAAATTTAATAATCACGGCAAAGTAGGTAATGCTCCTCCAAAGTCCAGCAAATGACATGCTGCATTTGGAAAATCCTTTTATTTCAGATGGAGAAAGGGGTGGCAACAGCTCTGCTTTAAAGAGCATTTGAGTGGAAAGGGAAGGTTGTGTATCCCTCTTGTCAGGGTGGAACTAGTCCTAATCTCAACTTGATTATCACCACCTCACAGAAGGCAGAGCTAAAGACAGAGACCTTTAGCATGAGCACTCCATCTTCCTCCTAACTTGCAATCATTTCCGTTCTCTGCCTCCAGCTATGCTGCTGAGCAGCAGGCCAGCAGAGAAATCACAGGCCTGCGCACAGTAAACACCCCATTTTCACATGCAAACATCCCTAGTTGCAAAGAGGGAAGGAAACAACAGAAAGGACAAGAAACATTACAATATTCTTCTTAGATTTAAAAAAGAATTCATAAGGCACCAGGGAGCATTTCAAAGTCATCCCAAGCTCTTGGTTATTCTGTCCCTATGGACTAGATCATCAGACTTCCAATACTACTTCCATTACTGGAGCCGATGTCTACAGCAACAGAAAATCCCAAGCTCAGAAGATCCTGTTCTATTCCTCAGATATTAATGCAAGAATTTACTTCTAGTTTTGTCCCGTCTAAAGTAGCCCATACTGGGCTGCCACATAACCTAGTCCTTCAGTTAATATGCCAAAACCATGGGTCCCTGATAATCTTCCCTTGCCCAGTATTCTGACTTCCTATTTCCTTCACTTCCATATACTATCCCCCCCGTACAACTGTGCATGTACACGTACATGTACACAGAGGAATGATCATTTGGCTTCCCCATGCAGCCAGGAAGAATCCTTCTGGGCTTATCTTGAGATCCCCTACTGGTTGCCACTGCCTGCAGCTGCACAATATCCTATTGACTCCTATAGATGCCCCATATTTTTGCATAATTTCTGCAACCCAGGAGGGAAAGGGCTATTGCATTGGAAATTAAGTCTAATAATAACAAGAGGAACAAGAGGAAAAACGAAGGAAAATGAGGAAAGAGGAAAAAAAGAGCCCAGCGCTTAGTACAGTGCCTGGCACACAGTAAGCGCTTAATACCTTAAAAAAAAAAGGCGCTATTGGGGCTTACAAAAATCTTTTGATTTCCACCTCTAGAACTGGGAAGGGTGCTTAGTTCAGTGCTCTGCACACAGTAAGCACTCAAAATACCACCGATTGGGTGAACTAAGTGGTGGAGGCAATTATGCAAACATACAAGGTAAACTGCAGGATTTTCCCATGCAGTGTCTATCTGCTCATTAATTTCCACACAACAGTTGATTTACACTTAACAGTTCAGTTTAAGGCACTCCCCGAATTCCGCTCCGTTAAAGGACAAGCAGTACATTCAAAATTCTGAATCCACCTCTTTGGGTGGCCAGATAGCTAACAAGTATCCCAGGTCTAATTTCTATTCAGAAAGAAGGAAACACAGACCTCAGAGAGCTGGTAAGCACTTCTGCTCATATGGCTCATTCCACTCCATACGAAGGCCCCTCCACCCCCACCCCCGCCCGGAAGTCCCCTTATCTTTCCTCAAATTCATATTCTTCAATTGAGCCTTTAGAAAGAGCCTGTTAGACCTTGCTAAGCGCCACACAATGGCAGGTTAATATTCGGTCAGTGCCGCAATAAGACGACTGAGGTGGATGATCCACCCATCTGACCCAGCATGACATTTTATGTTCTTATGAAGAGCTCATGTCTCCATCTTTCGAAATAGAAGACTGTCCCCAGGTATATAATATCACTTCGGCATCAGATCATTTCAAGTGACTTCAAAATTATAGAAACGATAAATTGGGAATAACTGGAACATCCACACAGTGGCAGAAAAAGAGAAACCCAGAGAAAAATCCCTTCCTCATCCTGTGTATTCCACACCGTAGCCAGAAAAGAGTAACCACCAGTTTTTTCCCATTTTTTATTCAGGATATACAAAATGTTTCCAGACCCAAGAGTATTTAATCCTCATCCTCCTCCTCTTCTTCATCTTGGTTAATCTGGAAGTAACGTAATTCATAACTTTCCTTGCTGTTTGCAACAACACGTAGCCAATCACGTAAATTGTTCTTTTTCAGGTACTTCTTGGTGAGATATTTCAGATACCTGCAGAGAGAAGACTCTTTACCAAATGTTGCATTGTACAGTGCTCTGCACACAGTAAGCACTCAAAAAAAAACACCACTGATGAAATTGCACCAAAAAAGAGGGCATTTTCTTCATTCTTCAACATCCCGTTACCCCTCGGGTTTTAATACCTTGGCAAAAATGTGAGATTAAAATTTACCCAAAATCTCCTTAAAGCTCTTGACACCAGCTAGTCCGTGATAACCAACACTTTAGGCTTAAATTCTGACCACGAGCAGTCAGAATGCCAATGAAAATATCACCTGCAGAGAAATTAGTTATCCATAAAAAGTAATGACTACTAAACAGACTGCTTAGATAGCACAGCTTCAGAAAGATGTGGGCTCAAATCCTGGCTCTGCCACATGTCTGCTGTGTGAACTCGGGCATGTCACTTATCTCCTCTGGGCCTCAGCTCCCTCATCTGTAAGAGGGGATTACAACTGTGAAGCCCACATGGGAGAGGGCCTATGTCCAACCTGATTAAGCAGTATCGACCCCAGCAACTTAGAACAATGCTTGGCACATATTAAGCACTTTAAAAATAATAACAACTGTGCTACTTAAGCGCTTATTATATGCCAGGCACCGTACTAAGTGCTGGGGTGGATAGAGGCAAATCAGGTTGGACACAATCCCTGTCCCACCTGGGTCCCAGTCTCAATCCCCATTTTACAGATGACCTAAGAGGGGCAGAGATAAGTGAAGTGGTTCGCCCAAGGTCTCACAGCAGATCTGTGGCGGAGCTGGAATTAGAACGCTTGACCTTGAGAAGCAGCATGGCTCAGTGGAAAGAGCACGGTCTTTGGAGTCAGAGGTCATGAGCTTGAATCCCGGCTCTGCCACTTGTCAGCTGTGTGACTGTGGGCAAGTCACTTCGCTTCTCTGTGCCTCAGTTCCCTCATCTGTAAAATGGGGATTAAGACTGTGAGCCCCACGTGGGACGACCTGATTCCCCTGTGTCTACCCCGGCGCTTAGAACAGTGCTGTGCACATAGTAAGCGCTTAACAAATACCAACATTATTATTATTACTGATCTTCTGACTCCCAGGCCTGTGCTCTATCCACGCCGCCATGCTGCTTACCATAATAATTATTACTATGTTGAGTGCTCTGACAGGTACGTACCCACAGAAAACTCTGTATACTCATAAATAGCACCTGGCTCTTGTGAAGCCCAAAGAGCTGCTCACACAGTATTACTGATGCTCTACGTCCCTACTAGGCGGTTACGGAGATTAACGTTGCCTTCGATAGCGGCCCTACCGACAGACCTCACTCCCTGGTGCTGGATGTCCACTTCGGAAAAGTAGTGCAACTGTACATGTCCCCCCTGCTGAGATGCTAACTACAGCTCTCTGGGGTAAAAGTATGTGGATTCTCAATCAATTTGCGTAATTGCTGCCTCAGTCCAATCACTGCTTTTCAAGTGTGATTATAAGCCAAGTGAGTCAGTCAGGCTCATTCTGGGAGAACTTCTTTGCTTGTGTTATTGGATTCAACGTTCCTTCCAAAACAGTAACTGGCTTTCTATGCCTAATTGCAAAGACCACAGACACCCCTGGAGGAATATATAAATGGCCAGCGGCAGTTTTGATATGCTGCCACGTGGGAACGGGACTTCCAATTCCCTTTTGACTCATTCATTCATTCAATAGTATTTATTGAGCGCTTACTATGTGCAGAGCACTGGACTAAGCGCTTGGAATGAACAAGTCGGCAACAGATAGAGACGGTCCCTGCCGTTTGACGGGCTTACGGTTTAATCGGGGGAGACGGACAGACGAGAACGATGGCGATAAACAGAGTCAAGGGGAAGAACATCTCGTAAAAACAATGGCAACTAAATAGAATCGAGGCGATGTACATTTCATTAACAAAATAAATAGGGTAATGGAAATATATACAGTTGAGTGGACGAGTACAGTGCTGAGGGGATGGGAAGGGAGAAGGGGAGGAGCAGAGGGAAAGGGGGAAAAGAGGGTTTAGCTGCGGAGAGGTGAAGGGGGGCAGTAGAGGGAGTAGAGGGAGAAGAGGAGCTCAGTCTGGGAAGGCCTCTTGGAGGAGGTGAGTTTTAAGTAGGGTAGGTGAGTTTTACTCCTTGCTACAGATCAGTTTCACCAAGATGGAGCCCCACTGGGTCACTGCGATACCAGACACAGGTTGTAGGGTGGGGAGAGGAGAAGAGAGAAGAAAAACCAGGTCGGGCTCGATCCGAACATTTACAGGGAATAAAAACGATTTTTTCAAACAAGCCAAACACAGATCTTCTCCCGGTGTGTGAGCCCATCCAACTTCAACTTTTAAATGTGAAGCAAATTCACCTATCAGCACTTCACCATGAAAAAACAAACCTTTAGGGCAAAACTATATAATGTCCCCATGTTCTAATACAGCACCCAAATTTCCAGTCACACAAGGGCTGCATTTCTGCGAAGCCTCATGTTAAGAAAAACTTGCACTGCAGTATTCACCTCTTCCAACATGCGTGCATGCACAAATGCATGGAAGCAATTTTTTTTCCAATAACCTGGCACTTAGCCACAAGAGATTCACCTTAATGGAAACAACGCATTCTAGCCAAAACGCATATAGAAAACACGCATTATGGCAGAAGTGTACTGGGTGCACCAAATTTAAGAGGGAGAATTCACAAAGATTTTTTTATGGTATTTGTTAAGCACTTACCATCTGTGGGTTGGTTTTTTTTTTAGTTTTTATGGTATTAAGTACTGCGTTCCTGGCACTGTGCTAAGCACTGGAGTAGATACAAGCTAATCAGGTTGGACTCAGTCCCTGTCCCACAGGTGGCTCAGTCTTAATCTCCATTTTACAGATGAACTAAAGCACAGAGAAGTTAACTAATTCTCCCAGAGTCACACAGCCGACAAGCAGTAGATTCAGGATTAGAACCCAGGTCCTCCTTACTCCCAGGACCGTGCTCTACCCACTAGGCCATTCTGCTCCTCAAGCACGATTTTCAAGAGCTGGGGCAGAAACAAGGTTATCAGACTGGACACAGTCCTTGTCCCGCACGGGGCTCAGACTCTGTGTAAAAGGGAGTAATAATAACATTGGTATTTGTTAAGCGCTTACTATGTGCAGAGCACTGTTCTGAGCGCTGAGGTAGATACAGGGTAATCAAGATGTTCCACATGAGGCTCACAGTTAATCCCATTTTACAGATGAGGTAACTGAGGCACAGAGAAGTGACTTGCCCACAGTCACACAGCTGACAAGTGGCTGAGCTGGGATTCGAACCCATGACCTCTGACTCCCAAGCCCGTACTCTTTCCACTGAGCCACGCTGCTTCTCTAGGATGTAATCCCCACTTAACAGATGAGATGGTTAGGGGAGAAAGCTAATTAGCCAAGAGTACATTTAGAGTTGTAAGAGGCAGGATGGCCAGATATCTTATATCTACTGAGGGCAGACAGGTTGGGAAAACTCTTTCTGGAAATCCTATCTCTCCTAAATGATATAGGAGAAGACTGCCTGGAGGCAGGGGGTGGGTTAAGTGACCTGCCAACCATGGGTTTCTAATTCCCCTCACATCTTACATCTCTCAAGATGCCCAATACAGTAATGCAGATCCCGAATTCTTAATGGCATTAAATCAGTTTGCCTGAAAGGCAATCGTTAAGACTGATATACCTGAAAACAAACCTACGGGTTTTGAACCCTCTAAAGCTCACAGCTCATTAGCAAGAAAGCTACAGCTCAAACATGGGAGCTTTGTGGCCTAGCAGTAAGGGAATCAGAGGACCTGAGTTCTAACTCCATTTCTGCCACCTGTCTGCTGCGTGCCATTGGGAAAGTCACTTCCCTGGGCCTCAATTTCATCATCTGTAAAATGAGGGATCGATACCCATTCTCCCCTCTACTTCGACTGTGAGCCCTGTGTGGGACAGAGACAGGGTCTGATCTGTGGATAGAGCACTGTACTAAGCACGAAACAAGAACCATTGTTATCATTATAACCTGCATATACTGTAGCCACTATAACGCTTAGTACAATCCCAGGCTCAATCAGTTAACAAGTACCATTTTCAAAAAATGGCCCAAGGGGTCAACATTCTTCTATTGGAAACTAATGTCCTAAGATACTAACAGCATACAAATACTGATCCCACTTCACTCACTCAGGCACTTTGGGAGGGTTATCAACTACTTCAAACCATTAAAGTGCAGTTTAGTGCATTGAGGTCCTTCTTGCTCCTAAAATGGCCCCCCAGTGATCTACCGAGACAATGTTCCCATCAAAGTGCATCCCCAAATTGCTACAGTCTGAAATTTGGGTACTTCTATTAATTGTGGTCCTTGCCTAGGGCTTACTATGTGCCAAACACTGAACTAAAAAATAAACACCATCGGTCCATGTCTTTACTGAGGGCTCACTGTATACAGAGCACCGGTCTAAGTTCTTGGGAGAGTACTAAACAGAGTCGATAGATGTACTTCCTGCCCCAAAAGCTCCGTCTATAGGGGAAGACATTAAAACAAATTACTGGCATACACTAAGTGGTGTGGGGATCGAGAGTGGGGTTTCTAGAAAAATCAATCAACTAAGATGCTTAATCTGTACAGCCCACTGTACTAAGCCCTTGGGAAACTACAATATAACAGAGTTGATAGATACAATCTTTGTCCACCAAGAACATACAATCTACAAGGGAAGACAGACATTGACTGCTGTGTGACCTTGGGGAAAAAAAATCACTCCTCAGGACCTCAATTACCTCATCTAAAAATGGGATTCAATGCCTGTTCTCCCTCCTACTTAGACTGGGAACCCCATGTGGGGATAAGGACTGTTTCCAACCTGATTAGCTTGTAAATACCTAAGCGCTTAAAACAGTGCTTGACACTTAGTAACATTTAAATGCCAAAATAATATTTAGGGACGGAGGAAATAATAGATGTGTATTTGCAGATGCACTGGGGGGGCG
Organism: Ornithorhynchus anatinus; assembly: GCF_004115215.2. Lineage (NCBI taxonomy): Eukaryota > Metazoa > Chordata > Mammalia > Monotremata > Ornithorhynchidae > Ornithorhynchus > Ornithorhynchus anatinus. The sequence goes on along the minus strand of NC_041732.1, from coordinate 72,590,783 downwards.
GGGGGAAGATATCAAAATGATAAAATGAAAAATAATCCAGAAAGCAGAGTGAAGCAAGAACTGGCGTGGGAAAAGACAGGAGGCGGAGTCATCAGTGGAGAGGCGGATGCAGTAATCAAAGTGAGATAGGATAAATGCTTGGATCAGCATAGTAGCAGTTTGGATGGAGAGGAAAGGGTGGATTTTTAGAGACATTGTGAAGATAGAACCAACAGGATTTGGTGACATACTAAATATGTGGGTTGAATGAGGGAAATGAGTTGAGGATAATGCCACGGTTATGAGCTTGCGAAACAAGGAGGATAGTGTTTTTGTCAACAGTCACAGGAAAGACAGGATTCAATATATAAACTGGATGGTCACAGTCTAAGGGGGAGGGAGAATGGGTACTGAATCCCCATTTTACAGATGAGGAAACTGAGGTATGAATAAAGTCAAGAGGCTTGTCCATGGTCACACAGGAAAGTGGGGGAGCCAAATTAGAATCCAGAACCGAGCTCCTTCCAGGCCACGTTGCTTCTCCGGGCACTAGAACTGAAGTCAATTTGTACATCTTTTTTTCCGGTTTCCACCAGGTCCTTGCAGACCAACTCTATTCATTAGGATCTTAAAAGAAGTTTATGTTACTTTAAGGAACAGAAATAAATTTTTTAGAGCTAATAGCTTCTTTAGCCTGAAACTCATTACAGATCACACAAAAAAACATTTAGCTTCCACTGACACTTCCAGAGAATGTTAACTTGCCATTTGGGCATCCTTTCCAATGAGAAATTCCACTCATGTTAACAGAAAAGACTAGGCTGCCGATTCCAGCTTCTCCCAAATAGGGCTAGGTGAGACGCCAATTGGGTTCACATGCCCAAGCCTTTGAATGACCCAGTCATCTTGGAGGAAAAACAACTAAGCACTCAATGCGAGAAAAGCACATGAAACCTTACCTTTTAGAAAAGGGAACCTCTGAGGTTACGGTGATTTTACTCTTGCTTCTCTCGATGGTCACGACGCCTCCTCCAAGGTTTCCAGCTTTCCCATTCACTTTGATTCTTTCCTGCAAGAACTGTTCCTGGTAAAAGATAAAACAATGAAATGGTGATATTTCCATCACTTTCTTTGTACTCAAAGTTTTTAGGCAAGAAAAGCATGTTCAAGATACAATCAAAGCCTGTTTTATATATGGTATTCACTAGGGCTTACTATGTTCCAGGCACAAGCTAATCAGGTTGGACAGTCTGTGTCCCCAATGGGGAGCACAGTCTTTGTCACCATTTCACAGATGAAGTAACTGAGGGCCAGAGAACTTGCCCACGGTCACACAGCAGACAAATGGGAGACCCAGCATTAGAACTCAGGTCCTTTTGACTCCCAGGACTGTGTTCTATTTACTAGGCCACACTCCTTCTCCAGAAGCTTCCCCTGACGTTTCAGTTCTTTGGGGAAGAGTTCCAGAGTAACTACAATAAGGTCTAACCCAAGGTGACCTACTGTGAGGAAAGCAGTGTTAGAATAAACTGATTTACAAGTAGGCTCCCCATTTGCCCTGATTTAGTCCTGGATTTTGTTGAAAAACATCAGCCAGAAGCCTGGACTACAGGTGATCTGCCTGGAACCACCCAAGCGTAGGAAATGGGATGAGAGGACTGGGCTATTCTAAATTCCCACCACAGTCCCAGTTGTTAAGATTCCTACGGTAGGGTAGCTTGCTTACTGACCTACTTTGAACATGAGTCAATGTCGAGTTTTAGCAGTAACTTCTTGACCAAAACCACAAGCAGCTGAAGCCCCCACACCACCAATACTGGTGTTAGCTGTCAAAATGGAGCTCAATAAGATGTGCCTGATATCACCTAATAAGCCCAGTGTTTCAAGGAACCGCAAGACTTGATGGGGGAGATACCCCAAGCAAATCACAGACGCAGTTTTCTCGTACACCAGAAGCCTTAATCCCCAGTGTGCCCTCTGGCTCACTCGGGCCCCTAGCCAGGGTCTCTGGGGATCTCACAAGCACTCTGGCACTCAGCTCCTATTGTCTTCACCCAGTATAGATGGTTCTGGACCCTGTTGAAGAGCCTCTTGGCCGTCTAGCAGAATTTCCAGGAACTATCTGTGTCATCTGCTTTCCTGGTGGCTCCCCAAACCGACCAAAACCTGTTTCTCACAGCAACGGGCAGCTTCCCCATACCATAGTAATTACTAAGTTAGCAGTGGCTGGGCTGGATGTACTGTAGTGCGTGTCAAGATCTTTTAGCTTATAGGCGAAATTTTTTGACGTTCATGTGTACACCGCCGTCTGAAACAAAGGAGAGTATGCTCCCTTCCAAACACGTGGACACCCTCTGGGTCCTTTGCCGCTGCACGAACAGTACCGATGCCGGTTGGCGCTGCTGCAGCTATCTCTACAGGGCAACGGCTCTTCTTGGCTATGCAGGAGTACCTGAGGGCATGCATGGAGCCCACAACCGCTTTCATTCCTAGGCCCGGCAACAAAGTGGTTTTGCAGTATAACCTTCCTCTCAACTCAGATGCTGATCCCACTGCTTGGAGCATTCTGCTCTTTCAGAGTATGTGTTCCTTAAAACATGAAACTGAGATGGCGTGTCCTGGGAAGGCAATAGGCAACCATTGGTCGATGGGGATGGTAATGCCAGTGGCTCAGATCGCATTTACAACCAAAAACCACACACAGCTATTCGACTTCTGAATCCCCACAAGGATGGAATAGCCTAGTCTAGCACACTCTACCTCTCTCAGTTTTAGTGATCAGAAGCAGAAGAAAACACGCAACATGTTTTCACTCCCAGGTCTATACGGGCAACCTACTCTGAAGTCCAGGATGTCCCGGCCAACCTGCCCGCCTCCGCCCCAGCCTGTGACTGGGTGTCACCCCCTGCCAGGCTGCCGCAGCCTCCAGGTTTCCACCCTCAGCTCCAGGGTGCTAACATTTCATCCCCTGTGGACTGCGGAGCTTGTGGGCACAGATCGAGGCTACCCGCTCTACTGCATCGTACTTTCCCAAGAGATCGGTACCAGGCTCCACATACAGTAAACACTCAAGAGTTACCATCGATTGATTTCATCTGCTGATATTACTTAGTACTTTGGGATCACTGAACCAGATTCTGGGGCCTGAATCACTCTATCACATCACTTGAAACGCAGCACAGCCCAGTCAGAAGAGCACGGGCCTGGGAGTCAGGACGACCTGGGCTCTAATCCCAACTCTGCCACTTGTCTGCTGTGTGACCCAAGGTACTGAAATTCTCTGTGCCTCAGTAACTTCACCTGTAAACTCACTGTGGGCCGGGAATATGTCCTTTATTGTTATATTGTACTCTCCCAAGAGCTCAGTACAGTCAGAACACGGTAAGCGCTCAGTAAATACGACCGAATAACTCGGTGAGCCCCATGTGGAACGTGAACTTTGTCCAACCCCATTAGCCTGTATCTACCCCAGGGCTTAGTACAGTACCCGGCACATAGTAAGCGCTTCAATACCATAAAAACAAAGCCTGGATCCAGTTTATTGCTCAACTGATCCAAAGAATTAATGACCTCAGTACCTAGGTTTGAGGACTATGCCATGAAGCGACTTGAGCCCAGAGAGCCTGGATCCTAGAGTGCTTTGTGAAATCCATTTGCTGCTGGGGATTATTTCATGCTGAAATGCTACAAAAGCATATAAGATTTTCAGAGAGCACATAAGATTTTCAGAGATTACAATGACTTTGGCTAAGCAGCTCCTCCTGGTGACTCTGGTCACAGTGTAACAACTCCACGGCTTTAAGGATATCACTTACAAAGTTGGCAGCATCCATGATTCCATCTTCCACAGGATGGGTACAATCAAGAGTAAATTTAAGAACTTGCTTCTTTTTTTTGCCACCCTTCGTCGCAAGCTTTTTCTACAGATAAACACAGTGTCAGAGATGCGGCATAACAAAAACTGATCAAATCACTGCTATCATTCAACTCATTCAATGATATTTATTGAGTGCTTATGGTAGGCAGACCACTGTACTAAGCGCTTGGGAGAGTACAGTGCAAGTCTCAAAGGGAAATTTAATGCCCTCAAAACTGTTTTACGTGAAATTGCGTCTGCTACTATACTACCGGCAGTCCTACAACCTTTTCAAAGACAAAAAACAAACAGTAGCCTGCAGGCAGTCCTCAGCCTTCTCCTTTACACGTGCGGCCCCTCAAAATAATCTCTGGACAGAATTTCCCATTGTTTTGCTAACTTTAATTATTCCAAAAATAAAACTATGTCATTCCCTTAACATACTTATTTTTTCCCAAGTGAAGCCTCCAATCAAAAGTCTCCAGGGCAGCTTTTAAAGCCAACACAACCTGTCCTTTTGTTACCTAATAACGCTATTTGTTAAGCGCTTACTATGTGCAGAGCACTGTTCTAAGCGCTGGGGTAGACACAGGAGAATCAGGTTGTCCCACGTGGGGCTCACAGTCTTAATCCCCATTTTCCAGATGAGGTGACTGAGGTACAAAGAAGTTAAGTGACTTGCCCACAGTCACACAGCTGACAGGTGGCAGAGCCGGGAGTCGAACCCATGACCTCTGACTCCCAAGGCCAAGCTCTTTCCACTGAGCCAAGAGTTGACTGATTTTCCTCAAGACTTTGTACTTAGCTCTTCCATTCATTTTTTCAATGGGTGTGACGAGATAAAAAGGAATGTATTTTCCCGTAGGATTTTTAAGACACAGGGTGTTCTCTTCCTCCCCATTCAGGCAGGCCAGATTTGCAGGTGGAAACACCACCAGCCGCCCCAGTCAGGGCCTGGGACAACCGGGCCGGTCGGATGAGAGGAAGCAGGCCAGGAGGGGAGCCTGGGGGTGGGATGGGTTTGCTGCTGCCGCCTCTATCTGGCACCCGAGGCGGAGGGGCAGGCAGTCTCCGCGCTCAGAAAGGAGCCTCCACGCAGGTTGGGGCGCTTCAGTGACACCCCACCACCAAGGGCCGGGCCTGAACCGACACCCCCCTGAAGATGCGGGGACCATACGAGCGAAGCAGCGTGGCTTAGTAGCAAGAGCACGGGCTTGGGAGTCAGAGGACGTGAGTACTAATGCCGGCTCTGCCACTTGTCTGCTGTGTGACCCTGGGCAAGCCACTTTGCTTCTCTGGGCCTCACCTCCCTCATCTGTAAAATGGGGATTAAGGCTGTGAGCCCCACGTGGGACAACCTGATGACCTAGTTTCTACCCCAGCGCTTAGAACAGTGCTTTATGCACAGAAAACGCTTGGCAAATACCATCATCCATCACCAACACTGCTCGGTGCACAGGAAGCGCTTAACAAACTCCATTATCATTATTGTTCTCATAAACCCCGCATTCTCCCCCCACCCCACCCCTAGAGAAGCAGCAAGGCTTAATGGAAAGAGTCCAGGTTTGGGAGTCGGTGGTCGTGGGTTTTAATCCCGGCTCCGCCACTTAATAATGGTGGCATTTGTTAAGCACTTTCTATGTGCAAAGCACTTATCTAAGGGCTGGGGGGCTACAAGGCGATCAGGTTGTCCCATGTGGGGCTCACAGTCTCAATCCCCATTTTACAGATGAGGTAACTGAGGCCCAGAGAATAATAATATTGGTATTTGTTAAGCGCTATGTGCCGAGCACTGTTCTAAGCGCCGGGGTAGATACAGGGTCATCAGGTTGTCCCACGTGAGGCTCACAGTTAATCCCCCTTTTACAGATGAGGTAACTGAGGCACAGAGAAGTGAAGTGACTTGCCCACAGTCACACAGCTGACAAGTGGCAGAGCCGGGATTCGAACCCACGAGCGCTGACTCCCAAACCCGGGCTCTTTCCACTGCGCCACGCTGCTTCTCAGCATCACTTATCGGCTGGAGTTACCGATACCAAAGGAGGTAACTGAGACTGGGAGCCCCAAGTGGGACGAGCTGATAACCTTGTAATAATAATAATAATAATGATGATAATAATGATGGTATTCGTTAAGCGCTTACTATGTGCAAAGGACTATTCTCAGCGCTGGGGAGATACCAGGTGATCAGATTGTCCCACGTGGGGCTCACGGTCTTAATCCCCATTTTATTAGAGAAGGGTAGTGGAGGCACAGGGAAGTGTGGGGCATCTGTCAGGCTTGCATCTCCCCCGGCGCTCAGAAGTGTTGGCACATAGTTGAGAAACAGCGTGGCTCAGTGGAAAGAGCCCGGGCTTGGGAGTCAGAAGTCATGGGTTTGAATCCCTGCTCTGCCACTTGTCAGCTGTGTGACTGTGGGCAAGTCGCTTCACTTCTCGATGCCTCAGTTACCTCTTCTGTAAAATGGGGATTAAGACTGGGAGCCTCACGAGGGGCCTGATGACCCTGTATCTACCCCAGCGCTTAGAACAGTGCTTTGCACATAGTAAGCGCTTAACAAATACCAACATTATTATGATGATTCCAATGGTGATCAGACACACACACACTCGCTCAGACTATCTGCCCTGGCCCCAACCCCCTCCCCCTCAGGCCCTCTCTCTGTAGTGGCTGCCCGCCCAAACCCACCCTGACCCCACTGCCCCTTCTGTGGGCAAGTTACTTAACTTCTCTGTGCCTCAGTTACCTCATCTGTAAAATGGGGATGAAGACTGTGAGCCCCACGTGGGAGGACCTGATTTCCCTGTGTCTACTCCAGCGCTTAGAACAGTGCTCGGCACATAGTAAGCGCTTTACAAATGCCAACATTATTATTATTATTATTAACACATACCATCATTATTAAGCGCTTAGCAGATGCCATCGTGATGATACGCGCGTGCACGCACACGCACACACACACACACTCGCTCAGACTGGCCTGCCCGTGCACACCCTGACCCCACTGCCCCCTTGCCCTATTGCCCCTGCTGTGGGTAAGTCACTTAACTTCTTTGTGCCTCAGTTACCTCATCTGTAAAATAGGGATTAACTGTGAGCCCCATGTGGGACAACCTGATCACCTTGTATGCCCCAGCGCTTAGAATAGTGCTTTGCACATAGTAAGTATTTAACAAATACCAACATTATTATGATGATGATGATCACACAAACACACACTCACAGCTCACAGACTGGCCTGCCCGTGCCCACCCTGACCCCGCTGCCCCCTTGCCCTGCTGCCTCTGCTGTGGGCAAGTCACTTCACTTCACTGGGACTCAGTTCCCTCATCTGTAAAATGGGAATGAAGACTGTGAGCCCCACGTGGGACAACGCGATCACCTTGTATCCCTCAGAGCTTAAAACAGTGCTTTGCACATACTAACACTTAACAAATACCAACATTATGATGATGATGATGATGATCACACACACACACACACACACTCGCCCCGGGCCAGCCTGGCCCCAAACCCTACCCCCTCCCCTCCAGGCCCTCTCTCCGTGGTGGCTGCCTGCCCGTGCCCATCCTGACCCCGCTGCCCCTGCTGTGGGCATGTCACTTCACTTCTCTGGGCCTCAGTTCCCTCCTCTGTAAAATGGGGATGAAAACTGTAAGCCACCCGTGGGACAACCTGATCACCTTGTACCCCCCAGCGCTCAGAACAGTGCTTTGTAAAATGGGGATGAAGACTGGGAGCCCCACATGGGACAACCTGATGACACTGGATCCCCCCCAGCGCTTAGAACAGTGCTCTGCACACAGTAAGCACTGAACAAATACCAACATTATTATGACCACTTCACTTCTCCGGGCCTCAGTTCCCTCCTCTGTAAAATGGGGGTGGAGACTGGGAGGTCCCCCGTGGGAGAACCTGATGACTCTGGATCCCCCCCAGCGCTTAGAACAGTGCTCTGCACACAGTAAGCGCTTAACCAATACCAACATTATGACCACTTCACTTCCCTGGGCCTCAGTTCCCTCCTCTGTAAAATGGGGATGAAGACTGCGAGCCTCACGTGGGACAATCTGATGACCCTGGTTCTCCCCCAGCGCTTAGAACTGTGCTCTGCACACAGTATGTGCTAAACAAATGCCACCATTATTATGACCACTTCTCTGGGCCTCAGATCCCTCCTCTGTAAAAGGGGGATGGAGACTGGGAGCCCTCCGTGGGGCAACCTGATGACCCTGGATCTCCCCCAGCGCTTAGAACAGTGCTCTGCCCACAGTAAGCGCTTAACAAATACCACCATTATGACCACTTCACTTCTGTGGGCCTCAGTTCCCTCCTCTGTAAAATGGGGATGGAGGCTGGGAGCCTCACGTGGGACCACCTGATGACCCCGTCTCTCCCCCAGCGCTCAGAGCAGTGCTCTGCCCAGAGTAAGCGCTTAACAAATGCCACCATTATGATGACCACTTCTGTGGGCCTCAGTTCCCTCCTCTGTAAAATGGGGATGGAGGCTGGGAGCCCCCCGTGGGACCACCTGATGACCCCGTCTCTCCCCCAGCGCTCAGAGCAGTGCTCTGCCCAGAGTAAGCGCTTAACAAATACCACCATTATGACTTCACTTCTGTGGGCCTCAGTTCCCTCCTCTGTAAAATGGGGATGGAGCCTGCGAGCCCTGCGAGCCTCACGTGGGACCACCCGATGACCCTGTCTCTCCCCCAGCGCTTACAACAGGGCTCTGCCCAGAGTAAGCGCTTAACAAATCCCCCCCCCCATTATGACCCCTTCACTGGTGTGGGCCTCAGTTCCCTGCTCTGCCAAATGGGGATGGAGGCTGGGAGCCCCGCGTGGGGCCCCCCGATGACCCCCGTCTCTCCGCCAGCGGTCAGGGCAGCGCTCCGTCCCCAGCCAGCGCTTAAACAACAGCAAGAAGCTCACGGTTGCTGGGACCCTCCGTGCCCGCGCCGCAGGCCCGCGGCCTCCTCCGCACAACGTGCTCCCCCCCCCCCCCCAGGACCGGCCCCTTCCCTCCCCCCCCCGCCCGCCCCCTTCGGGCCCAACCCGGGCCCCTCCCCGCGCCTCGGCCCCGTCCCCGGACCCCGAGACGGAGACGGAGACGCCGCTTCGCGGCGGGACCCGGGCCGGGCCTCGGCCGGAGCCCTACTAACCACAGGCGCCATGGCGGCCCAGGAGGCAGAAAGGGAGGGCCGCCCACTGCGCAGGCGCCAACGCCGCTCTCGCGCACCGCCCCCTCCACCCCTGACGTCACGCCCCTCGGCGCTCCCCGCGCATGCCCGTTCGCCCGCCGGCCGGGGATGAGCGCCGCCCGGGCCCCCCGCCCCCTGGAGGCGGAGCGGGGAAAGGCCGGCCTCAGCTCCCACCGGGGAGGGAGCAGAGGTGGACTAGTCCAGGGGAAACAGAAGGGGAGGGAAGATTGTTGGAGTGTTCCATGGGGGGGGGGGGGGGGGGGGAAATAGAGGTAATAATAATAATAATAATGATGATGTTGGTATTTGTTAAGCGCTTACTATGTGCAGAGCACTGTTCTAAGCGCTGGGGGAGACACAGGGGAATCAGGTTGTCCCACGTGGGGCTCACAGTCTTCATCCCCATTTTACAGATGAGGGAACAGAGGCACAGAGAAGTAATAATAATAAATTATCATTTATTCATTATTATATAATCTAATATAACGTGTTTTTATTGTGCATTATATCATATCGTTATAATATCTAATGCTGTATTATATGATGATATGGTTATATTATATAATATGATTGTAATATATAATAAATATCATTATATCATATGATGATATATCATATGTTGTATGATAATATGATTATATCATATAATAACATGGCTGTATTCTATTATAATAATAATAATGTTGGTATGTGTTAAGCGCTTACTATGTGCAGAGCACTGTTCTAAGCGCTGGGGGAGACACAGGGGAATCAGGTTGTCCCACGTGAGGCTCACAGGCTTCATCCCCATTTTACAGAGGAGGGAACTGAGGCCCAGAGAAGTGAAGTGACTTTCCCACAGTCACACAGCTGACAGGTGGTGGAGGCGGGATTAGAACCCATGACCTCTGACTCCCAAACCCGTGCTCTTTCCACTGAGCCATGCTGCCTCTCTAATTATAATTATATAATGCATATCATTATATCATATAATGTGATTATATGATATCATATAATATAACAATGTGATTATATTATATAATGATATAATTATATTATATGATCATATTATTGTATTATCTAATGAATATCATTATATAATATCATATAATGATATTATCTAATAAATATCATTATATGATATATTGATATGTATCCTATCATACATAATTTAATAATATGATTGTACTATATAATATATTAATATGATTGTATTATTTAATACATATCATTATATTGTATCATTCAATGATATATCACATTTTATATTATATATAATAGTATGATTGTATGATATAATAATGATGTTGGTATTTGTTAAGCGCTTACTATGTGCAGAGCACTGTTCTAAACGCTGGGGGTGATACAGGGTCATCAGGTTGTCCCACGGGAGGCTCACAGTTAATCCCCGTTTTCCAGATGAGGTAACTGAGGCACAGAGAAGTTAACTGACTCGCCCACAGTCACACAGCTGACAAGTGGCGGACCTGGGATTTGAACCCATGACCTCTGACTCCCAAGCCCGGGCTCTTTCCACTGAGCCACGCTGCTTCTCTAATATATCATATATTACATATAATATAATAATATGATTATATTATATAATATAATAATATGCTTGTATTATATAATAATGTTGGTATTTGTTAAGCGCTTACTATGTGCAGAGCACCGTTCTAAGCGCTGGGGTAGATACAGGGTAATCAGGTTGTCCCACGTGAGGCTCACAGTTAATCCCCATTTTACAGATGAGGGAACTGAGGCTCAGAGAAGTGAAGTGACTTGCCCACAGTCACACAGCTGACAAGTGGCGGAGCTGGGATTCGAACCCATGATTCCCAAGCTGGGGCTTTTTCCACTGAGCCATGCTGCTTATTATTATATATGACATTATATAATATCATTATATTATATAAATATATATTGTATATATTTAGTATATGTTATATAGTATGTATTCATATAATATTAATTCATTCATTCAATAGTATTTATTGAGTGCTTACTATGTGCAGAGCTTTTCTCGCTGACTGTACCATGGGGAAGGTCCCTCATTCATTCATTCAATCATATTTATTGAGCGCTTACTATGGGCAGAGCACTGTCCTAAGCGCTTGGAAGGTACAATTCGGCAACAGATAGAGACAGTCCCCGCCCAACAATGGGCTCACAGTCTAATCGGGGGAGACAGGCAGCAAAGCCAAACAGACTTGTTTGTTAATAATAATAATGTTGGTATTTGTTAAGTGCTTACTAGGTGCCAAGCACTGTTCTAAGCGCTGGGGTAGATACAGGGTAATCGGGTTGTCCTACATGGGGCTCATAGTCTTAATCCCCATTTTACAGATGAGGTAGCTGAGGCTCAGAGAAGTGAAGTGACTTGCCCAAAGTCACACAGCTGACAAGTGGAGGAGCTGGAATTAGAACCCATGACCTCCGACTCTTAAACCCGGGCTCTTTCCACTGAGCCACACTGCTTCTCTAAGCCTTTACTCTCTGCCATGCACTGTTCTAAGCGCTGGGGTAGATACAAGGTAATCAGGTTGTCCCTCGTAGGGCTCACAGTCTTTATCCCCATTTTACAGATGAGGTAACTGAGGCACAGAGAAGTTAAGTGACTTGCCCAACGTCACACAGCTGACAAGCGGCGGAGCGGGGATTAGAACCCATGACCTCTGACTCCCAAGCCTGGGCTCTTTCCACTAAGCCACCCTCAGTCTTTCTGTGCAGGAAAATGGGCACAAGCCCCCAACGCCATCTCGATCCTGCCTCTGCCAGTTCCCAAGCCAGGGTTGGACCCTTCCATTCAGTAGTATTTATTGAGCGCTTACTATGTGCAGAGCACCCTTCCTTGGCATCCACACCATTAAAAACCAATTTGACCAATAGCAGCGTGGCTTAATGGAAAAGGCCCGGACTTGGGAGTCAGGAGACCTGGGTTCTAATCCTACCTCTGCCCCTTCTCTGCTGTGTGACCTAGGGCAGGTCACTTAACTTCTCTGTGCCTTTAGTTACCTCTTCTGTAAAATGGGGATTAAAAGTGTGAGCCCCTTGTGGGACAACCTGATTACTCTGTATCTACCCCAGTGCTTAGAACAGTGCTTGGCACATAGTAAACGCTTAACAAATGCCATTATTATTATATAGAATACAGAATTCAAGTATAATAATAATCATTATTAGTATTACAGTATTTTCTAAGTGCTTACTATGTGCCAATCACTGTTCTAAGCACTGGGCAGATACAAGGCAATCAGGTTGTCCCACGTGGGATTTTCAGTCTTAATCCCCATTTTACAGATGAGGTAACTGAGGCACAGAGAAGTTAAGTGGCTTGTCCAAGTCACACAGCAGACAAGTGTGATTCTATTCTCTATTTTCTCTATTCTCTATTTCTCTATTCTCTATTCTCTCTATTCTATTCTCGATTCTATTTAGTTGCCATTGTTTTTACGAGATGTTCTTCCCCTTGACTCTATTTATTGCCATTGTTCTTGTCTGTCCGTCTCCCCCGATTAGACTGTAAGCCCGTCAAACGGCAGGGACTGTCTCTATCTGTTGCCGACTTGTTCATCCCAAGTGCTTAGTACAGTGCTCTGCACATAGTAAGCGCTCAATAAATACTATTGAATAAATACTATTGAATGAAAGTGGTGAAGCGGGGATTGGAATCCACATCCTCTGACTCCCAAGCCCGTGCTCTTGAAGCAGCTTGGCCGAGTGGAGAGAGCACAGACCTGTGATTCAGAAGGACCTGAGTTCTAATTCTTAATCTGCCAATTGCTTGCTCTGTGACCTTGGACAAGTCACTTAACAGCTATGTGCCTCAGTTTCCTCAACTATAAAATGAGCTCCCTGTTCTCTCTCCCACTTGGACCGTGAGCCCCCTGCGGGACTGGGATTCCGTTCTGACCTAATTGACTCGTAACTTCCCCAGCTCTTAGAACAGTGTTTGACACATAGTGAGTGCTTAATAAATACCACAATCAATCAATCAATCCAGTCTCTGATGATGTCTCTGTCAGCCGGCCTAGCCAGGTCCAGCCCTCCAAGAGGTGTAAAAAATATTGTATCCACACTAAGGGTCGCAGAAGGGACTCTGAACTATAAACTGCCACCCTCCCGGGACCTTAATAATAATAATAATGTTGGTATTTGTTAAGCGCTTACTATGCGCAGAGCACTGTTCTAAGCGCTGGGGGAGATACAGGGTCATCAGGTTGTCCCAACGTGAGGCTCATAGTTAATCCCCATTTTACAGATGAGATAACTGAGGCACAGAGTTAATCATCTCAGCGGTCCCCTATGGAAAGACAGCTGGTACCTCAACAGGGCAGGAACCCAGAACCCAGGTCAGACGAGCCCAGGGGAATCCTGGAGACCTCAACTCCAACTGGTCCTGCAGCTTTGCTTTTAAATGTGGAAGAATAGTATTTACATCCCTTCTTCTTCTTCTCTTACTCCTTCTTTGCATTTAATGGGCAAGATAAGAAGATATAAATTGATGAAAATGCATTAGGTAAGAGAGTGGAAGAATAGCTTTAAATATTAAACACCTGTGTAATAAAAATAGAAAATAAATAAATTGCGGTATTCGTTAAGTGCTAAGTATATGCCAACCACTGTGGTGGATACAATAATAATAATAATGTTGGTATTTGTTAAGCGCTTACTATGTGCAGAGCACTGTTCTAAGCGCTGGGGCAGATACAGGGTAATCAGTTTGTCCCACGCGAGGCTCACAGATAATCCCCATTTTACAGATGAGGTAACTGAGGCACAGAGAAGTTAAGTGACTTGCCCAAAGTCACACAGCTGACAAGATAATGTGGTGTGGCATAATCCCTGTCCCACATGGAACTCTCTCTCTAAAGACGAGGAAGGCCTGGTATCAAATCTTCATTTTACAGGTGAAGAAACTGAGGCCCAGAGAAGTTGGGTGACTTGCCCAAGGTCACACAGCAAACAAATAGAGCCAGGATTAGAATTCAAGTCTTCTGACTTCCAGGGACATGCTATTTTCACTGGGCCACTCTGCTTCTCAAATGAGTCAGTAATAAATCAATAAATAGTCCCCCAATCTTAGCACTGCAAACAAGAGGATGATACCCAGTTCTGGGAAAAGAAAGGAAGTGGGGGAAGGGGGCATTCCATCGGTCCATGAATATTATGAGAGGATATCAAAGTTTTTTGGGTAGCCTTCCCAGCAGGTCATAAACTGGCAGAGTGGGACTCGAATCCAGCTCCTCCTAAACCCAAAATCACATGGGCCAGAGGATGCTGCCCCAAGAAGGACCAGGAAGCAGAACGGGAAAGGCAAGAAGAATTGAAATGCTACAGACCAGAGGATGAGGTAGTTCATTCATTCATTCAATAGTATTTATTGAGCGCTTACTATGGGCAGAGCACTGTACTAAGCGCTTGGAATGGATAATTCGGCAACAGATAAGAGCCAGTCCCTGCCCAATGTTGGGCTTACAGTCTAATCGGGGGAGATGGACAAAAACAAGACAACATAATCACGGTAAAAAGAATCAAGGGGATGTACACCTCATTAACGAAATAAATAGGGTAATAAAAATATATACAAATGAGCACAGTGTTGAGGGGAGGGGAAGGGAGAATGGGAGGAGCAGAGGAAAAGGGGGCTTAGCTGAGGGGAGGTGAAGGGGGGAAGGGGGAGGGAGCAGAGGGCGGAGGGGGAGCAGAGAGGGAGCAGAGGGAAAAGGGGGAACTCAGTCTGGGAAGGCCTCTTGGAGGAGGTGAGGAGGAGGTGAGTGGAGGTATTTATGTCACTTCCATTCCACTATTACTCACTGCAGGCACTTACTTCCCCGCCCCACCCTTCAAGTCAATTTCTGCTACCAAGTGCTGCTGCCTCATCAGTCTTCTTTGTTCCTTAGCTTGTACCCACCCTTAGCAGAGCCAGAAACTTAATTCTTCATTCCTTCAAACGACTCCTAAAAAAATTCCACCCACTTTGGAAGGCCTCTTCTAGGAGACAGCATAGTCTGAGGACCTGGGTTCTAATTCTGCCTCTGCCACTTGCATTCATTCGTATTTATTGAGCAATTACTGTGAGCAGAGCACTGTACTAAGTGCTAGGAACGTACAATTCGGCCAACAACAACATCCCAACAAGTGGCTTACAGTGTAGACGGGGGAACACTTGCCTGCTGTTGCCGCTGGGCAAGTAGCCTAACTTCTCTGGGTTTCTGTTTCCTTATCCGTAAAATGGGGATTAAATACCTGTTCTCCCTTCCACTTAAACTGTAAGGTCCATGAGGAAGAGGGCTGCATCCAGCCTGAATATCTTGTAATAATAATGATGATGATGGCATTTAAGCGCTTACTATGTGCCAAGCACTGTTCTAAGCACTGGGGGTGGATACAAGGTGATCAGTTTGTCCCACGTGGGGCTCACAGTCTTAATCCCCATTTTACAGATGAAGTAGCTGAGGCACACAGAAGTTAAGTGACTTGCCCACAGTCACACAGCTGACAAGTGGCAGAGCTAGGATTAGAACCCATGACCTCTGACTTCCAAGCCCGTGCTCTTTTCACTGAGCTGCTTATCAGCTACGCTGCTATCTCAGCACTTAGCACAGTGCCTAACTATTACCACTGAATGAATGAATCAGTGAAGACGGTTAAGATTACTGCACAACACCCCCAATTATGTATTTATTAATATCCATCCTCCGCACTTGCATTTATATATCTTTTATTGTTCGATTAATTATTTATTCTGACCACTCCGCACTTATGAACCTATTGGATTTTTATTTGCCCATTCCAGTATTTACTCAGCTATTTAGCTATTTTGTCCTGATTCATTTCTAATATTTCCTATCATACGGTCCTCCCTCCCGAGTCCACTATTAGTAAATCATTTTTGTCCTATCATCTTCCCCATTAGATTGTGAGCTCCCTGAGGTGATCAAATATTTCCGTGGGTCCTAGGGTACTTTGCCAAGGGCACAAGGCGTGCCCTGGGCCTCCGCTCAATAAATGCCAGGGATGGTGAGAACGTGTAAATATGGCTCGGCCCCTCCCTCCCCATTGCTCCCCCTCCTTCTCCTCGGGAGGGTGAAGGGGTGGGTGGTTGGAGGGGCATCGACTCCGGTCAGTCCTGCCCAGCCCCAGGGGCGGCCCCGGACTGGTGGGCCCTGTGCCCAGCCCCTCCTGGTGCCCGGCCAGCCCCGGGTTGGGGGGTGGGGGGGGTGACACTTGGCCTTGGCTCCGGTGGAGGCCCCAGTCCGACCCCAAGGAGCCACCAGCCGCCGGGAAGGGCAGCGGGGACGCCGGGATAGGAGCCCAAAAGGTAGGAGGGGGACCCCAAAGGCCCAAACCACAGCTCCTTGACGCCCCCGCGGGCACCCCCAAACTCACACACACATCTAGACTGCGAGCTCGTCCTCTAGACTGTGAACTCGTTGGAGGGAGGGATTGGTCACTCGTTGTAGTGTACTTTCCCACGCGCTGTATTAACAGCGTTTTGCACACAGCACCCGCTTAATAAATACGATTATATATATAGGATATATATATATATATGCTGGCCCCCATTATGTGTACATGTATACATCTGTAATTCTATTTATTTATATTGATCCCTGTTTACTTGTTTTGATGTGTATATATATCTGTAATTCTATTTATGTTTATATATAGGATTATATATAAAGGATATAATAATAATAATAATAATGTTGGTATTTGTTAAGCGCTTACTATGTGCAGAGCACTGTTCTAAGCGCTGGGGTAGACACAGGGGAATCAGGTTGTCCCACGTGGGGCTCACAGTCTTAATCCCCATTTGATAGATGAGGTAACTGAAGCACAGAGAAGTTAAGTGACTTGCCTACAGTCACACAGCTGACAAGTGGCAGATCTGGGATTTGAACTCATGACCTCTGACTCCAAAGCCCGTGCTCTTTCCACTGAGCCACGCTGCTTCTCCTATATATATATATAGGATTGAATATATATATATATATATATATATATATATGTAGAGAGATTCAGGTTCACACCGATTCCAGAACGCATACCCCCATTATGTATATATTCATTCAATCAATCGTATTTATTGAGCGCTCTGTGTGCAGAGCGCTTTGTATATATCTATAATTCTGTTTATTTATATCGATGCCTGTTTACTTGTTCTGATGTCTGTCTCCCCACTCCTAGACCCTAAGCCCGGTATGGGCAGGAATTGTCCCCCTTTATTGCTGAATTGTACTTTCCAAGTGCTTAATACAGTGCTAAGTGCTTAATAAATGTGATTGAATATGTATATGTAGAGATCCAGGTTCACACCGAGGCCAAAATACGGACCCCTATTATGTATATATGTATGCACCTAAAACTCTATTAATCCCTGTTTACTTTTGTTGTGTATATATCTATAATTCCATTTATTTATATCGATGCCCATTTCCTTGTTTTGATGTCTGTCTCCCCTTTCTAGACCGTAATCCTAGCGTGGGCAGGAATTGTCCCTCTTTAATGGCGAATTTTACTTTCCAACAGCTTCATACAGTGCTCTGCACACAGTAAGCGCTTAATAAATACGATTGAATATATATATATTTATAGAGAGATCCAGATTCACACCGAATCCAAAATGCAGGCCCCCATTATGTATATATCTAATTCTATTTATTCATTTTGATCCCTGTTTGTTTTGATGTGTTTATATCTGTAATTCTATTTATGTATATTAATGCCCATTTCCTTGTTTTGATGCCTATCCCCCCCCCCCCCGTCTAGACTGTTAGCCCATTGTTGGCAGGGATTGTCTCTGTTGCTGAATTGTACTATCCAAGCGCTTAGTACAGTGCTCTGCACACAGTAATAATAATGGCATTTGTTAAGCACTTACTATGTGCCAAGCACTGTTCTAAGTGCTAGGGGAGATACAAGGTAAGCACTCAGTAGATACGATGGAAGGAAGGAAGCAATGAATCCCCTTGGCACGTTGAACGAGGCTGCCCAGGGCCCCCGGCCTTCGCGATCCCTTCCGGCCGGTGCGGGGGTCCGGGCCCGGTGTGCCCGTGTCCGGCTCTGCCCCCCGGCCCCACTGCCCCCGTCTCGCCACAGATGTCAGGGGGGATCTTCTCACCACTGGAGGGCCTGGGCGCCCTGGATGGACCACGATGCCACCCGCTCGTTTGCTTCCTGTGCCACGAGCAGTACGAGCAGCCCTGCCTGCTGGACTGCTACCACAACTTCTGTGCCAGCTGCCTCAGGGGCCGCGCCAACGATGGACGCCTCGCCTGCCCGCTGTGTGGGTGAGGAGCCGGGCATGGGGGCGCAGAGGGGCGCAGAGGGATGGGGGCACCGCGTCATCCCTCCAAAGGCCGGGGAAGCGGGGCTTTAGTGGCCAGACTACGGGCTTCGGAGTCAGAGGACGTGGGCTCCAATCCTGGCTCAGCCATTTGTCTACTGGGTGACCTTGGGCTTCTCTGGGCCTCAGTGACCTCATCTGTAAAATGGGGATTAAGACTTTGAGCCCCACGTGGGACAACCTGATGACCTTGTATCTACCCCAGTGCTTAGAACAGTGCTTGGCACCTAGTAAGTGCTTAACAAATACCAGTATTGTCATTATTATTAGATAGGGGAGGCATGCAAAAGCGGGGCAGGTCTTGAGGAGGTCTCTGAGGGTGGGATGGGGAAGGATCCCTGAACCCCAGTTTCCACCCCTTCCAACCCCTCCCAGAGGAGGGGAGTCCGAGGCCGTCCATGCCCCCATCCTGCGATCTGGAGATTCCTTCATCCTGGGAAACGGAGACTGCGAGAAGGAGGACGAGGGGAAGATAGATCCAGGCAGCATGGAGAGAGGAAGAAGAGAGAGACAGGGAAGATTGTGGAATTTCAGGGTCCTTCCAGGGGGCTTTGTTCTCTCCAGTTGACCCCAGGGAGATGGTTAGAAAGAGATTTTATACTCTTTTAAGGCTCCTTCCTCCCTTACCGACACCCGCCATTCCCCACAGGACTGGGCCGTCAGAAAAGAAGTGTGGGGAGAAGCTCAGAGCTCAGGCAGGATATTTTTAGCAGAAACAACAGGCAGGTGCCAGATTGTTTCAAGGGCGATTCAGGGAAAGAGTCTATGTACGGGGCAAGAAAGGGGCTATTTTTAGTCCTTAGCTGTACCGGGTTGGAGAGGGTGCATGGGCTGGTTGAGGGTGGGTGTGGGGAAGGGGGCAGACCCAGTTTGTCTGGATCTTGGCTCCAGCCTCTTCCAACAGACACCAGTCAGTGGTGAAAGGAAATAATGGGCTCCCACCCGTGGACCGGCTGCTCCAGTTCCTGGTGGACAGCTCATCGGACAACGAAGAAGCAGTGCGCTGTGCCAACTGTGATCAGGAGTGCCACAAGCAGGTGGGGGGGGCAGAGGCCTACCACGGAGAATAGGCAGAGCAGAGCGCCCCACCCACCGTACAGGGCTGGATTACTCCAGAGAAAATTGAGGGACTTTTCCTATATTTTGCGCCTTTCGGGGGGTAAGGAGTAGCAGTCCCTCAGTATCCCTCAGTATCTCAAACTTCACCCTTTCAGATATCACAAAGGACCACCAATCCCCAAATGTGATCTGGAAACTCAGAAATTTGCCTAGTCTATTAGCAGGAGTTTGTCCAAGCCCTGCTTCTAGGATGATCCCTTAAACTTGACCCTGGGATGGAGAGGAAAAGACCAGGTGCAGGTCATCCCCTATTTCACACTCCAGGCTCAATATAGCTCTCATTCATTCATTCAATCGTATTTATTGAGTACTTACTGTGTGCAGAGCACTGTACTATGCACTTGGGAGAGTACAATAATTAACAGACACGATCCCTGCCCACAGTGAGCTTATACAGGGACGAGCTTACAGTCTAGTGGCCCCTAGTAAGCATTTAACTGAAGGACTGTGTTTCTAGGTGGTGCTTTTATTACCAAAGTATTCCCTCCTCTCCCAACAGGATGCCGAGACCACCTATTTCTGCAACACGTGTGGGCAGCCCCTGTGCGCCCGCTGCAGGGATGAAACACACAAGGCCAAAATGTTCGCCTGCCATGACATCGTGGCTCTGAGCAAGCGCACCATGGACATTCACAAGAAGTGTTGTGAGTGGTCTCTGGGAGAGGGAGAGCCCAGCTGGCCCCTAGCAGACTTCAGACTCTGCCCAGACTCTGAGCTCCCGACTTCAAACCTGGAGTTGATAGTCTGCGACTGGGTCTTCACAGCCCGGGGGGCTGAGTCTACACAGGCAGTATGAACTGGAGGGCTAAACAGGTATCCAGGGATTGTAGTGAGAGTGGACTGCCAATTTGGAAACTGTAAGACAAGTGGTTTTAAATAGCAGGTTTAAAAAACCGAGCTAATTAAATTTGCCTCGGTGCTAAATCTCATGTGGACTTTGTCAACAGAACGAAGAGGGTAGCTGACAATTATCCAGTTGCTCTGTGTGGATGGCCAATCTTGCTTCTACAAGATAAATAGAGGATTGCCTGAAAGATCTACCTGAGCTTTCTAAAGGGAACAAATTATTGGGGAAATGGTCAAAACCCCAAATCGCTCTGCATATGCAGAGCCACCCCTATCTGTGTTGCAGCTCTGCACTCGGAGCCCTACATCATGTTCTCTACTGACAAGAAGTCCATGGTCTGCATTCGCTGCTTCCGGGACATGCACGGGTATGTGGTCCCGGGCTCGGCCTTCTCTCTCTGCAGTGGGGGCCGGGCCCAGCTGAGCTGGAAGAGGGCAGAGGGAAAGGGGGGCCCCGTAACCCAGATGCTACGGGCTGGGCCGGGCCGCTGAGAATCGTCCCATCAGAGATGGGCATCCCTGCAGGGAGAGCCGGGCACACTGCATCGACATCGAGACGGCCTACCTGCAAGGCTGTGAGAAGCTGGACCAGGCTGTGCTGGTGAGTGGGCAGCACTGGGGAGTGAGGGGGTCGGGGTAGGGGGGTGTCCTCCAACCTACCAGCGAGTAGTGTCCCGATGAGCCCGCCTGGGTCCCTTGCAGGCCGTGAAGTCTCTGCAGGTGGCCACGCTGGAGGCCATCGCCCTGCTGCAGGCCATGCTGGAGGAGGTGCGGCGCAGTGCGGCAGAGGAGGAGGGTGACATCCACGCGCTTTTCAGCAGCATGCAGGTGGGGAAGAGGGTGGCCTTGACCACTCGGGGATGCCAACCCTGCTTATCTAGGGCCAGGCCTAGGCAGAGTAGGTGTGAGGGAGGGAAGGTTGCTGGCCCTGACTGAAGATTGAAAGGCCGAAAGGTGGTGTGCACATGAGAGAGAGAGAGAGAGAGAGAGAGAGAGAGAGGGAGAGAGGGAGAGAGGGAGAGAGAGAGTGTGTGTGTGTGTTTCGGCTGCTGGATGTCTAAGCTCTGGTCTCTCTCAGGAGAAGCTGGCAGAGAGGAAGACGCTGCTGCTGAAGGCTGTGCAGAGGTTAGTGCCACCTTGGGTCCAGGTGGGTGTTGAGACTGGCCCCACGTACACAACGCTGCCAGATCCTGAGACACCTTCACTCCTTCCCAACTTCTCTGAGCCCCTTGGGGAAAGAACTGACCTGGAAAGCTCCTGATAGAAGTTCCCTTTAATGCCCCTAGAGAGAGTTTCAGGTCGACTGCTAGAGCCCCATCCAGCTGTTATAAATAATAAAATAAAGGGTTTTTGGGAAGCCAGATCACCAAACCAGTAGGGAACCATGGCACTCCAGATCCTCGAGAACCACCCTTATCCCCGACCCCATCCCACCCCACGCCCTATGCTCTAGAACTGGCCAGGAACAGATCCTCTGCACCAGGCTATACAAAATCTTACCTCCCTTGGGTTGCCTTCCACACCTCATTTGCTCCCTTTCTTTGGAGCTCTGAGCACTAGTGTTGTATGTAATTCTTTATTGTGCAAATCACTTTTCTGGGCACCATCTATCCTTCCCTCAAAACAGTTTAAGATTGTTCCACCAGCCTAGAGAGGAGATCATTTACCCAAATGAATCCATCACTCCCAGCCTCACCATCATACTTGTTGCTGGGCCTGAAGATCTTCCAAGTCAAAGTTAATAAAATTCCTGCTACTCCCAGGCACAGAACTCCTCTTGCTCCCCCCTCCCCGGCCCAGCCCTGCACCCCGACTGCATCCAGAAACCAATTCTGGGCCCTCACCCAGCCTCTCCTCCTCCTCACAGCCAACACGAAGAAAAGGAAAAAGCTTTCAAAGATCAACTATCCCACCTGGCGTCTCTGCTCCCGACGCTGCAGGTTCGTGGCCAGACTTGGGGGCCTGGTCATCATTAGTGGTCCGGCTAACCAATGATCTGAGAGTCCAGGGCTTCCCGTTCAAGTCCTGGTCCTCCTCCCGCTCCCTGTCCAGGTCCCACCGAAAGTGGTCTTGGACCTCTCTCCCCAGCGCGCGTGGGTTGGGGCTTGGGCTCGGCTTCCAAGACACCCTGACTGTATCCCCCCGCCCCCCGGCCCAATAGGTCCACCTGGTCACCTGCTCCGCCTTCCTCAGCTCGGCCAATAAGGCGGAATTCCTGGACCTGGGCTACGTGAGTCTCCCCCAAAACGGGGGTCTTGCCCCACCTCCTCCTGCCCCGCGGGAAAGGAATAATAATAATTATGGCATTTGTTAAGCACTTGCTTTGTGCCAAGCATTGTTTTAAGTGCTGGGGTAGATACAAGGTAATGAGGTTGTCCCACATGGGGCTCACAGTCTTATTCTCCATTCTACAGATGAGGTAACTGAGGCACTGAGTAGTTAAGTGACCTGCCCAAGGTCACACAGCAGACAACTGGCAGAGCCAGGATTAGAACCCACATCCTCTGACTTCCAAGCTCATGCTTTTGCCACTGTGCGCATCCTGGCCCTGCCCAACAGCTCTGCAGGATCTACACTCCACCCCGACCCCCGACCCTACCCAGAGCTAGGTGGGCAGTCAGAGGGAGGGTCCCCCACTTGCCCCTGGTTGGGGGGACAGCTCTGGGCAGTGGCAGGGGTGGTGGATGGTGACGGGGTGGGTGTCTCTGGTGTGGCAGGAGCTGATGGAGCGGCTGCAGGGCATTGTCACCCGACCTCACCGGCTGCGGCCTGCGCAGAGCAGCAAGGTGCGACCCTGGGCCAGGACTGAGATTGGGACCCAGGGGTGGGTTGGAGGAGGGGGGAAGGGGTGCCTTCTGAGCCACATGTCCCCTTGCAGATCACCAGTGACCACCGCGCCGAGTTTGCCCGCTGCTTGGAGCCGCTGCTGTTGCTGAGCCCCCGCCGGGTGGCAGGGAGCGGAGGCAATGCCACCTTGTAAGGGCAGTGGGGAGCAGGGGCAGGGCCACCCTGTAAGGGCACTGGAGGCTGAATTCTCCAGGTGTCCTTGGCGGGGTCCCAGGGGCAGCAGACCACTGTCCAGACCTGAGCCAGGAATAGGTGGCCGCTTCCCAGGAAGGGCCGAGCCGGGCTGGGACCTTGCTTCCTGGAAGTGCCACACTCCACAGATAAAGGAGCCTCCTAATAATAACAACTCTGTTATTTAAGCGTTTACCATGTGCCAGGCACTGTACTAAGTGCTGGGGTGGATTCAAGCAGTTGGGGTTGGACATTGGCCCTTGTCCCACTTGGGGCTCACAGTCTCAATCCCCATTTGAGAGAAGTTAAATGACTTGCCCAAAGTCACACAGCTAAGTGGTAGACCTGGAATTAGAACCCATGACCTCTGACTCCCAAGCCTGTGCTCTTTCCACTAAGCCACACTGCTTCTCCATCCACTGTGTCATGCCCACGCCACCCCCTGCAACCCCCAACTCCCCAGACCAGCAGGGAGAGGAGATATCAGATTCGGAGGGGCATCCCGAGACGGGGAGGGATTGGGTAGCACCCAAGGGGCCCTGGCCCACAGCGAACCCCAGGGCGGGCCCTTATGCCAGGGCCGGCGACGTGCCCACCCCTATTTTTAACTGAAGTTCACGGAAATCCCCGGCCCGCTGCCCCAACCTTGGAGTTTATAATTAGTCCCAGGCCAGGACGGCTGGTTCAGCTGCGCCTGGGCCAGAGAGGACACATTTTGACTCGGTGGGGCAGGGGCTCCGCTGGGCTCCCGACTGGTACCAGCTGGACCCCTGCAAGGGATCGGAGCATCACGGCCATGGCCACCCTCCCTTCCCAGGACAGGTAGGGTTAGCGCTGTCCTCCAGCCGGGACTCCCTGGAGCTAAAGGGTCTAGCCAGAGTCTCCGGCTCCAGCAGACGGACTAGCCGAGGTTTGAGAGAGAGGTTGCCGCGCGCTGCAAGCAGAGGCTGGGAGCTGTGGAAAAAACCCTTCCCCCTCCTCCTTTAAAAATGCCCCACCAGCCAGACTAACACAGGGGAGGATACTGGGGGTCTGCAGCTGCTATTGCTGGTTGGTTAGACCAGCAGGGGCCCAGATCCTCGGGGCTGTCAGCTGGGGGCTTTTTTCTTGGAGGAGAGAGATCAGAGCTGGGGTTTTAAAAAAAAAAAAACCAAACACCACCCCAAACCTCGCACCAGCTGCACCAGAAAGGGGCAGGGAAGAGCTGGGCTTTGCTGGGATCTTCAGCAAACACCAGTGCTGATCAGACGCATGCAGCTCAGATCAGAGATCCAGACCTCCAAGCCGAACAAGGGAGCACTTTTTTTCATGGTAATTTGTTAAGTGTTTACTATGTGCCAGGCACTGTACTAAGCACTAAGGTTAGGTACAAGCTAATCAGGTTGGACAGGGTCCATGTTCCACTTGGGTCTCACAGTCTCAATCTTCATTTTACAGATAAGGTAACTGAGGCACAGAGAAAAGAAGTGACTTGCCCGAGGTCACACAGCAGACAAGTGGCAGAGCTGGGAGTAGAACCTCAGGCCTTCTGACACACAGGCCCACACTCTATCCACTATGCCATGCTGCTTCTCATGCTGGCCCGTGGAGACCAGGTGCTGGGAGGGGAGAATGGGGAAGGAGGAATAAGGTTTCAAGTGGGTGGGGAACATATAATAGCCCAAGTAATAATAATAATAATGTTGGTATTTGTTAAGCGCTTACTATGTGCAGAGCACTGTTCTAAGCGCCGGGGTAGATGCAGGGTAATCAGGTTGTCCCATGTGAGGCTTACAGTTAATCCCCATTTTACAGATGAGGTAACTGAGGCACAGAGAAGTTGTGACTTGCCCACAGTCACACAGCTGACAAGTGGCAGAGCCAGGAGTCGAACCCATGACCTCTGACTCTGAAGCCCAGGCTCTTTCCACTGAGCCACGCTGCAATGTGGGTCTGAAACTTCCTACTACCTGCTGGGGTGGTGTCCCTGCCTTGTTTCCAGGGAGTGGGGTCTTTTTTCTGCCCCTTAGGCACCAATTTGAGTACATAATATGACTTACCTATCTGTAATTTATGGGCTGAGGGAATCTAAAATGGTTAGAGGGGAAGCATTGGCGGGGTAGCATCAGTGACTCCTCTAGGTGTCCAAACAGGTAGCTTCCATCCCCAATCTGATGAGATTTAGACTTTTAATAGCTTTCCCTACATCTCTCCAGACAAGATGCCTCCTTAGGTCTGCTCGCCTTGCACTTTAAGTAACATACTGGCCTTAATTCTGAAATGTATTAATTGCTTGCGATGTGTCGAACACCGTGTTTAGCACTAGGGTAGATAAAAAATGAGATTAGACACGGTCCACTGTGTCTGACTTGCAGCCTATTCTCATTCCGCTAGGCCACAAGGCATGTTCCCTTCCCCAGAGATGGGGTGAAGCAGCTCAAGGAAGCATCAGTTTTCTGAGTCCAGAGGGAAGGGCTAAACTACTAATCTGAATCCCGCAACTTCTCCTGTGCTCTAATGGGTAAAGCCACCTGTGCCTTGGGCAGAATCCTGAGATGGTGTCAGGAAGGAATAGCCAAGGTTCCCCTGCCACTCTCGGTGGGTTCTTCAGCCATTAGGCCTACTCTCTTCTCTCCAGACTTTCAGGGGGGCCAGGTGCGAAGACGCTAGTCAGGCCTGGCTGCCTGTCTTCCTGCGGAAAGATGTCCGGCTCACCGGTTCGCAAGCCAACGTTGCACCGCTACATCAGCACCAAGGTGCTGCTGGCCGAGGGTGGGGACACCCCCTTCACGGAGCACTGCCGCAACTACGAGAACGCATACCGGGTGAGAACCTCCCCAGCCTCTGGTGGGAGCCCAGCTTAATCTCAATGATCTTTATGCCTTCTGGTATCTTGCTAGTGGTGCTGGGGTTTTCCACATCCACTATAACTCCCCACAGTGCCTAGTTCAGGGCTGAGCTCAAAGAGGGCCTTGGATTTGGTCGCCAGCCGGAGAACAGTAGCAGGGGCATCTGGGCCCCCAGCTAACAGTCTGGGCTCTCATTCTGCCTCAGTTTATCTGCCTGTTGGCTGAAGGCCTGTCTTCCTTCGCGCTCTGAATGGAGGGAGAGTCCATCAGTGTCTGGAAGGCAGGGAGAGGACCTGGGTGAGCATCAAGCAGGTTTTTTGCCTGCAAGAGGTGGAGTTTGAGGTAAATAGCGGTAGAGACCTAGTTCTGGGGAAAATTTAAGCACTCAGTTATCCTGTAACACGGGGTTAGCTTCTCAAATAAAACTCATGAGTTTTATTGATGCCTTGATTGATACTGGGGAAATGCACTCAACCATTTCTTCCAACGCTGCTCAGATAAGTGTTGTTGGAAGGACATTTCCTAATTACCCAAAAGAGCTCCACCAAAAAGTGGGTAGTGGAAACAGCTTTTGTAGAACTAATTGCATGTCGATTCCATGATATTAAAGGAACCCAGTTAGCTTAAGAAAGTACGTCAAGTCTCGGGACAACTTAAGTTGGGGAGGGGAGACAGCATCAAGTTTGGATCCCTGAGGTAGGAATCAAAGCGATCAAACCTCACCAGAGCTTTTGCAGTGCATCCTGGAAACGTTTAACATTCCACCCCCACTGAACTAGAGAAAGGATCTGAATTTCATCAAACAGCACTCCTTGTCCTCACCTTCCTCCCTCCCCAGTTTACTAGTTTGACTGACGAACTGTTTTTTCCATCAAGCATAGGTCTTTGGGTTCCTGCCTGCAATAAAGTGGGCAAAACCCAGCTGAGGAGAAACCCAGAATCAGAGAACCTGGCTAGAATCCCCAAGCCCTTCCTGGAACTTCACCCTGCTTCCCCCAGCCCAGACCCCTTCATAACTCAGCGGCTTGGGGAACGAGCTTCACTTACCCGGGTAAATCTCAACCCAGTCCCTGCAGTCGGAGATCCAGAACCTGAAGGACCAGGTGCAGGAGCTCCATCGTGACCTCACCAAGCACCACTCTCTGATCAAGGCCGAGATCATGAGTGACATCCTACAGAAGTCCTTGCAGGTGGACAAGCAGATCGCCTCCGAGTACAGTTCGGTGGAGATGATGAGGAGCATCTTCGAGGAGGTAACAGGCTCATCGTGGGAGGCAGCTCCACCTTAGCCTTCCCCCTAGTTGGCAAGAGCAGAATCTTACAAGAACTGGCTGAACCAGATCCCCTCATCCCCATTTTTCATCCTTTAGAGGAGTAAGGCAACAAGTGTAAGATGAGGATATTTTTATTTTATGGTATTTGTTAAGCACTTACCATGTTCCAGGCACTGTACTAAGCACTGGGGTAGGTATAAGCTAATCAGGTTGGACTCAGTCCCTGTCCCACATGGGACTCCCAATATTAATCCCTGTTTTACAGATGAGGTAACTGAGGCACAGAGAAGTTAAATGACTTGTCCAACGTCACATAGCAGACCAGTTGCAAAGACGGGATTAGAACCCAGGTTCTCCTGCCTCTCACAGCCCATGGTCTATCCACTAGGCCACGCTTCTTCTCTGCCACAAAGCAGTCTTCCCGGAAGACTGGCTGGTCCTCATTCAGCCTGCTGCATTCTACACAGGACTCATTATCTGGTTAGCCCTTGCTATTTATATAGCCCTCAACCTTGAGGAAACGCTGAAAAGGATACAAAGGTCTGTGAACATCTTGCCAATCTACTCACCGAGATGGGAATGGTGGTGAAGCCCCGAAACAGGCTTCCATTTAGAGGATCTGAGGCACTGCTTTCTCTAGCGCACTCTTTCTTTCAGACTTGGGAGGAGACATATCAGAGGGTGGCAAACGAACAGGAGATTTACGAAGGTATCTGGGAAGCTCTGCCTGCTGAGTGAATTCCTTGTCTTAACTGTCTCACCATAACACATCCCTTGGGGAAAAAAGCCCCACTGACTACTTGAAAAATTGTAAGTTTTCCCTTATTGAGAGAGGCAGGGAAAAGTCTCCCCTTTGGCTCCTCTCCTTAATCCTAATCCTTCATCTTTTCTTACGCATCACTCCAGAAAGCAGAATTTGGCCCGAATCCAATTACGTCTTCTTCAGGGGCTTCACATCCACTCTGCACAAGAGCTTTCCGCACACTCCCCTAGATTTGGGAATCTCATGGGGGAAATGCTTCTCTCCTCTGCTCCTCAGAATAGGCGCTGTCTGACCGCATGCCTAATTTTCATCTAAGGATTAAAGAGAGTGGAGGGGTGGAGAGTTAAACTCTCTGACCTAATTCTAATGTCCCTCACAGCCCAGCTCCATGACCTACTCCAGCTGAAACAGGAGAACAGTTACCTGACCACCATCACCAAGCAGATCACACCCTATGTCCGCTCCATTGCCAAAGTGAAGGAGCGGCTGGAGCCCAGGTAGAAGGCCCCTGGGGCTTCCGAGGAGGGAGGCGGGAGGGTTTCTCTCTCCCTCCTTCTAAACGAAGGCACTGCTGGATTTGCAGGCTTAGCACACACTTAGCGGAAATTCAAATCTCCCTGCTTCTCCATCACTGAGGGTCAGAAAATTGGTTGCATATCAGGCTCTCCAAAGGCCCCTGGAGAAACCTGCTACTTTGATGAGGAACCTGTGCCTGCTAAGTGGGTATCTATACTGGAAAGTCACCAACCACCTCCCTCTTGACAAATTGGACCAAGATTGGCAAAAGGGGCAGGCCCCCTTCTGCACTTGCCTGGGCTGTTTTTCAACCTAAAAGAGAGACTGATGATGAACTTGCTATGGTCCTTTTGACAGATTAGCTAACAGGATTGCTCCTTTTTCTTAGATTTCAGGAACCAACAGATGAACAGCCAGAGACTTTGCCAAAAATTTATGATGACAGCCTTATAGTCAGCGAGACCCAGCCCAGGTAATCAATCAAAATCAATCAAGGTAATTTCTGAGCACCTTCTGTGTGCACAGCAGTGTTCTAAGCACTTGGGAGAGTACAATACAAGAGTTGATAGACACGTTCCCTGCTCGAAAGGAGTTTACAGTCTAGAGAGGGAGACAGTAAGGTAAATTGTGACTATGTCCCTAAGTGTTATGGGGCTGAAAACAGGGTGACTATCAAGTGCTTAAAGGTACAAATCGAAGTGCATAGGGGACACAGAAGGGAAAGGGAGAAGGGGAAGAGTTGGTAGACATATTTCCTGCTCAAAAGGAGTTTACAGTCTAGAGAGGGAGATAGACATTAAGATAAAATTATGACTATGTCCCTATGTGTTGTGGGGCTGGAGACACAGGGTAACTTAAGTACTTAAAGGGAGTAGGGGAAATGAGGGCTGAGTCAGGGAAGGCCTCCATTTAAATAAGGCTTTGGAGGTGGAGAGAGTAGTGGTCTGATAGATATGAAGGGGGAGGGAGTTGCAGGTCTGAGGGAGGATGTAGGTAAAGGCTACTAACACTACTGATAGCTTTAGCTAGGCTGAGCTGTAGAAGGAAATCAGTGAGGTAATGTAGGAGGGGCAAGACTGATGGAGTGCTTTAAAGCCGATAGTAACGAATTTTTGTTTGATGTAGAGGTGGTTGGGCAACCACTGGGGGGTTTTGAGGAGTGGGGAGAACTGGACTTACCTTTTTTTTAGAATAATGATCCGAGCAGTAAAGTACAGACTGGAATGGAGAGAGATAGGAGGCAGGGAGGTCAGCTAGGAGGCTGATACAGTTGTCAAGGCAGGGTAGAAGTGCTTGGATCAGCTTGAAGCAGTTTGGACAGAGAGGAAAGGGCAGATTTTAGCGATGCTGTGAAGGTAGACCAACAGGATTTGGTGACAGATCAAAGGAATCTTTCCATTAGAGTGTAAGTTCCTCAAGGACACGAAACATGTCTTGCTATTGTTGTACAGAGCCCCAGTAAATGCCATTAATTTCCACCTCTGGGCTTAGAAAGAGCACAATTTCGATACAAAAACGGAGGTCAAAAAGGCCACCATCGACCAGAAAATAGAAATTGAAATGCAGTTTTGGGTACAAATTAGTTGATATAACTCTTAAAAGGCAAACATAGCAGCCAACATTTGAACAGCAGCCAAAGCATTTACTTTTTGTTTGACGAGGCCTTTGAGTGAATGACAGTTTTATTTTGTTTTTGATACTAAAGGCAGGTACAAGAATAAAGAAGTGACTGACTTTCAAGGGATTTCTGACAGGGCTAGTTTCATACAAGTTGACTTTCACCAAAATGATTCATTTATTTGGATGGGAAAAAGTGTCAAGCTTATTCTATGTTCTTATTCTCCCTTAATTCATTTCTCCACCCTTATTATTACCAATAATAATAATAGTTGTGGCATTTGTTACAAAGCACTGTACTAAGGACTAGGATAGATAAGCTAATTAGGTTGGGCACAGTCCTTGTCTCCCATGGGGCTCACACTAAGTAGGACAGCGAGCAGGTATTTTAATCCCCATCTTTCAGATGAGGAAACTGAGGCACAGAGGAGTTAAGTGACTTTCTCAGTGTCACACAGCAGGCAGGGATTAGAACCCAGGTTCTCTGACTCCCAGATCCATGCTCTTCCCACTAGTCTGGGCTGCTTATTGCCAATTCAGCACTTCCACTTCATCGATTAGACTGTGAGCCTGTCGCTGGGCAGGGACTGTCTCTTTTGCTGAATTGTACATTCTAAGCACTTAGTACAGTGATCTGCACATAGTAAACGCTCAATAAATACTATTGAATGAATCTACACACTAAGCACTTGGATACTCCCCGAACCTGTAATTTATTTTAGTGTCTGTCTCCCCTGCCGGACTGTAAACTCGAGAGCAGGGATTGTACTTAGTCACTATTGTACTCTCCTGAACACTTAGTACAGTGCTCAACATATAGTAAGCATTCAGTAAACACGACCGATTGACTGAGCTGGAGAAACTGCTATTCACCTGCTGCACGGTACTAAAACATTGCTAAGCTAGAGGATAAAGGAAAAGATAAAAAAACATTACCCAATGAAGATAATCACGACCCACTGTCCTTTAGAATTTCACGTTTTAGTATGGCTGATTAACTGCAACACGACACTATAATTCTGAGGCTTTGGCCCACACGAACATTTATCTCAGGATGCAGTAAGAGAGTAATCGTAGCCTTAATTTGTGTGAATTTCCATCCTTAGGAATGATCCACTACGCAGCCCTGGAGACAGAGAGAAAGTCCTGGAGTCCCGAGAGGACGGCCAGACCCTGAACACTTTCCCAGAGGAAACATTCCTGAAAAATAAAGATTATTACAAACACAAACCAAAGAGCGGGGTGACTGGCCCTATCCAGAAAGAGTTCACATCCTAGCAGAGAAGTCCAGGATAATTCAGTCTTTCTCAGCATGTGTGCAAATAATATATTTGGAAAAACTTCCTTCCTAGCCCATCTGTGATTTTTCAAAGACAGTTAACAACGGTGAAACAGATTTAAGCAACCAATAATAATAATAATAATACTGTTTTCAAATTTTTACTTTCTCCTCCAGAAAGCCTTTGCAGGCTTGATTATTATTCTCTGACAGTTTTTAATAAAAAAAGAGATGTTAAAAAGATGTTGCAAAAGAAAACTTGTTTGGAGGTTTAATTCTAGGTAACATTTCCGTTCCCTATTCCTGCATGTCTGTCTTTAGTTCTTAGGATGAATTCACAGTAGCGTATTTTAAGAACTGGTTTGTTTCCCTTAAACATGCCTTGTTAACTTCTACACATCCACATGACATGCCATTTGGGGATAAAAGCAGGAGGGTTCAGGGAAATCAAAACAACAGCTCTCTCTCACCCAGCTATTTGACACCAGATACAGGAGTGAAAGTTCACAGACAAGTTGAATGAACCTACTTTGGCATAGGGTGGCCAGCCAGTACAAATAGAGACCTGGACCTCTTTATGTCCAGTATTTTGATTTTCAGTGCCAAGCCTGCCTCTGCAATGTGTTCACTCTATGTTCAGGCTAACATGGTTGGAAACAGGCAAGATGACATCTAAATGACAACATCACTGTACATTGCACGCTAGCGTGACTGTAATGTCACGTCTTGAAGTCTCTTTTTTTTGAGGGGTCACGGCTGGGTACCTAACTCTAGAGCCCTGAGGCCCTACTACATACCCATTTGGGCACATATGGCCACCTAGCCCAAAATGATATTTCTGAGGGGTAATAACAACTTTGAAAGCTGAAGTCCACACTACATCTTCCTCCGCAACAGATAGTCCTGTTTCTCTTGAGTCACAACCTTCCTTTAGCAATGTTAACGCAAGGTCACTTGGAAGCCTCCTCTCTAATTAAAATCTTAGCTCAGGAGGAAGAAAGTAACTGTTTTCTACTGGGCTTTATAAAGGAATAGCAGCCAGGAAGCCTTTAGACTGCTTAGCACGAAACGTCATTAAGACATTCTTGAAGGGATGGATGGTTTTTTATATTGAATTTTCCCCAGAAAAATCTGGCTCTGCTAAATCATTAGCTAGGTAATGTGTTTAAGACTTGATTAAACACAACTCGGCAAGAACCACTTCTTGTAATCCTAGAATGGAAGTTGTGTTGTACCCTGTCACAGGCCAGGGCTTGGGCTCAGGACCCTCCCTCATATTGTCCAGTTGTAGGCAGTGGACTGATGGTTTTATAAAACTTTAGAGTCTCTAGTTAATTTTAAGATTCCTGATCAGATGCAATACCTTTGCAGCTGGTTTCGCCAAGTTCCTTAATTTAAACTCATTTCCCCTAATTGAAGCCTAAAGACTTCACCGAGCCCCCTGAGCTTTTCCTTATAAGCCAATTATTTTCAGACTTTTCTTTCTCAGGACCTGGATAAGAAATAGCCTCTCGAGCTTGTCCAGAAAGACCAAAAGTTCTCTGCAAAAATCCTCCTCAGCTCCAGGGCCATCCTCTCTCCCCCTCCTGGCTTCCTATTTGTTGGAGATTTCATCGACCTAGTTCTGTCCCCAAGAATACTGAGATGGGAGGTTTCATCTCCACTACATGTCAAAATGCAGCACACCCTTCAAGGGCTCACCTCCTCCAGGAGGCCTTCCCAGACTGAGCCCTCCCTTTCCCTCTGCTCCTCCTCCCCTCCCCATCCCTTCTACCGCCATCTGCTCTACCCCTTTCCCCTCCCCAAAGCACTTGTGTATATTTGTACGTATTTACTCTATTTTATTAATGACGTATATATCTATGATTTTATTTATCTACTTTGATGGTTTTGATGCCTGCTTGTTTTGTTGTCTGTCTCCTCTTTCTATACTGTGAGTCCACTGTTGGGTAGGGATTGTTTCTATCTGTTGCCGAATTGTACTTACCAAGCGCTTAGTACAGTGCTCTGCACACAGTAAGCGCTCAGTAAATACGATTGAATGAATGAAAGAATGAAGGGCTGGGACCCTTCCCTAAGGAAGGTAGGGCAGCATCCCAGCTTTGAACAGGTGATCTAGCTGACTGTGGGGGGGAGGGGACTCCATACCCTCAGGTTCTCCACAGTAGCCATAAATGTTAAGATTCTTTTGAGGATGGTTTAGTTCTCATGATAATGCCAATATTCGATCACGGTGCGGACATCTTGTTAATTCATTTCAGATGAGCAGCTGTTCCTCCTTGGGTGGAGCTAACGTAGTTGTACGCTGCCGTTCCCTAAGGAGCTAAATAGGTCTGCATGTAGAAAGTTGTTGGGTGCCCTCAACAATGTGTTGCACCCCTATTTGCCTACTTGCCTGCTGCACTAAGTGCCAAGGCAGAAACAACTGGCAAGGGCGAGAGCGTGAGTGGTGCTGCATAGACCACGATCAAGACAATCCATTCCTGGGCACAGGTCTTGAGACTTCCTGAATGAACTTGTCCCAAGTTGTTCACGGTGAACCACCTAGGTGATGCTGAGAGTAGAGGAGGGAACTGGGATTCAGTTCGCACCTAACAATTTATCTTTGCCGCAGTTCTCCCCACAACTGGCTAATCCCAGCAACCGCCCTGGGAAGATAACCACATCGACAATCAAAAAGCCGTCTCATACTGAAGTCAAGTTCAGTTTTATTTAAGAAATGGAAAGCATAATCAACATCTGTGAAAAGAAAATCCATTTTCAAATATTTAAATAAACGTTTTTTCATGTAAACATTTTTTCATGTAAAAAGAAGAGTAGAACAATTACTCCATTAGTTTAATACACCCTTGGTACGGGGCAGGCTATCCAAAGAGCAGGCAAACCAGACTGCTCCAGGTGGAAGCTGGGAAAGAACTTTCCCTATCCCCTCACAAGTTACCAAGCCTTTGTAAGAAGGGGAACAACATACCAGTTTATGATCTCCCACTACCACGGAAATGCTCAGGCCTTTATGCGATCACCACCAAATTCTTACAGAAACAACATACAGTGGGAGTTTAGAAACTACCCCAGGCAATAAGAAAGTGCAAGGGATGGCCAATTTGCTAAGTGCCTTTTTCTGGGAGGTCAAACCAATGACTGATTTTGGTCCCGGGTCTTTCGAGAAGAACTCGTCGGTATGTTAACACTACTGTTTGAATTAGGAATCATTGTTTTCTATTTGGTCGACCGTCCAGAAATGTAAGAGAACAGGGGAGAACGGTGCGTGAACAGATGGCAAGAATTGGCCATTCTCAAACTGGCTCTCTAAAGGCCTAGAGGCCAGTTTAGTGAGATTTCCAGCTCTCACTGGGATCACCTAGGGATCTTGCAACACCTAACCGACCCACAGTGGAACTTATTCCCCATAAGCCAAACATGGAGTAGCCTACAAATCTTGACGCAGTAATGAGAATTCATTTTCAGGTATTTTAAAAAGCTTTCTGTTTCACAGAACCCATTTTCTGAATAAAAATTTCAGTTTAAAAACCATCGAAAGGGAGAAAAAGCAGAAAACGAAATACTCCGGAGAATTTCTTAACTAGAAGGAATCAGTGATGTGGATCTTGCAGTGAACGCCACAGAAGCACTTACTTTTCTGCAATGTATATTGTTATTGCTACGTTTATATATCTAAAACGAAACTGAAGAGCACTGGGGCCAGAACTGGGGTGTGATAAGAAGGACTCAAACACTGTCCTGAAAATGATTTGCATTCTCTCAAAGTAAGCTGCGACTTCCACCCTGGCTTTACGTCTTAAGGCGGAAACAGGACCTCTCTCCGGCACCCTCATAATTTCCATCATCGTCATCTCCCTAAACCAACCAGAGGGTAGAAGAGCTCGGTTAGGGTAGCTTAATAGCAGCAACATATCACAGTGCAACATTTAAGACCTAGGTTTAGAACAGCCTTGGCTCTCTCCAGGGACAGTCGAATGAAGGTCTTCACTTGGAGACTGACGGCGGAGGGGGAAGAATACTGTTCCAACACCTTCAGCCTTGCTGTCCTGGTAAAGTCTACAGAACATATACACCCCAGCAGCAGGTCTCTCCAAAACAAACAAGTTGCCCTCCACATGGACTGAAAGCCTGAATTTGCCTCTTGCCGGGTTCAGCAAGGAAGACTCAAAGGCCTGGAGAAAGGACTGCCTAAAAAGTTCCACAATTCCTTCCAATATTCTGCTGCTCTAGGAAAGGAGGTTGTTCAATGGAGCATGGTTTGGAGGGGGAACGAGCTTGGAATTACCTCAAATGAAGTTACAAAATATTTGCATTTAAACTCTCCCTCAGGGACTAAGTGGTAGTTAGAAACACCGCTGAATGCTTCAGTACGAATCTTTTTTTCTTCATCCTATTAGAGTTCTGTAAATAGGCAAATACTTCCAAGCCTAACAATTTCCCAACTAATTCTCCTACCAAGTTATCAAAGTACCTGTAAACCTCTTTGGTATATTGGAACAGGAAATAAAATAAAATTGCAAAATCTGGAATTAAAGATTTCTAAGTGGCAAAATGTGTCATTTTTATATGGAGACAGTCATCCGAATGTTTCCCTATTTTCCATAGAATCATCGTATATAAATATAGCTTGTGTTTATACACGTCTCATCTAACGTGTTTAACAGACATTTATCTCATGAGTCCTCACAAGAACCCCTGTGAGGTAGGTGGCAAGTATTATTAACCCCATTTCACAGATGGGGAAACTTGAGGCACAGAGGGGTTAAGTGACTTACCCAAGGCCACACAGTGAGTCAGCAGTAAGACTGGGACTTGAACCCTAATTTCCTGACCCAAGCCAGTGCTCTCTCCCCACTGGACCAGGCTGCCTCCTCGTTCAAATCTCACCAGTGTCACTTCCCACCCTTTTCGAAGGATTTCGTCCCCAGATGAAAGCTCCTCATCTACAAACCTATTCCAGAACCAAACATGAACGTACTTCTCAAAGCCTGTACATTTGATTCAGAAAAGCTTGCACTTTTTGAAGTTTGGCCTGCAGCTGGGATTTCTCTCAACAATTAAGTTTTCTTTCACCAGGGAGTGAATTGAAATTGTTGCCCAACCCCAAAATGATAATCTGAAAAGCCACTTATGGACACCTGAATGGAATGGATAAGATGGAGGACAAACAGTTTAGCAGAGTCCCACAGTGAGCATCTAAAGCATAAACAATGCACTAGAGCAGAATGGCAAAGCAAAAGAGGAGAGAACTATTGCAGTGACCTATTTCAATTGTGGGCAGTGATAATTTTCAGTAGGCCCGACTCTCCTTCCCACAAAGCTGCATAATTTTCCAGTGGGTGAAACACGCAATACCCAGGCACCCCCTTCCCACTCATAACACTTTTTTTTACAAGCCTGGGAAGGAGGGGAAAAAAAGCAAGGGACACTAGTTCTCCAAAAACATTATGGGGCTGATCAGGCTTTGATTGTAGCTATATTGCAAGTAGGCCACCACTGCCCCCCAAAAATCACAGGAAAAAATGCCACACTCAACTGTCCCACACCTGAAGACAATCCAGGTATTGAACAATGTCCATTTTTACCCTTACTTACTGATATATGCAAGCTTGGTGACTGGTTCACTCAGTGGAAGTGATTCAGGCAGATGCCAAAAGATACTCGGTAACCCAGCCATCAAAAAGAACAACGTGAACAACCAAAGACACTGTCTTCAAAATGAAATAGATGTTCATGAATTTAAAAGATGGAAACAAAGTGGGTAAAGCTATGCTGTCTGGCCTTTCTCTTTAGGTGAGAAAGCTTTAAAATGAGTTTGCACTAAAAATAAGAAGCACTTATAGATGCCACTACCCCTTCGATGATATTCACATTAAGGGGAAGTAGCGACTCCATCTGTTTCCAGGAAATCTTCAGGGTAATGAGGGTAAAACACCATACCTCTCACGGGAAAAGGCCTTCTTTTCAACTTCTTACCAGTATTAAGTTTCAAGGATCACTATAAGTAAATAACTGATTTGCTCCTCGCTTCATATTAGTAGGAAGTTCTACCTTGGCTAGGGGGCAATGATGGACCTTTAGATCTCGTGCATTCATTAGGCCTTCTGGCCACCTAGCTCTTAGAGGCGCTCAGAGGGTAAGATCAAAAATGGCTACTAAAATCCTTTGTGGTGTAGTACAATGTGCCGTTCACTCTTAGTTGCTGCCCAGCACCCAAGGTTACCTTGTTCGGTCTCATTTATGACCAAATATGCCCCTGGATTGTATTTCACCCATTATAGCTCCACTTTGACGCCACTTATAAAAGGCAGGCCCGTCGGCACCTTCTTTTTATACTCCAGGTACTCCTCCCCGAAGAAGTGAATTAATGAGATTTCCTCCTCTTCTGTTCGATCGCGAAAAAATCGCCAGACGACCATAGTGTAGCCCACCACACAGATGGGGTTACAGAGCATCACCTACAAAAGGGAGACAAGAGAAGAAAGCAAAGCAGTAGGCTGAGTGAGGCCTCCTCCAAATGGGGCATTTCTGCTGAGAGTTCTACATCTCAGCTGTTTTCCCTAACACCAAACATTTTCAGGTTGAGGCCTCTTTCTCCCCAGAGCCAAGTCCCTCCCTCCCTGCAAGTAAGGCACTGTCTTTTCGGACAAGGGGGCCACTCGGTTTCTCCCTGCAGCCGGACGTGAGCACGACTTAATGAGGGGTTACAGTGATTTAGTCTGGGAAAGACCCCGAAAAGTTCCTATGAGGCAAATGCGGACCAGGTGCTCTCCACGTCTTGGGCTGAATAACTCGAGGAAAATGCTTAGAGTCTCAGCAGAGGAAGTTTGGTCAGACATAAGGAAGAACTTGGTGTCATGGTGGTTAAAGGTTGTGGCCATCCCCAACCCTGGAGATCTAAAAACAAAAAAGCAACAGATGGGTCAGGCCATGGCCTGCTTTGGAAATGGTATACTGGATGAGATGACCTCTTAACTGCCTTCCGGTTCTGATAGCTGCAGTATTTAAGTGCTTACTATGTGCCAAGCGCCGTACTAAGAGTCGGAGTAGATATGAGAATCAGGTTAGTACTGTCTTCGGCCTACATGGGGCTCAGAGTCTCAGGGGGAAGGAGAATAGGTATTGCAGCCCCACTTTACAGATGAGGAGGCAAAGAGAAGCTAAATGACTTTTCCAGGGTCTCACAGAAGGCAAGTGACAGAGCCGGGAATAAAACCCAGTTCTGCTGACTTCCAAGCTCGGGTTCTTTGCACTAGTCCACACTACTGAGTGTATGGTTCAGAGCTCATGGTACATTTTATTCTTGATTGCCATTAATAGCATCCTAAATGCTATATGGACTATAGAAAAGACCCAGATAAGGTCCCTGAAAGATGTTCTCTTGTGCCTGGTCACTGACTTTAGTATCTGAGATACGTCAACTGCAAGATCTGATTATAAGCAGGCTGTCATTCCTTTTTTTAAAGGCCTTAAATTAAAGAGGAAGATAACAGATGACAGCATAGCTTGGCTGAATCATGCCAAAGGCCTCCCTAATGGCTTCCTAATTTCACTTACGTAAATGGAAACGCATTACAGTAAAACAAAGCAATGGATTAAGACTACCACCGTCCCGTGCATGTATTATACAATACCTGAGTTCCAATACTCCAGTAGAACCAGCCAACATAAGAGGGGTGCCTGAACCACGCGTAGACTCCACTTGTCACTAAAGTATGAGTTTCTGATTTCTCATTCTGAACAACATGGTTGAAATTTGAACCAGCAGTAAGCATAGCCACTTTCCTCAGACATTCCCCAAAGACCACCATCAGTAACCCAATGGTACTGAGCCAGAAAATCTGCTTTATTTCTGCAAAAACAGAAATTCTGGTTACAAACAGGAGTGAATAAAAGGTCCCCTCACTTCCCCCCACCAGCCCTTCTCAAAATTAAAGGCAAGAATATTATCTGTCATCTTTTCTACAAAGAGTAAGGCTGTGAAATATTTTACAGGACAACTTTTAACATTCATGATTCCTTTTCAAGTTGAATTTTTCAATTTATGTGAAATGGGAGAAAAATTAAGAGGAAAGCAGATGTTAAAATTCCAGTTTCCTTTGTATATGTTCGAACACTTTGACCAGTTACTCTTCACGACCTCCCTCTTATCACAGTCCCCCAGCTAATGACCACATTGGGGCCAGGTGAGTGACCTAGATTATCACACAGTAAATCCACAGCAACCTGGATTTAAATTTCTGCCACCTGGCTGAACCCATTGCATTTTAAGCCTTTAACTTCATTTTTTTTTAAAATAGTACCTACTTTTCTGGAGAGTTCTATTTCACACAAAACACTGGGCAAAATATTTTTTGTTTTTTTTAATAGGATCATTTAATGTGAAAGAACATTTTATATGGCATTCTCACAATGACATCAAAACTGAAAATGTCCATAAAGCCCTTAATTAGAAATTTAAAAAAACCTTCATTCACCAAGGTTCAGGAAGGTCCATGAAGTGGTCAAATGCACTTATTCTTTATTCTTCCTGAACGTAAATGAATTGTTCAGGATGCTCTTGATTCAAAATGCAAAAGTGGCACTCAATCACAAGGAATGCATTTCATAAATATCTTTTATAAGATAGTGGAGTGGTTTAAAAAACCAAAAAACGAAAAAAAACCACCAAACCCCTATCCAATTGGACCCCAGAGTGAGAAACAGTATCCCTTAGTGAATTCAGAAACCATCTGAAAGTCCTACTGACCTGGAAAAAGGATATTTTCAACTGTGAACTCTATCCAAGATGAGAGAGCAGCAACTGAATACTCTACGCTGTGATTCAGAAGAAAGGAGTCCAGGGACAAACTTTTAGGATTATTGACTGCTGTCACCAAATACTCAGAATAATGGAATAAAGACAGGGAACACATGTACCTAAAAAAGAAATAATACACAGGAAGGGATGGGTGGGAGAAGGAAAATAACTTAAACTATTTACAAATATGATAATTAAAAGTTGTGCCTTGGTTCTGCTGGATTTTGCCTGACCCTCTAAAATGAGATTTATATCTTTTTTTTTTTAAACCTGCTCACGTGTGAAGAGTCTAGCACCTGTAAAATTACTCCTTTGGGTTAGCTAGCACACAGTGAAGTTTACAGGGACTAAATTACAGTCAAGAAAATAACGGTTAGCACAGCTTTATGGACCATTGAGGCTTAAATGACCATAAAATGAGGGGAAATAGTAAAAAGGGGAACTTCAAGCAAAGTTCCAGTGTATGGCAGTTATTAAAAAAAAAAAATCAACATAGCTTGAAAATAATTCTGGCAAAAAAAGGATTAGATGGCTCAGAGCATTGATAAGAGGATGTAAAGCTTTTTTACCTTTAGGCCACTGGTTCAAATCCAGGTCAGAGACTAGAAGGTTCAAGGGATTGAAATCATACTGTAGGGAAAAATCCTACAATGGCCCGTAGGGGTGGCACTAGATGTGACCTAATAGAAATTAGAGATGGAAAAGGCCTATGAAGAAAAAGCAGAGCCTTTCACACCTTTATGTCACTGAACTGAGTCCCTTCCAGCTTAGGGGATTCATATTGATGTAAAAATGCCTGAGGGGCACTTGTAGGAGAGGTGTTTTTATTCAGACCTCAGTCTCTGTCAACAGTAGAGCCAAAGGGTATTAATTATTATGACTGAGACAGGATATTTGCCTTAGAAACTAAACAGAAACAAATGTATTTATACAGAATACTGACAGTCGGAGATGAAATCGTGCCCCAGTCATGCAAGGGGGTGAAGACATTCCATTTCTAATCCCGTGATTTATCCACCCCTCCTTACAACTACAATTACAGAAGGAAAAAATAGTTTTTCTCCCTTACCAGCCAAAATGTTTCCAAGAGGTCTGGCTAAAACTTAGCAGCAAACCACATCCAAAGACGAAGCCCAGGAAGCAGGCTCGAATGGCTATCTGAAATGGACCCAGATACAATTAAATGGGAAGACACAGCTCTGCATCGCCTAACATTTAACAGGGGACCACAGGGCAGCACAGGAATGGGGCCGCTTCGTTCCTTGAATACTAACTTTCTCCCTGTACCTCAACTTCATCTATCTCGCCGCTGACCTCTCACCCACCTCCTGCCTCTGGCCTGGAACCGCTCTCCTTCCTCATCTCCGACAGGCAATTGCTCTCCCCGCTTTCAAAGGCTTATTGAAGGCACACCTCCTCCAAGAAGCCTTCCCCGACTAAGCCCTCCTCTCTTCTCCCACTCCCTTCTGTTTGGCCCTGACTTGCTCCCTTCATTCATCCCCCCTCCCAGGCCCAAGGCACTTTATGTATATATTCATTAGAGGAACGGCATGGCCTAGTGGAGAGAGCCTGGGAGTCAGAGGTTGTGGGTTCTAATCCCGGCTCCGCTACTTGTCTGCTGTGTGACCTTCGGCAAGTCACTTCACTTCTCTGTGCCTCAGTTACCTCATCTGTAAAATGGGGGTTGAGACTGTGAGCCCCACATGGGACAATCTGATTATCCTGTATATACCCCAGCCCTTAAGCAGCGTGGCTCAGTGGAAAGAGCCCGGGCTTGGGAGTCAGAAGTCATGGGTTCGAATCCCTGCTCTGCCACGTGTCAGCTGTGTGACTGTGGGCAAGTCACTTACCTTCTCTGTGCCTCAGTTACCTCATCTGTAAAATGGGGATTAAAACTGTGAGCCTCACGTGGGACAACCTGATCACCTTGTATCCCCCCAGTGCTTAGAACAGTGCTTTGCACATAGTAAGCGCTTAACAAATACCATCATTATTAATAGTGCTTGGCACATAGTAAATGCTTAACAAATACCATAATAATAATTATTCACTCATAATCATATTTATTGAGCACTTACTGTGTGCAGAGCACTGTACTAAAGCACTTGGAAAGTACAATGCAGCAATAAAGACAATCCCTGCCCACAAAGGGCTTACTCTGTTATTTATTTATATTAATGTTTGTCTCCCCTTCTAGACTGTGAGCTCATTGTGGGTAGGGAATGTGTCTATTGTTACACTGTTCTCTCCCAAATGCTTAGTACTGTGCTTTGCACACAGTAAGCGCTCAACAAATATAACTGAATGAATGAATGTGGCACCCACATGCTTGCCGTCCTTTCCCTTTCGGTGATTTAACGTATTTTCAAGCGTTCAGGCCAGGTCATGAGGGGGAGAAACCTCCAAAGGAACCCCCTTATAGAGGAGAAAACCAAAGAAGCTGATGGATTCTCAGGAGGCCCCACAAATGTGAGCCTC
The DNA here is from genome assembly GCF_004115215.2 of Ornithorhynchus anatinus. Classification (NCBI taxonomy): domain Eukaryota; kingdom Metazoa; phylum Chordata; class Mammalia; order Monotremata; family Ornithorhynchidae; genus Ornithorhynchus; species Ornithorhynchus anatinus. Next base: position 72,547,875 of record NC_041732.1, on the reverse strand, counting down.
CATCTCAGGTTAGACCAAGAACCATGCTCAGGCCTAGCTCCTGCCCTAAAACCCCAATACTTAACTCTCACTTAACTTGACATGAGTATTTTCTAAACCTTAAGTTACTTTTAAAAAATAAACCAAACACCAGGCCCTCCATCTGTCCCACGCACATCTGCCATAGCAGCAGCTTGGGTTCGGAGCACATCATGCACTGTCACTTCGTTGCACAAGACGCAGTGTGGCTTAGTGGAAAAAACATGGGCCTGGGAGTCAGAGGACCTGGTTTCTGATCCTGACTCCACCACTTGCCTGCTGTGTGACCTTGGACAAGTCACTTTTTAAGAAATGGTATTTGTTCAGTGCTTAAGATGTGCCAGGCACTGTACTAAGCGCTGGGAGAGACACAAGCTAAAGGGGTGGATTAAGTCCTTGCCCCACCTAGGGCTCATACTCTTAATCCCTATTTTACAGATGAGGTAACTGAGGCAAAGAAAAGTGAAGAGACTTGCCCAGCGTTACAAAGCAGACAAGTGCAAGACGACAAGTGAGAAGCAGCATGGCCTAGTGGCAAGAGGGTGGGGCCTGGGAGTCAGAGGATGTGGGTTCTAATCCCGGCTCCGCCACTTGTCTGCTGTGTGACCTTGGGCAAGTCGCTTCACTTCTCTGTGCCTCAGTTACCTCATCTGTAAAATGGGGATTAAGACTGTGAGCCCCACATGAGACAACCTGATTATCTTGTATCTACCCCAGCGCTTAGAACAGAAAGTGCTTAACAAATACCATAATTATTTTTATTATTATTATTCAGTGGCAGAGCCAACATTAGAACCCAGGTCCTTCTCTCAGGCAGGGGCTCTATCTAGGCCACACACATTCACAGTCAGAGAAGGTCCCCGAAGAGAGGAAATGAGAGGAGAGAGAGGACACCAACATGGTGCCCCTGTGCCTTCAATAGGAACAGGTCCTTGACCTCTCTGTGCCTCAGTTTCCTCCTCTGCCACATTCAATACCTGCTCTCCCTCCTACTTAGATGGTGAGTCCCATGTGGAACCTAATTACCCATATTCATTCATTCAATTGTATTTATTAAGCACTTATCGTGTGCAGAGCACTGTACTAACTGCTTGGGAAAGTACGATACAGCAACGAACAGTGACAAACCTTGCCCATAATGAGCTCCCAGTCTAGGGGGGGAGACAGACATCAATACAGACATAAGTACAAATAAATAAAATGATAGATCTACACGTAAATGCTGTGGGGCAGGGAGAGGGGGAAGGGCAAAGGGAGCAAGTCAGGGCGACACAGAAGGGCGTGGAAGATGAGGAAAAGTGGGGCTTTATCTGCCCCAGCTCTTAGTAATAATAATAATTATGGTATCTGTTAAGCGCTTACTATGTGCCAAGCCCTGTCCTAAGCGCTGGCTACAGTGCTTGGACATAGCAAACGCTTATATCCCACAATTATTATTAATAGTAACAATAATAATTATCACTACCATTATGTGTTTGTTAAGTGCTTACTATGTACCAGGCACTGTTCTAAGCACTGGAGTAGACAGAAGATAATTGTATTGGCCACAGTCCCTGTCCCAAGGGGGGCTCACAGTCTTAATCCACATTTTACAGATGAGGGAACTGAGGTACAGGAAAGTTAAGTGACTTGCCCAAGGTCATACACCAGACGAGTGGCAGAGGCAGGGTTAGAACCTGTGACCGTCACTGGAGTGTAGGTGAAGTTGGTTAAGGGCCTCTATCAGTCAGGTTTGGGTGTTTGTGTATTTGTGGGGGTGGTCCGGTTGCGGGGGGGGGGGGGGGGAGGGGGGTCCAGAGTGTGCATGTGTTGGGGGGGTGTCCAGTGTGTGTGTGTGTGTGTGTGAATCCCGGCTCGGCCACTTGTCAGCTGTGTGACTTTGGGCAAGTCACTTAATTTCTCAGTGCCTCAGTTCCCTCATCTGTAAAATGGGGATTAAGACTGTGAGCCCCACGTGGGACAACCTGATTCCCCTGTGTCTACCCCAGCGCTTAGAACAGTGCTCGGCCCATAGAAAGTGCTTAACAAATACCAATATTATTATTATTATTATTATATTGGGAGGGAGAGGTCCAGTGTGTGTGTTTGGGGGGAGGTCCTGTGTGTGTGTGTGTTGGGGGGAGGAGTCCAGTGTGTGTGTGTGTGTGTGTATTTGATGGGGGTGGGGAGGTCCAGTGTGTGTGTTTAGGGGGAAGTCCATTGTGGGTATGTGTGTTGGGGGGAGGAGTCCAGTGTGTGAGTTTGGGGATGTGCGCCCAGTGTGTGTGTGTGTGTGTTTGGGGGGGTGTCCTGTGTGTGTGTTTGTGTGTGTGGGGTGTCCTCTGTGGGTGTGTGTTTATGGGGGGGAAGTGTCCTGTGTGTGTTGGGGGGGGGTCCAGTGTGTGTGTGTTTGTGGGGGGGAGGGTTTCCTGTGTGTGTGTGTTTGGGGGGGGTGTCCTCTGTGTGTGTTTGGGGGGGGAGAGTGTCCTGTGTGTGTTGGGGGGGGGTCCAGTGTGTGTTTTGGGGGGGGGTGTCCTGTGTGTGTGTGTTTGTGGGGGGTGTCCTGTGTGTGTGTGTTTGTATGGGGGGGTGTCCTCTGTGTGTGTTTGTGGGGGGGGGAGAGTGTGTTGGGGGAGGGGAGGTCCAGTGTGTGTTGGGGGGGGGGGGTGTCCTGTGTGTGTGTTTGTGTGTGGGGGGTGTCCTCTGTGTGTTTGTGGGGGGAAGAGTGCCCTGTGTGTGTTGGGGGGGGAGGAGTCCAGTGTGTGTTTGTGGGGGGGGGGGAAGAGAGTGTCCTGTGTGTGTGTTTGTGGGGGGTGGTCCGGTGTAAGTGTTGGGGGAGGCTGTCCAGTGTGTGTGTGTGTGTTGGGGTGTGTGTCCAGGGTGTGTGTGTGGGGGGGGAGGGGTCCAGTGGGTGATGGTGAAACTGAAGGTGGAGAGGCACCGGGGGCATCGCCCCTCACCTCCTTTGGCTTCAGTTGGGCCCTGCCCCCGGTCGGTCCGTCCGCCCGGCCCAACTGGCCTCCCTGCCCAACTGGCCTCCCTGCCCCACTGGCCGCCGCCTTCTCCTTTGTCCCCGGGGAGCCGGGGATCGGGGGTCCCCGCCGCCCCGCTTTGTCCCTCCCCGCCGCCCCCGGGCCCCGCCGCCCCCGCACCTGGTAGCGCGGCGGCCGGTAGAGCAGCAGCAGCAGCGCGTTGAGGCCGGCCACGTAGAGGGCCAGGCCGGTGCGGCCCTGCAGGCCGGCGCTGGTGAGGAGGGGCAGGCCGGTGACCGAGCCGCCCAGCAGGAAGGCCGCCAGGCTCAGCCGCGCCTCGGAGCCCGCCCGAAGCCGCGCCGCGCCGGACGCCATGGCGGACCGGCCCTGCCTCGGGCGGGGGGCTGAGGCGGCCGCCACGGCCCGCGCCTGCGCGCCGCGGCAGAACGGGGGGGGGGGGGGAACCCAGGCGCCTGCGCGCCGGCAGGGCGCCTGCGCACTGGCCCCTCCGAAGCCCGCCGCCCGGCCGCCTGCCCGGACTCGGCGCCGCCCGGGCGAGCTATCGCGAGATCGGCCTTCGGCAGGGCCGTTGACCTGAATTGGGCGGGAGTTGGAATCGCCCCGCCTCCCCCGCCCTTCCCTAACAGTCATTCATTCATTCAACAGTATTGATTGAGCGCTGACTATAATAATAATAATGATGTTGGTGTTTGTTAAGCGCTTACTATGTGTAGAGCACTGTTCCAAGGGCTGGGGTAGATTCAAGCTAATCGGGTTGTCCCTCGTAGGGCTCACAGTCTTCATCCCCATTTTACAGATGAGGTCACTGAGGCCCAGAGAAGTGAAGTGACTTGCCCCCAGTCACACAGCTGACAAGTGGCAGAGCTGGGATTCGAACTCATGACCGCTGACTCCAAAGCCCGTGCTCTTTCCACTGAGCCACGTTGCTTCTCGAGGTGCAGAGCCCTGGACTAAGCGCTTGGAATGGACAAGTCGGCAACAGATACAGTCCCTGCCCTTTGTCGGGCTTACAGTCTAATCGGGGGAGACAGACAAGAACAATGGCCATTCATTCATTCAGTAGTATTGATTGAGCGCTTACTATGTGCAGAGCACTGGACTGAGCGCTTGGAACGGACAAGTCGGCAACAGAGAGAGATAGTCCCTGCCCTTTGTCGGGCTTACAGTCTAATCGGGGGAGACAGACAAGAACAATGGCCATTCATTGATTCAGTAGTATTGATTGAGCGCTCACTATGTGCAGAGCACTGGACTAAGCGCTTGGAATGGACAAGTTGGCAACAGATACAGTCTCTGCCCTTTGTCGGGCTTACAGTCTAATCGGGGGGAGACGGGCAGACGAGAACAATGGCAATAAATAGAGTCAAGGGGAAGAACATCTCATAAAAACAATGGCAACTAAATAGAATCAGGGTGATGTACATCTCATGAAACAAAATAAACAAAATAAATTCATTCAGGAGTATTTATTGAGCACTTACTATGTGCAGAGCACTGAACTAAGCGCTTGATTCTATTTATGGCTATTGTTTTTGTCTGGCTGTCTCCCCCGATTAGACTGTAAGCCCGTCAATGGGCAGGGACTGTATCTGTTGCCGATTTGTCCATTCCAAGCGCTTAGTACAGTGCTCTGCACATAAGCGCTCAATAAATACTAATGAATGAATGAATGAATGAATGAATGAATGAACAGTTCCGCAACAGATAGAGACCATCCCTGCCCAATGATGGGCTCACAATCTAATCGCAGGAAACAGCAAAGCAAAACACAACAAAAAAACAAGACATCATCATCACAATAAATAATAATGTTGGTATTTGTTAAGCGCTTACTCTGTGCAGAGCACTGTTCTAAATGCTGGGGTAGACACAGGGTAATCAGGATGTCCCACGTGAGGCTCACAGTCTTAATCCCCATTTTACAGATGAGGGAACTGAGGCACGAGAAGTTAAGTGACTTGCCCACGGCCACACGGATGTACACCTCATTAACAAAATAAATAGGGTAATAAATAATATATACAAATGATCTGGCCAAGGTCACCCAGCAGACACATTTGACAGAGCCGGGATTAGAACCCAGTCCTTCTGGTTCGCAGGCCCGTGCTTTATCCAGTAAGCCATGCTGCTTGCAAACATGTTGGTGCTTGAGAGGGAGACCTGTGGATAACTTACCTGGCAACCTCGGGGGAACCTGTTCCCCTTTCAGACACTAGCTCCTCTCCGTCATTCATTCAGTCGTGTTTCTTAAGCGCTTACTGTGTGAAGAGCACGGTACCAAGCGCTTGGGAAAGTAGTAATAATATTCATTCATTCAATCGTATTTATCCAGCGCTTACTGTGTACTGTACTAAGCACTCGGGAAAGTAGAGTATACAACAGACACATTCCTGCCCATAACGAGCTCAATAATAATAATAAAGATTTTGTCAGCGCTTACTGTGTGCCAAGCATTGTACTAAACGTGGGGAGGGTAGATAATCAGGTCCCACCTGGGGCTCACAGTCTGGGAGGGAGAATATGTATTGAATCCCTCTTTTGGCAGACAAGGGAACCGAGTCACAGAGAAGTTAAGTGACTCACTCAAGGTCACACAGCAGACAAGTAGAGGTCCTCTCACTCTCAGGTCTCCCTGACTTTGGACCATGGACGGCTCTACCGTCCTTCCCGTATCACAAGCCCGCAACCTTGGTGTCATCCTTGACTCCGCTGTCTCATTCACCCTACAAATCCAATCCGTCACCAAAACCTGCCGATCTCACCTTCACAGCATCACCGAGATCAACCCTTTCCTCTCCATCCAAACCGCTACCTTGTTGGTACAATCACTCATCATAGCCCAACTGGGTTCGAATCCCGGCTCTGCCACCTGTCAGCTGTGTGACTGTGGGCAAGTCACTTCACTTCTCTGTGCCTCAGTGACCTCATCTGTAAAATGAGGATTAAGACTGTGAGCCCCACGTGGGACAACCTGATTCCCCTGTGTCTACCCCAGCGCTTAGAACAGTGCTCTGCACATAGTAAGCACTTAAGAAATACTACATTTAATTACATTTATTTAGATTACTGCATCAGCCTCCTTTCTGATTCCCATCCTCCTGTCTCTCCCCACTCCAGTCCATATTTCACTCCTTTGCCTGGATCATGTTCCTACAGAAAAGCTGTGGGCATGTCACTCCTCTCCTCAAAAACCTCCAGTGGTTGCCTATCAACCTCTGCACGAAGCAAAAACTCCTCACTCTTGACTTCAAAGCTCTCCATCACCTGGCTCCCTCTTACCTCACCTCCCTTCTCTCCTTCTACAGCCCAGCCCACACACTCCGATCCTCTGGTTCTAACCTTCTCACTGTGCCTCCTTCTCACCTGTCCCGCTGTCGACCCCTGGCCCACGTCCTACCTCTGGCCTGGGATGCCCTCCCTTTTCACATCTGCCAAACTAGCACACTTCCCCCCTTCAAAGTCCTACTGAAAGCTCACCTCCTCCATGAGGTCTTCCCAGACTGAGCACCCCTTTTCCTTTGCTCCTCCTCCTGTCCTCCATCGCTCCTACTCCCTCCCTCTGCTCTACCCCCCATCCCACTCCTCAGCACTTGTGTATACATGTACATTTATTATTCAATTTATTTTATTAATGTGTATATATATCTATAATTCTATTATTTATATTCATGCTACTGATGCCTGTTTATTTGTTTTGATGTCTGTCTTCCCTCTTCTAGATTGTGAGCCCATTGTTGGGTAGGAATTGTCTCTATTTCTTGCTGAATTGTACTTTCCAAGCGCTTAGGACATGCTGTGCACACAATAAGTGCTCAATAAATAGGACTGAATGAATGAATGAATGAATGAATGAATGAATGAATTTCACCAGGCCCCACTACTTTCCAGAAGTAAATTCAAGTATAGTTTTTCCCTCCTCTACCGAATTTCACATCAAACCACCCTAGCGGCAACTTCAACGGTCACCTCTCCCCCACTAGAGGCATTCATCCCACCGGTGTTGTTGAGTACTGTTTCAGAGTTTGGGAGACACCACTCAACACTGGAGAATTTGTCTGTCGCTCACCATTTTGTTACTGCAATACTGCAATTATGAATTTATGTGGAAACTGTTGATGGTAGCAGCATTTTCCCCAACCAACTGAAAATAAATACTACTGAATGGAAGGGTCCAACCCTGGCAGAGGCAGGATCGAGATGGCGTTGGGGGCTTGTGCCCATTTCCCTGCACAGAAAGACTGAGGGTGGCTTAGTGGAAAGAGCCCAGGCTTGGGAGTCAGAGGTCATGGGTTTTAATCCCCGATCCGCCACTTGTCAGCTGTGTGACCTTGGCCAAGTCACTTAACTTCTCTGTGACTCAGTTACCTCATCTGTAAAATGGGGATAAAGACTGTGAGCCCTACAAGGGACAACCTGATTAGCTTGTATTTACCCCATTGCTTAGAACAGTGCATGGCACATAGTAAGCGCTTAGAGAAGCAGCGTGGCTCAGTAGAAAGAGCCCAGGCTTCGGAGTCAGAGGTCATGGGTTCTAATCCCCGCTCCGCCGCTTGTCAGCTATGTGACCTTGGGCAAGTCACTTCACTTCTCTGGGCCTCAGCTACTTCATCTGTAAAATGGGGATTAAGAGTGTGAGCCCCATGTGGGACAACCCGATTATCCTGTATCTACCCCAGCGCTTAGAACAGTGCTTGGCACATAGTAAGCGCTTAACAAATACCAACAGTATTAAAGACCTAACCCCTAACCCTTGTCCTCTTCCCTGAAGGATCTGCAGTCTGCAGCACCAAGGATTTAGGTAAAATGCTAAGATCACAGGCAAATGGCAGACCCTCTCTAAACCTGAGGGGGTTAAGAATAACACCAACATCTACTTGTGTGTAGAGAAGCAGCGTGGCTCAGTGGAAAAAGCACGGGCTTTGGAGTCAGGTCATGAGTTCGAATCCCGGCTCTGCCACTTGTCAGCTGCGTGACTGTGGGCAAGTCACTTAACTTCTCTGTGCCTCAGTTACCTCATCTGTAAAATGGGGATTAAGACCGGGAGCCCCACGTGGGACAACCTGATTCCCCTAGGTCTACCCCAGCGCTTAGAACAGTGCTCTGCACATAGTAAGCGCTTAACAAATACCAACATTATTATTATCATTATTATTATTGTGCCTGCACGAGGGGGTCTACAAGCAGGTCTAACTGCAAACGAGGATTTCTCAGGAGATGCTTCACTGGGGGCCTCTTCCTAAATCTAAATACTTAGATTTAACACGGGTCTCCAACAACGAAGCCTGACTGACCTCTGTTTTCTACTTTAAATTAGGAAATTGTAGGGGACGCAAGAGGGAGCTCATTGGTCACTCCTAAACCCTTACTCTTCAGCTTCTGGGGATGGGGGAGTCGCATGCTTAACAAGGCGGGCTAGAAAGCTACTCATTTGGGAACGCTAATTTACCTCTCTTCGTCACCTTTCTGCTTTTACCCCTTCCATTCTCTCTCCGGTTCGCAGAGGAGGCTTTGGCGTTTATTTTTTTTTCCTGGCGGGAAGAGTGATTCAGCATATGTTATTCAGATAAAGATATCTGATTAGCTGGAATGTGCCTAAACCTGTAGTATACAGTGCCTGGCACATAGTAAGTGCTTGACAAATACCATAAAAAATGAAAAGTGATAGTTGTATCTGGCATTCCAGTTAGGTTAAAAACTGTAAAGTTCAACTCCCCAAAGGAAGTAAAGTAGGGAGATAAACAGAGTCAAACATGAACATTTATCATCTCAACCTCCAAATCTCTTAGTGATCTGGGGTCTTAACTGATACTTTTTAATGTAGATATATTCAACATAAAAAATATACATATATATTTATGTATATATATTTGTAGGACTCAAATGCGCTCTCTCCTTCCACCATCTCATTCGGAAAAGGCACCCCGTTTGAGAAGGATAAAGGGAAAGGAGAGTTTCCAATCCAATAGTAATAGTAGTGGTGGTAGTAAAGGTAACGCCATTTGTCTTTGTGTGACCTTGGGCAAGTCACTTAACTTCTCTGTGCCTCAATTACCTCATCTGTAAAAGAGGGCTTAAGACTCAGAGCCTTATGTGGGACATAGACTGCATCCAAACTGATTAGCTTGTATGTGCCTTAGCCCGTAGTACAGTGCCTGGAACATAGTAAGTGCTTGACAAATACCATAAAAAATGAAAAGTGATAGTAGTATTTATTGAGCAACAGTGTGGCTTAGTGGATAGAGCAGGGGCCTGAGAGTCAGAAGGACCTGAGTTCTAATCCCTACTCTGACACTTGTCTATTGTGTGACCTTGGGTAAGTCACTTAACTTCTCTACGCTGCTACCTTCATTCATTCATTCATTCATTCATTCATATTTATTGAGCACTTACTGTGTGCAAAGCATTGTACTAAGTGCTTGGGAGAGTACAATATAACAATAAATAGGCACATTCCCTGTCCACAACAGGCTCACAGTCTAGGGAGGAGGCAGATATTAATATAAATAAATAACACAAATAATATAAATAAGTAAGTTGCAGGTATATATATACGTAAGTGGCTTGGGACTGGGAGTGGGAGATGAATGAAGGGAGCAAGTCAGGGTGATGCAGAAAGGAGTGTGAGAAGAGGAGAGTAGGGCTTAGTCAGGGAAGGCTTCTTGGAGGAGATGTGCCTTCAATAAAACTTTGAAGGGGGAAGAGCAATTGTCTGTTATGAGGAGAGAGAACGTTCCAGGCCAGGGGCAGGATATGGGCGAGAGGACAGTGGCTAGACAGATGAGATCAAAGTACAGTAGGAAGGTTAGCATTAGAGGAATGAAATAAGAATAATAATAATGTTGGTATTTGTTAAGCGCTTATTATGTGCCGAGCACTGTTCTAAGCGCTGGGGTAGATACAGGGTGATCAGATTGTCCCACGTGAGGCTCACAGTTTTAATCCCCATTTTACAGATGAGGTAACGGAGGCCCAGAGAAATTAAGTGTACAGGCTGGGTTTTAGTAGGAGAGTAGTGAGGTGAGGTAGAAGGGGGCAAGGTGATTGAATGCTTTTTAAAGTCAATGGTGAGGAGTTTCTCTTTAATGCAGAGGTGAATGGGCAATCACTGGAGTTTCTAGAGGAGTGAGGAAATATGGTCTGAACGATTTTGAAGGAAAATGATCCGAGTAGCAGAGTGGAGTATGGACTGGACTGGGAAGAGACAGGACACAGGGAGGTCAACAAGGAGCTTGATACAACAATCAAGGAGGGATAGGATAGTGTTTGTATTAATGTAGTAGCAGTTTGGATGGAGAGGAAGTGGCAGATTTTACCTCATCTGTGAAATGGAGATTAAGAGTGTGAGCCCCATGTAGAACAGGGACTGTGCCCAACATAATTAGCTTGTATCTTTTTTAGCACTTAGAACAGTGCTTGTCACCTAGTAAGACCTTTCAAATACCATTATTATTATTTTTATATTATTATTAATAATAATCCCCTATGACATGCATTTAACCATACTAAACCCTTGGGGAAGTACAACCAAAGCAAAAGACACACTACCTGCCTTCAAGTAGCTTAGACTTTGAGGGGACAGGCTAACACAGTATTTACAAATAGTGGGAGCAGTACATAGAGCAGGGATCAGGTAGGGGGTACAAATACATGGCAGGATAAAATCAGAATAAATAATTGAAGGTACTATTCACACACACACAAACACACACACACACACACAGAGAGGTTAAACCAGATAAGACAGCTACTAGTATGTTTTAGAAAGGGGAAAAAACCCAGAACACAGCATTAAGAAGCATCTGAGTCTAAAAATATCCCTCACTTTCCTTTTCTCCTAAATAAGCATTTGAATGTGTTTTGTTCTAGTGACAAAGCCTAGGGGATACAGGGACCACAAAAAAGTTAGCCCTTTCTCATGCAGGAACCCTCGGCTGCAATCGTACTCAGACTGCAGAGATCTACACATCACACCTCCTCTTCTGGATTGAGCATTATTTTCCTTCAGCTCCCAACAGCTCCTTATTAACTTTTAGAGCAAAATTCTTCCCTCTGTGAAGGGAGCTGAAACATGCAAAGCAGTGTGAATTTATTTACTTTTATTTTTCTGAAGTGGGACAGAAAGAGTATGTTTTAAAGAGAGAGTGGATATGTTTTTATCCTTCCACGAACCAAGTTCAAGGTTAGGTGCATTTGTCTCCACCAAGTAATGATGCTACCGATATCTCATCGCATAAAAGATCTGGCATTCCAGTTAGGTTAAAAACTGTAAAGTTCAACTCCCCAAAGGAAGTAAAGTAAGGAGATAAACAGAGTCAAACATGAACATTTATCATCTCAACCTCCAAATCTCTTAGTGATCTGGGGTCTTAACTGATACTTTTTTTACGTAGATATATTCAATCAGCCTTAAATAACCGCAATTATTCTGCCTAGATCGTTTGCTTTTAAAAGCAGGGTTCCTTGTTTGCATTGAATCACACCAGCTCTAGGAGGAGCCTGTTGAGTAGAATTGCAGGGTCTCACTATATCTGGTGACTGGAAAATGTACCTTTTTGGTGCATTCTGCATTGGCGAATTAAAGGCCTCTAGAAAACTGCAAATGATGCGTAATTTATTAGAGCATCAACCTAAAGCGCATAAGTTATATCTGAACAAAAGAGCCGGGTAAATATTTAAAGATTAGAACCAGCTGGAGACGTATACAAAGGACAGGAACAATGAGGTCTTTCTGAATTCACTCTTCCCAACTCTTGCAAACCCCCGTTCAGTGTTGATGCACTAGCTAGAGTGCCTGGCCCTTTTGTGTTTCCTCAAGTGTCCTTTGGCTGTCAAAGTGTTTGTAGTCCAAACCAAACTAAAGAGATTTAAACAACTGTGGCCTCTCAAAACCCATCTGGAGACAATTGACAGAGTTATTTAAGCGCATTTGCTGTATCCCAAAAGTTAATTACACTTGGGAATCACTTACTTCCTCTTTGAAATATATCTGCACAGGATGAATCCTCGAGGACTGCGTAATCACCCCAGTGACAGACAGCTAGGGCTCAAGAAGTTAGTATTTAGTTTATTAACCTAGACTGGATGTTTCCATCAACCTGAAGGATTGCAAAGTTAGACTGTCCAACCCTACCACTTAACTGCTTCTTGTCTTTCCTTTCTGTTCCAGTTTGAACATTCAGTTCTGGGCTCTGAAATATGCTCTTAGTTAGGAGTGCAAGAGCAACAGATAGAAGACAGAATCTTTCTGAAGCATTTGTATGTGCTTTGTTTCTGCTTAACTATGATTGTGAGACTTCTATCTTAGGAAAAAAAGATAACTATTTTTTGAGTTTTTTACAAATTCTCACTGTCATTTGTAGTCTATTTCACATACTGCCATGAGTCCAATCAATCAATGGTATTTACTAAGTACTTGCGGTGTGCAGACCACTAAGTGCTCTATAAATACACTGGAATGAATATAGTAGACACTTGAGAGAGGACAATAAAATGAATAGGAGTGATCCCTACCCTCAAGTACCTTACAGTCTAGCAGGGAAGAAAGATACTATGCAGGTCATTAAATTTGAAAAAGGTTTTAAAGGATCATATATAGTCCAACACCACCCCCCCCCCCGCCCCCCCACCCATCTGTCCCTATAATCTCTTGTCCCACTAGGTTATACTGTCCAAGAGCAATGATTTCTAAGACTAGCCCTGCCTTTCCTCCTCAACCAGCAGATTGTGTCCTTTTCTACCACTTGTCTTCAGTGCAGTAGAGGCAGTGATACATGCAGTGACACTCCACTCCTCCAGCGGGAACTTGACTGGAAGCATGAGAGAGGGAAAGTGACCCTCTGCAGACCATTAGTACTCTAATCAGGTCCTTCCCGCTGGTGCTTGGGTCTGAGTTCTTCCTGCCTGGACCGAAGATCATCCATCGTTTTGAGAGTCTCTGTCAACCCAACTCCCACATCTGTCTCTCCAGAGTTTTAGTACCTCAAACCACTCTGTAAATCCCCCATTCCCAAGGTTTCCTAGAGCTGGGAAAGAGAGAATCCCAATCTTGGATTTGTAGGCAAGGCAACGAGTTAGAGGCATTCTGCAGTATCTTTTTTTTCCCTTTTGTAAATGCCAAAAGCCTAATACTCTAGACTGTAAACTCACTGTGGGCAGGGAATGTGCCTGTTACAGTGTTATATTGTACTTTCCCAACCGCTCAGTACAGGGCTCTGCACACAGTGAACACTCAATAAATTCGATTGACTGACTGAGTGTTGAATGTTGACCCTAGAGACATTCTTTTAAAGGAGATGGGATTCTTCGTTTTTAAAGAAGTAGCACTAGAAGCAGTGTGGCTTAGTGGAAAGAGCATGGGCTTGGAAGTTGGAGGACGTGAGTTCTAATCCCAGCTCCTTCACTTGTCTGCTATATGACCTTGGGCAAGCCACTTAACTTCGCTGTGCCTCAGTTTCCTCATCTGTAAAATGTGGGACCTGATTACCTTGTATCTAGCCCAACTCTTAGAACAGTGCTTGGCACATAGTAAGCACTTAACAAATACCATAATGATAATAATAATAATTTATTATTAATAAAGTTCATCTGAGTCCCAGAGGGATGGGACTCCATGAGACGTAGGACTTAACAAAACAGCCACTGGAATCAAATTATTATTATTATTACCAATATTAGTAGTAATGATAGTATTACACCCTCTTGCAAGAAAGTGGGTTGCCTTTAGGGTCAGGGCTAGGGGCAATTTCCCACAAAGACCAAGAAAGACACTTCTCCAGAAAATTCCCAGCTTTAGAGGGAAACAACCAAGGACTAGGAGGAATGTTGTGGGGAGGCTGCAGAAAGCAAAGGGGAGTCACGTCTGCGGGAAGGGAGAAGGGCGAAGGGCAGGGCCTAAAATCCACCATGGGATAAAGCCCAACCTACATCCGGAGGCTCCCGGAACCAGAAAGTATCAGAGGAGAGGAGGAGGAGGAAAGGGAGGAAGAAGAGCCAGAGGACAGGCTGGAACGATGCCACGGTGGACAGTGAGGCACTCGGCCTGCTTTGTCGGTTGACTTGGAGGCTGGGAGAGGGGCGGGAGGCAGCCCCATTAATACAGGACAGGGCGGGAGCGTGACGGGGAGAATGATGCCCCGCCAGCACCACCATCGCGGCACGGGGCTCGCCTCCCTGCAGCCAGAGCAGAACATTGCACATTAGTGACATTTTTCGGTCAATTTTCCACCATTTAAGAGTGACTGTGCCACCCACAGGAGGCCTCTCCACCCCAGCCGGAACCACTGAAGGGAGGGAGGCAGGGAGGGAGGTTCAGCCTGGTCTCGGGGAGGGGGCAGGGAAGCTCAGGCTGGGAGCAGAGAGAGGGGAGAGAGGCTCAGACTGGGAGGTGGAAGTGGGGAGGTTGGCTGGTTACCCACCACCTCCCCATCAAAAACTCCTCATCATTGACTTGAAAATCATCTTGCCTCCTCCTACCTCACCTCACTACTCTCCTACTCCAACCTGGCCCTCACACTTTGCTCCTCTAACGCCAACCTTCTCACTGTGCCCCAATCTCATCTATCTCATAGCAGACGCCTGGCCCACTTCCAGTCTCTGGCCTGGATTGCCCTCCCTCCTCAAATCTGACAGACAATTACTCTCCCCCCCCTTCAAAGTCCTAATGAAGGCACACCTCCTCCCAGAGGCCTTCCCTGGCCCTCCTTTCCTCTTCTCCCATTCCATTCTGCGTTGCCCTGACTTGCTCCCTTTATTCATCCCCCCTCTCAGCGCCCATGGCACTTATGTACATAGCCGTAATTCATTAATTTGTTCATATTAATATCTGTTTCCCCCTCTAGGCTGTAAACTCGTTGTGGATGGGGGATGTGTCTGCTTATTCTTATAGTGTACTCTTCCAAGAGCTTAGTACAGGACTCTGTATACAATAAGCGCTCAGAAAGACCAATTGAATGGTTGAAGGATTGATTCATTCATTCATTCAATAGTATTTATTGAGCACTTATTATGTGCAGAGCACTGTACTAAGCGCTTGGAACGTACAATTCGGCAACAGATAGAGACAATCCCTGCCCTGTGTTTAGGTTCACAGTCTAAACAGGGGAGACGGACAGCAAAGCAAAACAGAACAAAACAAGTAGCCTAGCACAGACATCATCAAGATTGAAATGAAGAATGAGTGGGGAGTGGGGAAGAAGGCTCAGGATGGGAGTAGGAGTGGGAGAGGGAGACTGAGACTGAGAGTGGAGAGTGGAGAGGATGGGAAGGCAGGAGGCTGAGGCTGGGAGAGGGGGATGGAGAGGGAGAGCCAGGCTGGGAGCAGGGAGGTAACACCTTAGCCTAAACCAGGGCTGCCCCCCAGCAGAAGGGGCAGGAGAAGCTGGACCCTAAAGTGGGGAGGGGTTTGGTGGAGAGCTCGGCAGGGGCCGATAAGTCTTACCCCTCACCCCGGGAACGGCAAACTTCCCGCACCTGCATGAGGAGAGGGAAGGGGAGGACCGGAGGAAAGCAATGCAATAGCGCGGAACGGAGAGGGTCCCGGCCCCTTTATGGCGACCCTAACCCAAGGGAAGGGGGAGGCAGGGGCTCCCCCAGCTCTGCCCGGGACTCGAGCCTCCCCCCGCACCCCGCGGGGAGTTGAGAGCCGCATAACAAGGGCCATTGGGTTGCTAATGGGCCCGGGGTTTAAAGGGGGGGGAGGGGGCGGGAGAGAGAAGCAGGAGAGGGGAGAGGGTTTATGGGGAGGAAGCTGTAATTAGGGGGGGACAAATTGCCCTGAGCGAGGCCCGGGCTTGGAAGGCTGGGATCGAGCGGTGGGGATCCCCTCCTGGGTCTGCAGCCCCCATCCCGGAGAAGAGGGCGAGGGGAAGGAGGAGGTGGGGGGCGGGGGGCGCTCCAGATGTTTAGCAATTCAAACCCGGCCGTGTCAGGCGCCTCGTGTTTGGGCACAAAGGCGGCGGGCCCGGGCTGCTTTTGTGGGGCTGGCACAATGGGGCTGACCCCACCCCCCGGCCCCTTTCAGGGGCGGCTTCTTAACACTCGGCTACCCCGCAGTGTCCCGTTAATCTGCGCGGGGCTTTTGTGCCGTCGACCCCCTCGCCCGGCCCGCCGGAGCCACAAAGCCTTAAACAACTTTCCGCCCAGTCCATAGAAATTCCCCCCCGGAGGCCGGGCGCGCCCGGATGGCATCAAAGCGGCCGGACACGTGCCTGCCGGCTCCTCGGCCCGCTCCCCCGGCCCGGCCCGGGCTCCCCCGGCCCCGCTCCCCCGGCTCCCCCGCCGGCCCCGGCCCCCGGGGTCCCCGGCTCCCGGCAAGGAGGGAGGGAGGACCCTCGGCCGGGGAGGAATAACCGGCCTCCGGCCTGAAAGGCGGGAGGGCGGGGCCGCGATTCTCCACGCTGCGAGGTGCCGTCCTGCCTGAGAATCGCAATGGGGAGAGAAGCCCCCGCTTAGACAGGCCCCATCAATATCCCGCCCTGAGGGAGGGGGGCAGGGGATATCGTATGTGTGTGTGTGTGTGTTGGGGAGGGGGGGGTCCTCAGGGAACCAGGGAACTGCCCCCACAGCCTTTCCAAATGGGCCCTCTGTCTGGCCCGGCCTCTGTTTGGGGTGTCCTTTGCCTTTCCCCCACGACCCCCTTTCTCCCCCGCACTCACCATGCCACGTTGGTAATCATAATAATAATAATAATACTGTTGGTATTTGTTAAACGCTTACTATGCGCCGAGCCCTGTATAATAATACCGATGGTATTTGTTAAGCGTTTACTATGTGCGGAGCACTGTACAATAATACTGATGGTATTTGTTAAGCGCTTACTATGTGCGGAGCACTGTATAATAATGCTGTTGGTATTTGTTAAGCGCTTACTGTGTGCGGAGCACTGTATAATAATACTGTTGGTATTTGTTAAGCGCTTACTGTGTGCGGAGCACAGTATAATAATGCTGTTGGTATTTGTTAAGCGCTTACTGTGTGCGGAGCACAGTATAATAATGCTGTTGGTATTCGTTAAACGCTTACCATGTGCGGGCCACTGTTTTAAGCGCTGGGGTAGATACAGGGTAATCACGTTGTCCCACGTGAGGCTCACAGACTTACTCCCCATTTTACAGATGAGGTACCGAGGCGCCGAGAAGTTAAGTGACTTGCCCAACGTCATACAGCTGATAAGTGGCGGAGTCGGGTTTAGAACGCATGATTTGTACCCTGGACCCCGCAGTGGCGTCTGAGCTGGAGGTTTTTCTCCGGGTCCAGGTTGCAGGGGATGCCCAGCATCATCCTCTCTGTTCCATCTCCGCCTGTCCCGCCATACGCCCCTGTGGTCGGAGGTTTGCATCAAGAATTAGACACCTTGAGCAGGCTGTTTCCTCCGTCTCCTGAGGTCATCTAGTCCATCCCTCTGTCTCCGACCCCAGCCCGCACAACCTCGGTCCTAGCTGGCTGGAGGGAGACGTGCCTAAGCCGGCGTCCCCTTGGCACCTCCATTAGTCAGCTGTGTCACCTGGGGCAAGTCACTTAACTTTTCTGTTCCCCAGTGGACCTCATCTGTGAAATGGGGATTATGACTGTGAGCCCCACGTGGGACAACCTGATTACCTTGTATCTACACCAGCGCTTAGAACAGTGCTTGGCACAGAGTAAGCGTTTTTAAAATCATTTTAAATACATTATTAATTATAGTTAATAATAATAATATCTCTGAAGACGGGGGGCGGGGTCAGAGCAGTCTCTCTCTGCAAACCTTCCCAAAGGAAAAGAGTCCATGCCCAGCACGTGGCTCAAGCTTGCCCCAACGGCTCCTAACTCTTCCCTGGTTCACATTCTTGGGTGGTTCCCCATCGCTCCCCGCCCTCCTGCCTCTTTGGGATGTACATTCCTGGGCCGGAGAAAGCAGATCCTTGAGCAGCTCAGTAACTGCACAGGATCTGAATGAAAGTTCATAAGGCGCCTGACCCCGCGGAAACTGACCTCCCTCCCTCCACCCCTCTTCCCAAACCTCCCCTCCCAAAGGTCGGGCCTCTAGCCCCTTACCCGGCCTGGCCACGGGGAGGAGATCCAGTTTCGGGGGGGCCTTTCGGACCGGGGATGCCGGGCTGGGGTCCGCCGAGGCCGTTAAGGAAAGAGGAGGAGGTGACGATAGAGCTGACCAGGCAGGTGGGAGCCCTGATGGGGAGAAGGCCAAGCCCGCGCCCAGCTGGAAAGCTTTGGGCTGGGCCGAACCGGCCCGGGCCCGCAGGAAAGTGGTTTGTGCTGAGACATTGGATCCATTGTCCCGGCCGTCCGGGTCGTCTTTGACTGGCAAAACGGGCTCCATTGAACCCCGTGAAAGGCCTCGTTCCCGGGGGCCTGCCAGCCACAATAAAGCAATCACGGGAGGACAAATTGCTCCGAAAGAGGGGCTCCTGCGGGCCGCGTCCCCCTCGCGGGGAACCACTGCGGGAGGAAGACAGATGGGTCATTGTGTCTCGCCCCATTCCCCACCCCCCACCCCCATCCCACGCCACACCTACCCTCCTCCCTGGAGCGGCTTTAGAGAGCAGCCCCCCCCCCCTTCCCTATTCAGCCTCGTGGCTCCCCACGGGAGGACGTGGGAACGGGGAAGCCTGGCCGTCACTAGCCTCGCACTCCACCCCGCGAGGGGACTGTTTCCCGTGAGGCTGGATCAGAAGAGGGGTGGAGGGCTGGATGCCCCCTTCCCCTTCCCCTTCCCCTCCCCCTTCCCCTTCCCTTCCCCCGGCTGTCCCCCCAACGCCCTGCGAGGTCCTCAGTGTGAGCGAGCAGGAGGAATGTTGCCCGGCGAAGCCCATTTCCAAGCGAGGAGAATCCGGGGACCCGCCCCTGGCCTCCCGGCCTCTTTGGCCGATTTTCCACCCTGGGACCGGTGACCGAGACCCGCGCGATCCCGGGAAAACTCATTAGCTCGGGACAAAGCGACCGCCCAGACTGCAGCCTGGGCCCCAGGACCACCCCCACCACCCCCGCCAAAAAAAAAGAACAACCAAAACTATACACACACAAAAAAAACCTTTCCCCGGTTGTGGTTACGCAAGGGGCCGGCTGGGATGGACCGTTTTGGGAGGCAAGGGAGATCTGGGCTAGGGAATGTGTGGAAGGGGTTTTAAAGGGAAGAAAAAATTCCCCCTGAACCCCTACTCTCTGGGGGCTGTGAAAGAGTGCGGCACTGAACGGACAGATGAGGCCGGATTTTCATGGTCTGGTGTAAACACACAGACACACAGACACACACACACACACACACAGACACACACCCCAAGGTCGCGGGCGGTGGGAGCATCCAGTGGGCATTCGTAAAGGAGCCAAGGGACATGTATATTCACCTATAGACTGCTGGTCGCCTCCCTTCGAACCCAAGGCCGCAGCCCCAGCCCCTTCCTCCCCAGAAGCACAACATCTTTCTCTCCTCAGACAGCAGGCAAAGCCATGAATATTTGGTCGGGGGCGGCCGTGACTTCCAGAGGGAGCCCCCGACCAGGACACCTGCGGATGGCCGGTCCGGGGCCTGCATGGTTTAATGAAACATATGTTATTTTATGTCTCGGTTAGGAGCGGGGAAATCGGCCCTTTCCCGGGCTTTGAATTGCCAGAGGCAGAAAATTGCTTTATTGTCCGGACATTAGGGCTACTAATGCGGCGTTGCGGGCGCGGCCGGACCGTGAAGCCGGGGGAGAAAGCGTTGAATCGCGGCTCCTCTTGGTGTCTTCATTCGGCTCGGCGGGGGCCGGGAGCTCGGTCACAGTCATTATCCTCGGCCACGGTAGCGCCCCGCGCCCAGACCCGCGCCCAGACGCCCCGCAGGACCTGCGGGGTTGGGGAAGGGGCGGGGGAAGGGGCTGGCCGGGGGAGCAACCCTCTCCCAAGGGAATCACCGTTCTGGAGACGCCCCCCTCGACTGGAGCTGGGAGGCCGGGAGGGCTGGGGGCTGGGAACACTACAGGCCCGAGCCCTCTTCGAGGGAAGAAGTCATGTTTCTGATAACGCTAATGATGGTATTTGTTAAGCGCCGAAAACTGTTCTAAGCGCTGGGAAGATACAGGGTAATCAGGTTGTCTCACGGAGGGGCTCACAGTTTTAATCCCCGTTTTAAAGATGAGGCGACTGAGGCCTAGAGAAGTTAAGCGACTTGCCCAAGGTCACCCAGCAGACAAGTGGCGGAGTCGGGATCTTGTCACTAAGCCACGCCGCTTCCTCCATCGGGCTGACCTCCGGGGACCAATCGGTGGGGTGACCGACCCTCTCTCCCTTCCCCCTCCCTCCAGCGGGGGGCTAGGCGGGGGAGGGGGGCGGGGGCCTGGCATTGACATGTAAAATAAGGGCCCCTATAAAGGCGGTGCATTCCTGTGCTCGCTGCAGCCCCCCGGACCCACAGGAGCCCCGGAGAATGGTCACCCACTCGGCCCCCCGGGGGAGCCCGTCCGTTTGCAGTTTCCGAAAAGTGGGTGTTCCCGGGTTTGGGGGGCAGAGAGACTGACCCGGACACAGGGGGGCAAAGAGGGGTGGCCTGGAGGGGGGTGGGAGGGAGGAGTTCCGCCGCCTGCGCGGTTGGCTCTAACGGGGTTCCGGGTTTTCCAGATCTCAAAGCCGCTGATGGAGAAAAAGAGACGGGCCCGGATCAACGTGTCCCTGGAGCAGCTGAAGGCGCTTCTGGAGAAACACTACGCCCACCAGGTGAGCCGTGACCCCCATGCTCTGGTCCCCACCCTCGGACCTGCTTCTGGGGCCCTGAACCCCGCACTCCGGTCCTGAGCTCCGGGGGCACCCTCTCCCCCTCCTCTGCGCCGACCTAATAGTAATAATTATGGTAGTTGTTAAGCGCTTACTGTGTGCCGAACACTATTCTAAACTCTGGGATAGATACAAGGCAATCAGGTAGTCCCAAAAGGGCTCGCAGGCTTAATCCCCATTTTACAGATGAGGTGACTGAGGCATAGAGAAGTTAAGTGACTTACCCAAGGTCATACCGCAGACAAGTGCCAGAACCGGGATTGGACCCAAGTCCTCTGACTCCCAAACCCGTGCTCTTTCCACTAAGCTACGCTGCTTCCATCAAGCAGTCGTATTTATTGAGGGCCTACGATGTACAGTGCACTGCGCTAAACTCTTGAGAGCGTACACTAGAGGTCGATGGGCCGATCCCTGCCCAGAAGGATCTTCCACTCGAATGGAGCAAGGGAAAGAAGTAGCGTGGCCTAGTGCAGTCAGAAGGACCTGGGTTCTAATCCCGCCTCCGCCATTGATGTGCTGAGTGACTTTGGGCAAGTCGCTTCATTTTTCTGTGCCTCAATTATCTCACCTGTAAAAGGGAAATAAATGCTGCGAGCCCCATGTGGGACATGGGCTGCGTCCAATCTGATTAGCTTGTATCTGTCCCTGCGCCCAGTGCAGTGCCTGGCACGTAATATAAGCACTTAAACTTTTTATTGAAAAAGGGCGCATTGCCCCCTCTAAACTGTAAGCTCGCTGTGGGAAGGGGTTGTGTCTACCAATCCGGCTCTATTGAACTCTCCCAAGCGCTTAGTACAGTGGTCTGCACACGGTTTGTGCTCAATAAACACGACTGCATTTGGCATTCGGTGTTAGTATTTCGTAGAAGGCATCCCCTTAGTAGACTGGTGGTTGTGGGCAGGACTGTGTCTATTTCGTTGTTCCATTGTAATCTCGCAAGCGCTTAGTACAGTGCTCTGCACACAGTTTGTGCTCGATAAACACGACTGCATTTGGTATTTGGTATCCCAGCTCTGTCACTTGTCAGCTGTGTGACTGTGGGCAAGTCACTTCACTTCTCTGGGCCTCAGTTCCCTCATCTGTAAAATGGGGATGAAGATTGTGAACCTCACGTGGGACAACCTGATTACCCCGTATCTACCCCAGTGCTTAGAACAGTGCTCCGCACATAGTAAGCGTTTAACAAATACCAACATTATTATTTAGGATCAGTATTTCGTAGAGGGTATCCCCCCCCAGACTGCTCGTTGTGGGCAGGACCGTGTCTGTTTCGTTATTCCACTGTACTCTCCCAAGCGCTTAGTACAGTGCTTTGCACACAGTAAGCGCTCAATGATTACGATCGAATGAATGAATGACGGGTTGACTGTCGGCAGATCCGAAAGCGTAAACTGGAGAAGGCGGATATCCTGGAGCTGAGCGTGAAGTACATGAAGAGCCTTCAGAGTTCCGTTGAAGGTAGGGACGGGGATGGGAGGTTGGGTGAGGGTCCGAGGGTGGGGGGGGGGGAGTGGGGCGCGGTCCCACCCGGAGGTTGGGTGAGGGTCCGCCGGGGCGGGGGGGGGGGGTCAGCTCACCGTCCTCCGTCCTGCAGGGATGCCCGGGTTGACCAGCGCGGAGTACCAGGCGGGCTTTCGGAGCTGCTTGCACGGCGTCAGCCAGTTCCTGGGGCGCTCCCTGGACACCGGGCCCAGTTGGCACCGCCACCTGCTGCAGGAGCTCGCCCGAGCCGGGGCAGGGGCAGGGGCGGGGGCGGGGGCGGGGGCAGGGGCAGGGGCAGGGGCAGGAGCAGGGTCCCTCCCGGGCGGCCCCTCCTGCAGCACCAGAGACAGCGGCATCCCGGGAGCGGGCCCCGAGGTGCCTCCGCCTCCTCCTCCGGTGCGGCTGCCGGTCCTGGGCAGCCCCAACCCGCGGGACCCCCGGCGCCCTGCTCCGGCTTGCATCGCCCCCCGGCCCTGCAGGACCAGCCCCCCGACGACCCCGCGGCCCGGGCATCTCCCGCCCGAGCCCGGGACCCCGCCGAGCAACGAACCCCGGGGCACGGACGGAGCCGGCGGGGGAGGCAGGGAGCAGCCCGTCTGGAGGCCCTGGTGACGCGGAGGCCAGGAGCGGGGGAGGGCCCGGAGGGGAGGCCCGGAGAGGAGGCCAGGAGGGAAGGCCCGGACAAGAGGCTCGAAGGGGATGCCAGGAGGTGGAGGCCAGGAGGGGAGGTCTGGAGAAGAGGCTCGGAGGGGAGGCCAGGAGGGGAGGCCCGGAGAAGAGGCTCGGAGGGGAGGCCAGGAGGGGGAGGCCAGGAGGGGAGGCTCGGAGAAGAGGATCGAAGAGGATGCCAGGAGGTGGGGGCCAGGGGGGAGGCCCTGGAAGGGAGGTCCGAAGGGGAGGTCCCGGAGAAGAGGCCCAAAGGGAAGGCCCCCCCGGAGGGGAGGCTCGGAAGGGAGCCCCGGGGTCTGGAGAGGAGGCCGCGGTTGGAGCTGACCGCTCTCCAGAGCCAAGGGACCGAGCCAGGGAGGCCCGGGGCCGGCGGGCCTCGCTCCTGGCCTCGCTCCTGGCCTCACTCGAAGCCCTTTTTAGGCTCCAACCCGGGTCCGGGCATCAGGTGAGGGGGTGGGGAGAGACGGAGGGCGTGAAGCTTCCCGCCCCAGCTAGGGGCCCGGGGGGGCCAGTCCTGGATCCGTAAGAGTGGCGAGGAAGGGTCCGGAGCAGGAGAGAGGGTAGACAACTCAGGGATTGGGGAGGGAAGACAGAGGGAGGAAGAAGAAGAAGAATGATGGTGTTTGTTAAGGGCTTACTATGTGCCAAGCACTGTTCTAAGTGCTGGGGTAGAGACGTGGGACTCACGGTCTTAATCCCCATTTTACAGACGAGGTCAACTGAGGCACAGGGCTAGTAAGCGGTTTGCCCAAGGTCACCGAGCAGACAAGTGGCGGAGGCGGGATTAGAACCCACGTCCTCTGACTTCCAAGCCCGTGCTCTTGCCACAAGGCCGCTCAGTGCCTCCTTCCTCCTCCGCCCTCATTCTAAATCTCAGGCCCCGAGAATCCCCTCCCTTTCTGGAGTCCCGTGTAACCGCCGTCCCCCCGTCTCGAGTGAAATAAACAGTCACAAAGTTTGTTCCCGGTTTGTCTCTCCGCGGACACCCCGCCCCCCCCCCCCCCCCCCCCGCGGGATCTCCAGGGGATGAAGTGAAATGTAACCCTGGTAGCCCCCCACCCCCACCCCCACCCCTCAACAACCTCCCTGAGCCTTCTGTCCCCTGCCCCCTCCCCCCCACACCTTTGGGACTCCCCACCCCCCTTCAAAAAGATTTAGCTCCCAAATCTCGGACACGGTTTCCCTAGGCTGGACCCAAGTTCAGCATGTTGGGGGGCTCAGGGAGAGGAGAACCCACTTCTTCTTCTCCTGCAAACCATAATAATGATAATAATAGTGTTTATTAAGCGCTTACTACGTGCCAAGCACTGTTCTAAGCCCTGGGGTAGATACAAGGTAATCAATTTGGACACAGTCCCTGTCCCACATGGGGCTCACAGTCTCAATCCCCATTTTACAGATGAGGTAACTGAAGCACAGAAAAGTTAAGCGACTTGCCCAAGGTCACACAGCAGACAAACGGCGGAGTGGGGAGGAGAACCCTCGACCTCTAACTCCCAAAACTGTGCTCTCGCTACTAGGCCATGAGGGTGGCGCCTTGGGGGTCAGAAAGAGGGAGACCCCTCGCCACCACTTCGAGCTTGTCTTCTGAACCTACTACCTTTCCACTCTGCGTCCTTGGGATTTCCCTGCCTCCCGACGCAGTCCTGATGAAGGCATCTTGTCCATCCCCCTGCTTCCGGGAAGGACCATGCCTAACCTGATCCAGATGGGCGTTTATTGGACTTAAAGGTCATTATCATTATTATTACCACCATCATAGGTATTGCTATTATTATTATTATTATTTAGTGCCTTTTCTAAGCGTTTATTCAGTACGAAATAGTATTCTTCGTTTTGGGGAAAGGTACGTGAATGTTGATTCAGGCACCGTCCCTTTCTAGTGTCTGACGGAAAGGTCTTCCCTATGTCTACCCTAAATCCCTCTTGCTGGGTTGGCAGTCCTCCTTCCCTCCTCCGACTGACCGGCGGAGAACCTAGAGAGGAGGTCGAGGGGGTGAGGATCCAGAGACCCGGGGGAAGGATGCCCGCACTGCCCCCTCCCCCCTGCCCCCGGGGGGCCGCCCCTCCCTGGGTCCGGCCCGTGGGAAGGCCGCCACTTGGCAGGAGCCCAGAGCAGACCCCCCCCCCCCCCCGCCCCAATTCAGGCGGCCCGGAGCCTGCAGATTGTCACTAGCACAAAGGGATCCGAGGCCAGACCCCCCCTTCCCCCCGGCCCTCCCGAGCCGGGAGACCCCGGGAGGCCTTGGCCGGACCCGGGCTTCCGGACCAACAGGAAGGGAGCGACAGGTGGGACCCCAAGGCCGGTGAGAGGGAGAGAGAGGGAGAAGGGGAGGGTCAGGGGTCAGGGCCGGGGTCTCGGGGATCAGCGCTCCGGCAGCCCCTTGCCCGTGTCCCGGGGCAGGAACGGGAGCCTCAGCACCCAGGACCCCTCCCCGCAGCATCCAGGACCCCTCCCCGCTGCCGGGCAGACCCTCTTCCTTTCCTGACCCGAGTCATGTTTCTTTTCCCGAGGCAGAGGGGGAGGGGGCTCCAGAGGCGGAGGGGGAAGGGGCTCTAGAAGTGCAGGGGGCTCCCTGGGAGGAGGGGGAGGGGGCTCTAGAGGTGGCGGGGGAGGGGGGCTCCAGAAAAGGAGGGGGCTCCAAGGGCGGGGGGGAGGGACCTCCAGAGGTAGAGGGGGAGGAGGCCTTCAGAGGTGGGGGGGGGGGCTCCCGGGGAGGAGGGCGAGGGAGGCTCCAGAGGAGATGGGGAGGGAGCTCCAAAAGTGGAGGGGGCTCCACGGCCGGAGCGGAAAAGAAAGGACTGGAAGGGAGGAGTTTATTGAAGCCGGGCAGTGGTTTGTCTGGACGCCGGCCAGGTGACCCTAGCGGCTCTGTTTTCGGAGATTGACCATTAACTTGCAGAACCCCAACTCCCACGTCGCCCGAGAGGGAAAAACAATTAATCAATGTTATTTATTGAGCGCTTACTAGGTACAGAGCACTGTACTAAGCGCTTGGGAGAATGCAATACAATAAAATTAGCAGACACGCTCCCTACCCAAAACAACCTTCCAGTCTAGAAGAGCTAGCCCTGCCCCTAAACCGGAGAGCCAAATGCGACCCCTCCTTCCCCTTAGTGGGGACAAATAAATGTAGGCCTCACGGGGTCAGGCCGGGACCAGCCTAAGGAACTCTCTGCCTTCCTGAGCTTGACCCCCACCACAGCAACACCGTGGGAGAAGCAGCACGGCTTAGTGAACAGAGCACAGACCTGGAGTCAGAAGGACTTGGGTTCTAAATCCACCTCGGCCTCTTGTCCGTTGTGTGACCTTGGGCAAGTCATTTAACATCTCTGTGCCTCAGTTCCCTCATCTGTGAAATGGGACCGTCAGCCCCATGCGTGAAACAGGGGCTTTGTCCAACCCGATTAGCTTGTGACCATCCCAGCAAGTAGTATAGTCACTGACACATAGTAAGCGCTTAACAAATACCATTATTATTGTTGTTGTTTCTCAGAGGATCGTAATAATAATAATGTTGGTATTTGTTAAGTGCTTACTATGTACCAGGCACTGTACTAAGAGCTGGGGTGAATACAAGCAAATCAGCTTGGACACAGTCCCTATCGCACAGGGAGTTCACAGTCTCAAACCCCATTTTACAGATGAGGTAACTGAGGCACAGAGAAGGGAAGTGACTTGCCCAAGATCACACAGCAGACAAGTGGTGGAGCCGGGATTAGAACCCATTACCTTCTGACTCCCAGGCTCGTGCTCTATCCACTCGACCATGCTGCTTTTCCTAATAATGGTACTTATTAAAAACTTACTCTGTGCCAAGCCCTGTTCTAAGCTCTAAGGTAGATACAAAGTATTCATTCATTCAATAGTATTTAATGAGCGCTTACTATGTGCAGAGCACTGTACTAAGCGCTTGGGATGAACAAGTCGGCAACAGATAGAGACAGTCCCTGCCGTTTGACGGGCTTACAGTCTAATCGGGGGAGACGGACAGACAAGAACAATGGCACTAAACAGCGTCAAGGGGAAGAACATCTCGTAAAAACAATGGCAACTAAAGTAAAGTAGTCAGTGTGGACACCATCCCTGTCCACGTAGGGCTCACACTCTTAATCCCCTCTCCCCCAGCGCTTAGAACAGTGCTCTGCACCTAGTAAGCGCTTAACAAATACCAACGTTATTATTAATCTCCATTTTACGATGAGGTTACAGGCCCAGAGAAGTGAAGTGACTTGCCCAAGATCACACAGCGGACAGGTGGCAGAGTCGGGATTAGAACCCGCGACCTTCTGACTCCCTGCTCTTATCCACCTTGGCTTCTCGTAGCCTTCCGGGCTGTCCTTCATCCTCACGCCCTCAGGTCGGGTGCCAGGGGGTGGGGGTCGCTTCAGGGTCGGCAGCCCAGCTCGGGGAGGGATGGGGCGGCGAGGGATGAAGAGATATTTCAGAGTCCATGTCACTAGATGGCGGCGTCGCCCCAGCAACGATGGTTGGGAAGGTCGAAAACACCAGCGGGCAAAGGAGGGCGGAGATCCCAAAGTCCTCTGAAGACACAGATTCCAAGTGCTCCCAATCGTGGCTGTGAAGAAAACCAGTCCCGACCTCACTTCCGTGAACTATTGGGAGGTGGAGACGATATGGGGGTAGAGGGGTGGGCACATTAAGGTAGGGGGCAGGGAGTCTTTGAAAAGCCAAGGAGGTGGAAAGGCCTGATTTTTTTTTTCAGTCCTATTTAAAGTTGGTATTTGTTAAGCGCTTACTGTGTGCAGAGCACTGTTCTAAGCGCTGGGGTAGATACAGGGTAATCAGGTTGTCCCGCGTGGGGCTCACAGTCTTCATCTCCATTTTCCAGATGAGGGAACTGAGGCACAGAGAAGTGAAGCGACTTGCCCACAGTCACACAGCTGACAAGTGGCAGAGCCGGGATTCGAATCAAGTTTCTTTTCCCGAGGCAGAGGGGGAGGGAGCTCCAGAGGCGGAGGGGGAAGGGGCTCTAGAAGTGCAGGGGGCGCCCTGGGAGGAGGGGGAGGGGGCTGTAGAGGCTTCTCATTTGGAATCTCATCCTCGGAGGAGTAAGGCTGGGCCAGTCAAACAACCGTCTGGGGAAACAATAGCAAAGCTTTGTCTTCCCCGCAGTTGGCATCCAGGGCCAGGGGGCACTGTCCCCTTTTGCCCCCACGGAGCTGGCACCTATAATAATAATAATAATAATAATAATGTTGGTATTTGTTAAGCGCTTACTATGTGCAGAGCACTGTTCTAAGCGCTGGGGTAGATACAGGGGGATCAGGTTGTCCCACGTGGGCCTCACAGTCTTAATCCCCATTTTACAGATGAGGTAACTGAGGCTCAGAGAAGTTAAGTGACTTGCCCACAGTCACACAGCTGACAAGTGGCAGAGCTGGGATTCGAACTCATGACCCCTGACTCCCAAGCCCGTGCTCTTTCCACTGAGCCACGAGAGGCACAAAGGCACCGGCCTCCATTACTCTCACAGAGCTGATTTTTCCTCATCTTCCCCTCCTTTCTTCGTCACCCTGACTTGCTCCCTTTGCTCTTTCCCCCTCTCAGCCCCACAGCACTTATGTATGTATCTGTAATTTTACTTATTTGTATTGATGTCTGTCTCCCACAGCCCCTTCACCGTCCCCCCGCCTCCCCCCGCCCCCAGACTGTAAATTGACTGTGGGCAGGGAATGTCACTGTCATTGTTGCATTGTACTTTCCCAAGCACTTAGCACTTTGTATAGTGTTCTGCACACAGTAAATGTTCAATTGAATTAATGAGTGAATGAATGTCATCTATGACGTTAGGCACATAGGCACTAGCCCTCTTCTCTCCCACAGAGCTGACATCTATGGCAGGTGGCATAAGGGCCAAAATGAATTTGCAGGATTAAATCAAACCCACAGGCCACATGCTTGCCACAAGAAAGCCCCGGGCCCGTCCTCCTCACACTTGTTGGGCACCTTGAAAGCTGAGCCCTCAATCAATCAAACAACAGTGTGCTCCTAGCCCTGACTGGAGGACTGGCGACAGGGAAGAAACAGTTCAGGTCTGCAGTGAACAGACCCAGCCCTCAGAGATAAGTGCAAACAATATGGAAGTTTTATTCAGTCTTTTTAAGAAGAGAAATTCTCAAATTGTCAAAAAAGAGCAGAACTACAAACAAATCCAAAATACCGTGAGTATAATGCTTTTCACATTGTATTAGAGACAAACCCACTGGGGCTAATAGGAAGAGAGATTTTGCAAAGCATCAAACATCACCGATAGAACAAAGATTCTTTACAAATGTGAAACCCACAGAGAATAGTTCAGACGTTTGTGTGCAACACAAACACGGGAGTCAATCCAAATGAATGGAACACTAAAAATGGTTGTGCAATTAAAAAAAAAGACTTTAAGACTTGTAACCCCAAGGAATTTAACAGCCTCTGTCCGGCCTGGTTTTCTTGATCTGAATTTTTTTTTAAGCTTTTCTAAAATTCAGTAAAAACCAGGATACAATAGTAGTAATATGGAGTCTCTGTACACATTCATCTCAAAGTATTGCCTTTTGACACTATAAATACGTATTGAAAAATATACAGTACTACAAATGTTTAACAATTGCTTAAAGCCATATTTTCCCCTGTTGTGAGGTGTGACGGGCACTCACCCCAGAGGTGGGACTAAGTGACCGGGTAGATTGATTTAGTCCTTAAAGGCACAGCATCTATTTCTGGAGAAGTTGTCTCAGCTCTAGAAACCAGGCGTGGACTCAGGACACTATTTATACATTTTTTCATTGTGACTGAGAAGAAAGTGGCCTGACAAATGTAGTCTGTTTTTGGGTCAGGCACCTGGGCATAAAAAGCATTTTCCCCCTGCATAGAGCCTCTTTGTGTGGTTCTGTAGGATTCTGTAGATCGGTGGTTGTCACAGTCCAGTGCTGGGCAATGGCTTGGTGTTCCAGCCCTGGATTGGGATGTGGTCAAGATGGACATTTCCTCTTACGAAAAACTGTGAAGATTGTTGGACAAGATGCATCTGCGGCTGGGCAAATTCTCCCGGCCTGGGTGGGGAACGGGGAAGGATCCAGTCGTGTTTGGGTTGGACACCTTGTCAAGGACGGTTGGAACTGCAACTTGGCCGCTCTGTGGTTTGCTCCGAGTTGGGGCTCAGATAGCAGTCCGGGGCCCAGGGACCCCTGGGGTGGGCTCAGCTCTCACAGGTGGGATGCTGCAGCAGGAAGGAAGGAAGCGGGGAGCTGGGGGCCAACTCTCCATGGCTGAAAAGATGTCACGTATCACAAGCCCTCTGGTTCTCTACTCAGCCCTTCTCTCCTGTCTCTGGATGTGGGCCTGGTAGCTGAGGAGGGCCACTTGGAGACCTTAATGAGGAGCAAAGACACCTTTCCCTCCTCCTCACCATCTAGAATGATTTCTGTGCGGGGCTGCATTGGGGTATGTGGGGTGTGGTGTCTAAGATCCCTGTTTGTGGGCAATGCCAGCCTTCGTTAAACTGGAAGAATAGGGGTAATGAGCTTTGGCCTCCCTACCCCAACTCCACAAGCAGGAGCCACCAACTGAGCCTGACAAATGTCAGAGTTGTGGATAGTGGGGCTCGTGAGCTTGGTGGTTCCAGGAGGTTCTGGGATTTGTAGCTGATCATGGCTCTGAGCATGTGCAGTACCACTAGCTTAGATTTGGAGACTTTAGGGAGGCTCAGGGGCAAAGCCTGGGAAGTGTTGCTTTCTTTTACTACAGGTTGTCATCTGCTTTGGCCTCTTCTATGGCCAGTATCATTCCCGGAGATATTTGAGTGGTTGCCCCATCGTTCCTGAAGATAGTTGTGTAGATGCCCCATTGTTCCCAGAGACAGTTGTGTGGGTGCCCCATTGTTCCCAGAGATAGTTGTGTGGATGCCCCATTGTTCCCCGAGATATTTATGTGCATGCCTCATCGTTCCCAGAAATATTTGTGTGGGTGCCCTTTCTATTCTCTTCCTCCCAGTTTTAGGATTAAGGGCAGCTAGATCCAGGAACACCTCTAACCCTTCTTCTTCTCTTCACTGCCGACTCCTTCACTGCTTGCCACAATCCTCTGGAGACACAGACACCCCATCTACGCCTCACCAGCAGCCAGCTCTCCTGATTCAGTGCCCACAGTTGATCTAGTCTAATGAGCATTGATCAGCGTCTAGCTGGGAAGAGCAGGGAACCCAAAAATTGTGCAGAGGGGGCAGTCTGGGGACCTAGGAAAAGACCCCTAGAGACCAGGGGTAGTCAAAGAGGAAGGAGAGAAAGAGGCAGGGTATCAAGGTGAGAGAGGGCTTGGATTCCCTCGGGGAAGAGGCCCTACAGTCTGGCCATAAGCATCCTGACCAAAGATGTGGTGTTGGTATAGCCCATGCTGAAGTCTGGAGGCAGAGATGCCAAGGATCGTGGTGTTAGTTCCAGCTGTGAGTATATAGAGAAGGTTCTGAAGTCAAAAATTCCAAGAACTGATGTGCTGGCTCCAGAATTGAGTATATGGGGAGAGATATGGGTTGGTACAGGAGGCTGGAATGACTCTGGGTCAATGCACAGGTTAAGGCTGGGCAGGGCCTGAAGCTGCCCCTCAGGGAAACCCGCCACCCTCTCTGTGGACCTCCGAGACTCCACCAGCTAGGGAGAAGTGCCATTCATGCAATCTGCTGGTGAGGGGAAAGACAATGGGACACTGGCCCTAATCCTCATTTAAAAGGCCTTTCACCCCTCTGGCCAGCAAACTCCGCCCACTAGAATGAAATGAATCCCCACGACAACCCTGAGAGTTAACTGGTTTCACCCGCATTTGAGAGGTGGGGTAACTGAGTCAAGATGGGGAAGGGACAGGTCCAGGACCCCAGAGGGGTCCTCCTGGGCTTGTTCTGAGACCCACTACCCCACCATCTCCGGGGTCTCTTTTGGTCTCTAGGTTTCTGTGCTTTGAGGTGGGTGAAGGAGGAGCGTTCTTCCTCTGGAGGGAGGGTCACAGTGGAAAAAGGGAATAGGGGGTTTGAAGGGGTGATTTCTCCCAATTTGAGGTCATTCAGAGCATCCATTTCTGAAAGCTACGGGCACTCAGCAGGTGGGGAAGCTGGTTCCTGCTCTAAAGGCATCTCAATCCCAGCCAGGAACCTACAATCTTCAGAACCTCATTCACAACTGTTTCTTCAAATCATCACCTGAATTTCAACCCTTCTCTGGCAATGACATGCTCCCCTCACCCTAATACAGCACAACTCACCACACTGCCTCTCCCTCGAGGGCTCTCCCTCCCATCTTTTTTCAAGAAAGGCAGACAAAAGGGACAGTGACAGTCCAAGAAGACCAGGCTTAAACAGCAGGGAGGGAGATCGCGATTGGAAAATAGGACAAACGTCTCAATCTGGCCTAGGCATCAATCTGTTCCCCGGGCATTTAAAGGGGGAGAATCAATTCACCCCACTGCGGGTGTCCTTCTCAGTCTTCCCCTCCTCTCCAACTATTCCATCTGGCTGGTAAAATATTTCCCCGGGATTTCTGTCTAGCCCCTGCCTCACACTGGAGTTACCTGTCCTCCTCATCCAGCCGGAGGCCCAGAGTCTCCGAGGCTGGCCCCCTCCCAGGACCGGACCCAGCCATCCAACGTCTCGGTGAACACTATCTGGCACCCCATGCTGGGAGTGTGTGCTGCAAGGCACCCCGAGTCCCCAGCCCCCTGATACCCAGGGGAGCAGCAGGAGCTAAAGGAGTTGGTGGCAGGGAGGGAAGGGCACGGGCAGAATCAGCAGGGCTGGGGGAGGGGAAGGGGCAGCTCCTACTGGGAAGGTTTTCACTTTTGCGGACCCTGGAGCCCACCTAGAGTGGGAAGTGGAGGGTCTGCTCCCGTGGCGTCTGCCTCGTTTTCCATACCCAAGGGCACCCATGACCTTGACGGGAGTGCAGGGGAATGGGTGCAGGCGGGTGTGTGTATAGGAGGCTGCCCGGCCCTGCCCTGTCTCTGTCCCCTGTCCCCTGGGCCCCTTCCCCCTGCTGCCCCGCGTGCAGCTCCAACCAAACCTCTCTGCCCTGCGACTGTGGCTGGGATGAGCCAGGGGCATCTCCACAGGCTGGGAAGGGCAGGGCAGGGCCCAGCCTGTGACCCGGGGTCCCAGCGTGACTGCACGAACACTGGTATTCAAGTCTCTTTGGTGCTTTGACCGGTGCCACTTCCTCTCCATCCCCGAAAAGGGACCAAACTGGGGAAGGTAGAGGCGAGAGAAAATGGGCCGGCAAACCCTTCCCGCGCCCTCCCCGCTCTCCCGGGAGGAGGTGTGGGGCGGGGGCAGGGGGAAAGGGGGGTTTGGGCAGGGGGAAGAGTGGCGCAAGGAGATGAAGGATGGTGGTAGGGGGAGACGCAGGGTGGGGATGGGGGAGATGCGGGTGGGTAGGGGGAGAATCAGGGTAGGGGTAAGGGGAGAATCAGGGCAGGGGTAAGGGGAGAGGCAGGGAGGGGATGGGGGAGATGTGGGTGGGTGGGGGGAGAGTCACGGTAGGGGTAGAGGGAGAGGCAGGGAGGGGATGGGAGAGATGTAGGTGGGTAGGGGGAGAGTCGGGATAGGGGTAGGGGGAGAGGTAGGGAGGGGAGGGGGTAGACATGGGTGGGTAGGGGGAGAGTCAGGATAAGGGTAGGGGGAGAGGCAGGGAGGGGATAGGGCAGGGGCAGGGGCAGAGGGTGGGGGCGATGCGGGGGTCGGTGAGTCTCGGGGCCTACGAAGCGGAGCCGATGGAGTCGGAGTGGAAGGTGATGTACCCGGAAGAGGAGGAGGGCGAGCCGAGGAAGCTGCAGCTGCCGGCCTTGCTCCCGGCCTTGCTCCCGGCCTTGCGCAGCCCGTCCTGGTCACCCCAGGCCGCGCTCAAGCTGGTCCGAAAGGGCCCCGGGCCATCCGGGGCGTCCCGCCCGGGCGAAGCCTCGCCCAGGTCGAGGCGGATGGCGAGGCCCGGAGGGTGGCGGTCTGGAGGAGGGCAGCACGGCCCGGGCAGGGCCAGCAGGCAGCCTGGCATCCGGGCCGAGAGGCGTCGAGGGGCCTGGGCCTCCCTCTCCAAGTCGGTCAGGGCCACGTGGGCGAGGGAGGCCGAGGCCAAGGCGTCGGGGAGCAGGGAGACAGAAGAGGAGCGGCCGAGGCTCGTCCGATGGGGGGTCCGGCGGGGGGTCCGGCCGGGGCTGGGGAGGGGCGACTCGTCGATGAAGCTGACCACCTCCTCCCGGCTGAAGCAGGCGAACTTGCCCCCGGCGGCCAGCTCCTCCCGGGGGAAGGAGCGCAGGGTCAGCAGGCTCTCCGCCGACCGCCGGCGCTGGCGGTCGGGGGCGCTTTCTTCCAGGGAGGCCGCCAGGCTGCCCCGCCGCCGCCGGGTGGCCCGCGGGGGCAGCACCAGCCGGGCCAGGGTGGCCATGTCCTCACTGGAGCCCCAGCGGTGCAAGTAGACCGGCGGCGGGCCCGCCGGCCACATGTCCGTCTCGTCGTGGGAGTAGCGCCGGGTGGGAGGGACCTGGGGAGGGGAGACGGGCAGAGAGACCCTGTTCCTGGACATGGACGCCAGGGCCAACGGGTGGAGTCCGGGGTCCCGGACCAGCTGGCCCGTTGCCACGTAATAATAATAATTATTATGGTCTTTGTTAAGCGCTTACTGTGTGCCAGGCACTGTACTGAGCGCTGGGGTTGATACAGCAAGTTGGGTTGGATGCAGTCCCTGTCCCTCGTGGGGCTCACAGTCTCGATCCCCATTTTACAGATGAGGTAATTGAGGCGCAGGGACGGGAAGTGACTTGCCCAAGGTCACACAGCAGACAAGTGGTGGAGCCGGGATTGGAACCCACGCCCTTCTGACTCCCAGGCCCGTGCTCTATCCACGAGGCCACGCTGCTTCTCATGGCCTGGGGCACGCCCTGGAACGTACCTCCGTTTCCCCATCCGAAGATGCCTGCCTCTAACCCCCTCCTGGGGAACAAACCAACAGGAGACCATACCCTTACCCTAGGAAGGGGGCTGCTTTCGCTGCGGGGGTGACGGTGAGCTCCCCATCACCATTAATTAACATTAAATGAGGCTTCGCCCGATGCCTGGTCCCGTTCAGCCTCAAATTTAGGGCAGAAATGATGCTGGCTCCTCTGGTCAGCTGCCGGGCGCCGGATCTGCTGTAGGGTGGGAAGGAGCCCAGGGCCGCAACGGCTGGGGGCTGGGTGGTCTCCAGGGCCCCGCCGTCATCCCTCCTGCCCCGCTAGGCCTCCTCCCCACCGATTACCTGGAGGTATTGCATCTTGTCCTCCGGCGTTGGCCGCAGCGGGTAGAGCCGGGGGAAGCCTCTCTCCAGGGTGGGGAAGTCGTACTTGGCCAGAGGGTCCAGGGCCAGCACTTCCCCGCCGTAGCTGTAGTCAAAGGGCCGCTCGTACATCAGGTCCGTCTGCAGCCCCGCGTCCAGGCTCTCTGCGAGAGGCCAGGCCCGGGTCCGGTGTCAGCGCCCCGGCAGAGGTCGGGGCCGACAGCCGTGCGGGAGCCTGCCTAGTGGGAGCCTCAGAAGGGCCACTTGTCAGCGGGGAAGCTGGGAAAGGGGCCAGAGGACTCCCTCCAAGCAGTGCCAAGAGCCTGGAAGCTGTGGCATTCACCATAGGCTGGAATCCAGAGGACGGGAGGAGGTGACTGAGGTTATTTTACTTTTTATGGCACTTGTTAAGCACTTACTATGTGCCAAGCACTGTTATTAATAGTAATAATAATTGTGGTGATTAGCTTGTATCTACCCCACCGCTTAGTTCAGTGCCTGGCACATAGTGAACACTTAACAAATACCATTAGCAGCAATATCATCAATAAATACGATTACTACTACTAGGTGAGTTTAGATAAATTAACAATAGCAATAATAATAATGGAAGTGCTTACTATGTAAGTCCCATGTGGGACTCACCATCTCAATCCCCATTTTACAGATGATGTAACTGAGCCCAAGAGAAGTGAAGTGACTCGCCCAAGATCACACAGCAGACAATTGGCGGAGCCGGCATTAGAACCCAGATTCTTGTGACTCCCAGGCCCGTGCTTTATCCGCTACACCATGCTGCTTCTCATAAGTGCTGGGGTAGATCAAAGCTAATCAGGTTGGACACAGTCCCTGTCCCACATGGGGTTCACAGTCTAAGTGGAAATGAGTAGGATTGAATCCTCATTTTACAGATGAGGTAACTGAGGCACAGAGAAGTTAAGTGACATCCCAAGGTCACCCAGCTGACGTGACAGAGCTGGGATTAGACCCTAGGTCCTCTGATTCCCAGGCCCATGCTCTTTCCACCAAGCCATGCTGCTTCATAAATCTCAATTTTTAAATTGTTGGAAGGAATCCGAGTGCATCCTAAAGAGTATTTAAGTGTCTTTGGTACCAGTCTCAGCACTAGGAGCTGAACCTTGGCTGGAGCAGGTGGGAATGGACGATGATTTTTATCAAACTCACGCTGGAGAGGGCACAAGCTGGGCAGAGCAAGGGGACATTGGAAAGGGGAGGAATTCAGTCCTTTCTCAAACTCTCAAAAACCCAGTGTGGTTCCTGGCCACCTCCCATCTCCCCTCCCCCTTTGCCTCACCCCCAACCTGTATCTTTTCTGGCCTTGCCGGGTCTCTGGGGAGGGTGGGGAGGTATTGGGGAAGAGCTGGGCCTCAGAGCCCCCAGCATCAGGGGAAAGAGTCAGTTCACCCTCCCTCCCCTCCCACCCCGATTCCCACCTTCGTCCGTGTCGTCGTTGGACATGAGGGCCACGCACTTCTCCCAGATAGCCTTGATGTCCGCTCGGTAGCGGTCACAGGCCCAGAGGAAGAGGGGGAAGAGCAGAGACTGAGCCACGGAGCACCAGAGCACACACAGAACCATCCAGGTGTAGGACGTGTCCGACTTGAGGCTGGCAAAGCTCACCACCTGCATGGGAACGTCAGACCCTGAGCAAAATTGCTCCTGGCTCAGGCCCAAGGGCCACCCAGTCCAAGATCCAGGCTCCGACATGGGCACCAGCACACTTGGGGGACTGTGTGAGAGGCAGCAACCTCAGCGGGGACTCCCAGCTCCCACATGCAGCTCAACCCTTTACAAACATCCCCATTCTTGCCATTTTGCAGCACTATGACATTATGGCCCTCCTCTGTCATCTGAGCCTGTGGGGGCCACTTACAGATGGCTCCTCATGTCTTTATTAATAATAATAATAATAATAAACGTGGTATTTGTTAAGCACTACGTGCCAGGCACTGTACTAAGCCCTGGGGTAGATACAAGCTAATCAGTGGGGGACAGTCCCTGTACCTCATGGGGCTCCCAGTCTTAATCCCCATTTTACAGATGAGATAACAGGCGTAGAGAAGTGAAGTGACTTGCACAAGGTCACGCAGCAGACAAGTGGCAGAGCTGGGATTAGAATCCAGGTCCTTCTGACTCCCTGGCCTGTGCTCTATCCACAGGTCACGCTGCTTCTCCATGCTGCTTCAACACATGGGCTCATAATGAAAACAGTCCTAAGTTCACTCAGAGCATGTGTAAGCCGGCGGGGGAGCCTGCCTGCGCATATACAATGAAATGAACTATGGCAGTACCCAGGATTCCTAGAGCACACGACTGGGAGATCCCCAAACCAGACCTGTGTGCCATGGCCACATCGGATGGAAACCACTGGTCCAGTGGGCAAAGCCCGATGCTAAGAGTTGGAGGCTTCGGGCCTTTTGTGGCTCCAAAGCTGACTCACACTGTGACTTCAAGCAAGTCATTTCACCTCTCCGAACCCCCACCTGTAAAATGGGTAAAACAACAGTGGCCCTTTCCTGAGACTGAAGGAGATCATGGTTGGGACTGAGCTTTGAGCCCTTTGAAGGAAGTTGCTAATTAAATGAGTTGAAATTAATGTTATTATTGTAATACTGTGACTGGGGTTGGGGTGGGGTTAGGGTTGGGGCAAGGGTAGGTATAGACTCTCCTAGTTTGGGGCCCTTATGAAGAACTTGCGCAAAGCCACAGGATTTTTTTTATGGCATTTGTTTAGCACTTACTATGTGCCAGGCACTGAACTAAGTGCTAGGGCAGACACAGGCTATTCAATCACTCATCCTATCCCTACTGGATTACTGCATCAGCATCCTTTCTGATCTCCCAACCTCCTGTCTCTCCCCACTTCACTCTGCTGCCTGGATTATATTTCTACAGAAATGTTCTGAGCATGTCACCCCCCTCCTCAAAAATCTTCAGTGGTTGTCTATCAACCTCCATATCAAGCAAAAATTCCTCAGTATTGGTTTCAAAGCTCTCTGTCACCTTGCCCCCTCCCTTCACTTCTTCTACATCCCAGCCGGCACACTCCGCTCCTTTGGAGCTAACCTTCTCACTGTGCCTCAATCCCCATTGCCCCGACTCGCCCCCTTGCAGCATGGCTTAGTGGAAAAACCACGGGCTTGGGAGTCAGAGGATGTGGGTTCTAATCCTGGCTCCTCCACTTGTTTGCTGGGTAACCTTGGGCAAGCCACTTAACCTCTCTCTGCCTCAGTTACCTCATCTGTAAAAAGGGAATTAAGACTGTGAGCCCCAAGTTGCACAACATGATTACCTAGTATCTATCCCAGTGCTTAGAACAGTGCTTGGCACATAGTAAGTGCTTAACAAATACCATCATTATTATTATTATTATTACCCCCTCCCCACCCCACCTCAATTGTATATATACATGTACATTTCTAAATTCTATTTATTTATATTAATGCCTGTTTACTTGTTCTGATGTGTATATATCTATAATTCTATTTATTTATAATAATGCTATTGATGCCTGTTTACTTGTTTTGATGTCTGTCTCCCCCCTTCTAGACTGTGAGCCCGTTATGGGCAGGGATTGTCACTCTTTGTTGCTGAATTGTATTTTCTAAGTGCTTAGTACAGTGCACGATTGAACGAATGAATGAATGAACACAATCAATGTCCCACATGGGGTTCACAGTCTTAATCCCAGTTTTACAGATAAAGTAACTAAAGCACAGAGAAGTTGTGACTTGCTCAAGGTCACAGAACATGCAAGTGGTGGAGCTAGGATTACAACCCAGATCCTTCTAGCTCCCAGGCCCATGCTCTACCCACTAGGCCATGCTGCTTTTCCTGAGCTTCTCTCCAGGCTGCTCATGTTCTCTCTGATCCTGGCAGAGAGAGCTTTGTTCAACAGGTGGACTTAACCTTCTCTGACTAAGCCCTCCTTTCCTCTTCTCCAACTCCCTTCTGCATCACCCTGACTTGCTCCTTTTATTTATCCCCCCCTCCCAATCTCACAGCATTTATGTACATATCTGTAACATTTACTTTTATTAATGTCTCTCTCCCCCTCTAGACTGTAAGCTCATTGTGGGCAGAAAATATGTCTGTTTACTGTTAAATTGTAATCTCCCGAGCGCTTAGTAGAGTGCTCTGCACACCATAAACTCTCACGAAATACAGCTGACTGACTGACCGACTGACTTGTGCAGAATTGGCAGAACTCAAACCATCTCCGCTGAGTCAATGAGTAACTCTTTCTTTCCTCACAAGTGTTGGCCAGGAGAGAGAGTGACGGAGAAATAAGGGCACTAGTAACAGCAATGATAGTCTCCATTCCATGATCTGGGGCTCCTGGGGTCACTGTCCCATGGAGCTGATGCCATGAATGTTGCTTATTTCTCATTTTTCTCTCTGGAGCAACACAGAGGGGGAGACAGAGGATGAGGCCGGGGGACCCAATGTTCTGAGTGGGCCGGATCCAGACAGGCAGCACATTTCAAGAAGCCCAAGGACAGGTGCAGAGCTGATGCGACAGCCAGTGCCCAGGCCAAGAGAGAAGAGTCTTCACTTCTGGGCCTGCTGGTTAGCTAAAGCTTCCATCTGCACTGCCCAGGGCCCTGGCAGCCTTTGACCCCCAGACCTGTCTGATGGGCTGTCCGTGCCCCTGACCCAGGGACATTGTTTCTTCCTGGGGAACGAGTTGCCAGGGAGTCTGGTTGAAGCAGGGAGTCCTAGGGGTTGGAGATGTCCGCAAGGGCCAGTATGTAGGTCAGTGGGGGCAGGGCAGGATTGAGACCACCATCGCAGACCATCTCAGACCACCCAGTGTGACCTCAGAGTCCATCCTGACACTTCCGACAAGAATCCTCCCAAACTATTCCAGGCCCAAGGCCTCCACAGTGGGTGGGATGCCCCAGGCCTGGAGCCGAGAGCTCTACTTTCCAGATGGAGGATCTGGATCTTACTCAGGCCCAAGTGGAATTCCCGTGACACCCTCCCCACAGGCTACCTGGCGTTTCAGCCCTTAACCCCTGGTCCTTTTGTGGGGAAGACAAGCCTCCAATTCATGAAAGATGGCAAGAGCTGTGTGCAAGGATGCAGGACAGATCTGACTGGACACTGGCCAACTCTCCTTAAGCCGAAGGCTGGGAGCCGGGGACCTGGGGGGAAAGGAAGTGGAGCTGAAAGTAAAAACAATTTCTACCTGAAAAGCAGGACCCTCACGTCCGCCAAACTAACTCTCTTCCCCTCTTCAAAGCCCTACTTAGAACTCACCTCCTCCAGGAGGCCTTCCCAGACTGAGCCCTACCTTTTCCTCCCCCCACCTCTCCTCCTCATTCTCCCTACTCCCTCCCTCTGCTCTACCCCATCCCCTCCCCACAGCACTTGTGCCTATTTGTATATATTATTTATTTCTCTATTTTATTAATGATGTGTATATATCTATGATTCTATTTATCTTGATGATATTGATGCCTGACTACTCGTTTTGTTTTGTTGTCTGTCTCCCCCTTTTAGACTGTGAGCCCATTATTGGGCAGGGATTGCCTCTATCTGTTGCTGAATTATACATTCCAAGTGCTTAGTACAGTGCTCTGCATACAGTAAGCGCTCAATAAATATTGAATGAATGAATGAATGACCCTCCCCTGTCCCCCTCCCCTCCACCTCAGCCACCATAGTGGCAGTGGGCTTTCAGGGACTGGGGGTGGTGGCCAGCTGGCCACTGGAGAAGACCTTGTTCTGTCCAGTTCTGGCTTTCTCCCTCAGCCTTGGAGGGAAGCAGGCTGAGACAAGTAGTCTGTCCATAGACAGAGCTGACCTCCGCACACAACCTTAGAATGATTGGTCTTGGCTTCTAAACCCCGTTTGCCACCTGCAATCCTGCCCCGCCACCTACCAGCCTTAGCTTCAGTGGTTCTCCTTGTTACTGCAGCATAATACATGAAGGAAAATGAAACCCGGGAAGTCGAGGAGATGGAAACAATTTAGAAGCTGAGGCAGACAGGGAGTGGGGAGGTAGGTTGGGATCTGGGAGCTGTCAGAAGAAGAGACAGTCCAGTGCTGCCTCCCACAAGTTGGAAAGGTACCCAGGGAAGGAGATGTCCGTCTTCTTCCTTTCCCATTGCAGGCCTGGACTGCCTTTGCTGTCCCTTGCCGGGTCCACCCACTTTGGGGTGAGAAAATGGCATTTCAGTTGTTTCCCAAGGGCCACTGGGGTCTCTCTATTCCACCGTGGCAGTGATCTGTGGGCTGGGGGTAGGGATCCTAAACAACTCCAAGAAGAAGTGGCCAAATTGAAGGGTGAGGGTAGGCTGGGGAGGGTGGGCTGCTCCCAGCCGGGTCCCGCTGGGTGGGGAGGGGGAGAGGGAGGATCGAGATGCAGCTGCAGAGGCATCAACCTGCTCAGCTGGGTTAATGCCCACTGTGGCCTGGCGCTGGAGCCAGTGGTGGGTTGTGGAAGCAGAGAGAGAGGGGAGGGGGAGAATGGACCGTTCTGACTGCCTTGTTCCCAACTACCCTGGGAGCGGCAGGGCAGAATGAAGAGCCTTGGTACCCCCATTTCTCCCCTCGTGGTTGTCGTATTTCTTGATGATTCTGCTGACGATGGTATTTGTTAAGTGCTTACTACGTGCCAGGCACTGTTTTAAGTGCTGGGGTAGATACAAGCTAATCAGGGACACAGTCCCTGAGCCATATGGGGCTCGCAGTCTTAATTCTCATTTTACAGATGAAGTAACTGAGGCATAGAGAAGTTAAGTGACTTAGCCAAGGTCACACAGCAGATGAGTGGTGGAGCTGGAATTAGAACCCAGGTCCTTTGGACTCCCAGACCTCTGCTCTATCCACAAGGCCAGGTTATTTTTTGAGTGCTTACTCTTTGCAGAGCACTGCACTAAGTGCTTGGAATATTAGACATGATCCCTGCCCTCAAATAGCTTAGAGTCTAGCAATGGAGACAGATGCTAAAACAAATTACGGGCTGGCAGAGCTGCAGCTTCTCTCAAGTCACTGCCTCTTTTCTTGGGGGTGGGGAGGGGATGCTGGGGAAGGGTGCTGAGTCAGTTCTTCTGCCCCCTGGGCCCCGTCCCCCTACCCTCTGGTCATCCATCACAGGAAAGACGACAGGGAAAAAGTGCTTTAATATTCCTTCCCTTCTGCGGGAGCCTCTGGCCATGCAGCCCTCGGTGGGGGGAGTAAGCTGCACCCAAGCCTGTTACTCGCCTCACTCCATCACAATCTGAGCAGAGCAACTCAAAAGACTGGGCTGAGGGACCCTCTGCAGACAGAGTTGGTTCCCAGATCCCCAAGGAGACTTCCTCCTGACCCTGCAGACACAGTTCCCTGACTCCAGGTACGGCCCACCCCGGACCTCAGTAGACATACCCCAACTCCAGAGGTATAGGTCCCTGATTCCTTACAACTCCACAACTACAGGCCTCTGACCCACCAGAGAGAGCACCCACAACTCCATGAATACAGAGCCCTGACCCTTCCCCAGAGAGCACCCTGAATACATACCCCTAATTCCCCAGAGAGAGCAGCCACAGTCCCAAGAAAGAAACCCCTGTCCCCTCAGAGAGAGCACCCCCAACACCAAGAATACAAGCCCCTGTCCCCAAGAGAGAACACCCATAACCCCAGTAATACAGGCCCGACCTCCCCCAGACAGCCCCATAAATACACACCCCGACTCGCCAGGGAGAGCACTCACAACCCCAAGAATACAAGCCCTTGATCCTCCAGAGAGAGCACCCACAACCCCACAAATACAGGCCCCTTATCCGCCCAGAGTCAGCCACCACGACCCCACAGATATCGGCTCTCAACCCTCCAGGCTCAGTTCCCCGGCCCCGCAGAGGTGTCCCTCCTCTGGAATCCATTGATATTGTCCCTCCTGCCCTCCTAGAGACACGGTCCTAACCACCACCCCCCGGCCAAGACTGGGTTAATGCTGTGCTCAGACCCCCCAAGGTGTCTCTCGGAAAGCTCCCCCACCCCGCTTCCCACCGATTCCACTCACCAAGATGGGGAGGCCCATCAGGCAGTCATAGGTGACGACAACAGCGGTGATGAGGTACGTGATCTGCAGAGAGGTCTTGACGGGCTCGGAACCATCGATGTATGAGCGCCGCTTGCCCTGGGCATCCTCCACCACAATGGTGGGCACGGTGAACCGGTGGCGGT
Organism: Ornithorhynchus anatinus; assembly: GCF_004115215.2. Classification (NCBI taxonomy): domain Eukaryota; kingdom Metazoa; phylum Chordata; class Mammalia; order Monotremata; family Ornithorhynchidae; genus Ornithorhynchus; species Ornithorhynchus anatinus. The sequence goes on along the minus strand of NC_041732.1, from coordinate 72,504,505 downwards.
CCTGGCTGGGGCCTGCCTGAAGCGTGAGGGTCTGGAAGAGGGCGATGCCCATGCAGACCACGCCCATGGCCACGCTACCCCCGATGAGGAGCAGGAAGCAGACCCCGAAGCCCAGCCCAATCTCAGTGACGATGAAGCGACAGTCGTGGGCGTAGAAGCGCTCGGTGGTGTCGTGCCAGCCTACAGCGGGCAGGGTGGAGAGGATGAAAGACACCATCCAGATGCCCATAACTGTGTGAACCGCCTGCTTCTTGGTGTTGCTTAGCCTGAAACGGGGCAGAAGGTTAGAGTGGGATCGGGGTGTGAAGGGCACATGCTAAGGGCTCCTCTCTGGATTGGGAGCCCAACCCCTGACAAGACCTCAGAAGGACATCCAGAATCAGACCCTTCCATTTCCCCCCTCTGGCCCGGCCCCTTTCTTTCAGTCTTCCCCAGCTGTGGTCTCACACTTGGAGGAGAGAGCAGGATTTGTCCCATAAACAGAAAGGGAAACTGAGGTCCAGAGAAGAGCATACCTCTTCACCTTCCTAAATGGGCGAAACTCCTCTTTCTGCCCCACCTTGGGAATAGACTAAGCCCTTCTCCTCTCTCTCCTAGCCCCAAACATATGAAATAATCCCTTCCACTTCTGAGATGAATTCACCCCTACACTTCTCCGGACACTTCACACCAGAGATGGGCTGTCCCAGCCCCAACCATTCAGTAACCATGGAACAAGGGTGGGGATTGGACTTTACCACTGTAGACTCCAACCAGGCCCAAACTGGATCACCACAGAAACATGAATTTCTGGGCCCAACACACAGCTTTGCTGGGACACCAATCTCTAGTGTCCAGGACTGGGTCAGACATTTGAAGCGTGGGACAGGAAGAGCCCTTAGTCCCTGCCCTCCAGGAGTTTACAAACATAAGAGGCCACATCAGACACATGACTCTAGGCATATGGCAACATTCCATATACCCAAACTTCCTCCTTGTCAGATGGCTTACGATCAAAAGGCTTCACTCCATATCTCAGAATTGCAACTCACCCCGCACCAACACCCCGAAGCCAAGAGCAAAGATTTCGGTGTGATCTATTTGGAGCAAGTCTAGCCAGTTTGGTTAACTCGTGTCAGAAATTCACTTGGAAAGTAGTGAGGCCCAGTGGAAAGAGCACAGGCCTGGGTGTCAGAGCACTTGGGTCTAATCCCAGCTCTACCACTTGTCTTCTGTGAGACCTTGGGCAACTCACTTACTTTTCTGTGCCTCAGTTTCCTCATCTGTAAAATGGAGAATAATCCCCATCCTTAGACTGTGAGCCCCATATACGACAGAGACCAGGTCCAAGATGATTAGCATGCTTAATACATTGCTTGGGACATAGTCAGCACTTAACAAATATCATAATTATTAATTATTATTGGGTTGTGTGTGCTTTGAAGGGAGGGGGAGGGCTTCCTTCTATGACAGGCAATAGAGCATCAAAAAACATAATGGGGCCTCTTCATCTTGCTCCTTCCAGCCACGCCTACCTTGCCCTTCTTTTTCCCTTCCCCCCCCCCGCCTTCTCAGGGAGAGGCACCCTCCATCCATCAGGCCTATTTTTACTTTGGAAAACAAACAGCTCAAAGTGGCCTGGGCCCCTCTCTGCTCCTGGAAAAACAAACATTGGTGGTGGAAAGGGCAGTGCCCAGCTGAGACTGCCCAAGCCCCCTGGCTCCGCCCTACAGTTCCTGGGGCCCCTGGAGTCCCTCGCCTCCCGCCTGAGATGTCCGCCTGAGCAGATGGCTGGGAACCACTCCCAGTTCTGCCAACTTCCAGGGCCTCAGAGCCTCGGCCTTCTCTGCCAGGCCTGGGGTAGGCTGGCATGGAGAGCAGGCTAGCACTAAGGGGAGGCAGGATGACTTCAATCATGATGTTTCTAAACCATAATTTCATGATAGATCCTGCCCTCCAGGAGGCAAAAGCCAGAGGCAGAAACAGCAGCTGTAGCAGGCTCATTTTCTGAACAAGGAAGGGGGCGGCTTTATGGACTGTGTCCTGTGAGGGGGAAGGGGCGTGGTCTCCGTGGCAGGAATTCTGGACCCACCCTCACGGTGGGCACTGCCAATGGCCTCTCCCTTAGAACTGGGGGGTGTGGCCTGGGGTGGTCTCTTCTGGGAGAAGAGCAGAGCCTTGGAGTCGGGTGATGGGGACTTTGAGGGTGAAGAGCTGGGTGACCTTGGGAAAGTCTCTTTCCCTCTCTGGGCCTCAGTTTCCCGATTCGTAAAGTGGGGATAAAAATCCAAACCGGTTGAGAATGAAGGAGCAGAGGTGGGTGTGGGTCTATCTAAATGCTCAGGATTTTTACTACCATGACATCGCAGCCCAACAGAGGCTCTGGAGGTGGGTGTCGGAGAGCCAGCCCAGGGAGCTCCAAGAGGGCAGCAGGGAGCCGTCCCTCCCCTATCGCTTCTCCGACTGTGCGAGGAAGACTATCAGGCTCCAGACCGGTCGAGCCCCCAGGTGTCTCCCCTCAGCAGCCCCACAGGTTCAGAATGGAAGAGTCCTGGGACTGAGCTTGCCGGAGAGAGACCAAGGTGGTATTAGTGCACCCCCTCTCGAAACCCAACAGAAATGTTTCCCTCTGTGGGTGAGCTCTTTGCCACCCTCCCTGCCGGTCAGGCAGGCAGAGAAATGGCAATGGAGCTGGAGCAGAAAAGGCCTGGGGGCTGGGGCTTCTGGCAGCAGGGGAAGGCAGCTTCTGCCCGTGGCCGAGAGGGCCCCTCCAGCCTTCCAGTCCATGGTCCTTCGCCCGCTTCTGAATCCTCACTCTCCCGCCAGCTCAGCCCCAGAGAACTGGGAAAAGGCTCAGCCCCCAGGGCCTTAGAGACCAGTGAGCCCCCAGCCTGGGACTGTTTCCCCTGGAGGCTCCCTCCCAGCGGCCCAGCCCGGCCCAGCCCGGCCCGGCCCGGCCCAGCCCTGGGTGGGTGTTATCCTCACCTGCTGCAAGAAGTCTCAGCCCCAACCCCTTTCTGCTCCAGCTCCATTCTCCACAAGAGCCACCAGCCTCAGGGAAGGGAGCAAAGGGCTGGGTCGAGGTTCGGGGACTCAAAACAGCTCAGACACATTCACAAGCAAGCACACTAGCACAAACAAACCCTCTCATACCAATACACCCATATATACCAACACTCACACCCACCCAACGAATACAGTTTGTCTTGTCTTATGCCGCCGAGTCCTCTCCGACCCATAGCGACACCATGGACGTATCTCTCCCAGAACACCCCACCTCCATCTGCGATCGTTCCGGTAGTGTAACCCTAGAGTTTTCTTGGTAAAAATGCAGAAGTGGTTTACCACTGTCATCTTCCCCGCAGTCAACTTGAGTCTCCACCCTCGACTCTCTCCCAGCACAGGTGAGGTTTGACCTGTAGCAGATTGCCTTCTGCTTGTTAGCCACTGCCCAAGCTAGGAATGGGATGGACAGACCTCTGCTTGACTCTCCCTCCTGTAGTCGAGACTGGTAGAGTACTGGAAACTCTCCAGGTGTGACCCTGAGAGGGGAAGGTATAAACCTACACCAACACAAACACTAGCCGAAGCATGCACACCACCAAACACACAAACCAATACATGCACACACATCCCTCACACACATGCACATACACAGACCCCTACACTCCCCCACAGACACATTAAGAACCCCTTTACACCTTTGCACACCCAAATCCACCCACAAATATTCATATACTCTAGATACCCACCCACATCTTACCTCATTCCTTTACACAGCCACACGGCACACTCATGCAGATGCCCAGATTCTCTGTGCACAAGCCCACACCCATCTCCCCACAGCCATCTCCCCACAGCCCTCTAGTCCTTACACACACATACACCCAGGCGCGCACACGCACACACACACACACACTCTAAGGCTTCTGCCCTCTCTCTTCCTTCTCTGTCTCCTTCGGATCTGAGGCCCCATTTAGCTAAAAACTCCCCCACTGCTCCTTCCGGACTGAGAATTTCCAAGAGTTCCAGGCCAGGGGACCAGACAATGGGCTGTGGGCTGAAGGCCCAAGCTCAGGACTAACATTCCTGAGAAGGCTGAGTAGGATGATTGCAGAGAACAGGGTCACTCCTCATGCCTGGCCAGGATTTGATCAAAAAAGCACTGATGTTGGGGGGGCGGAACATGCATTCTCATATTCTGGGGAGCCCAGGGAACCCTCTCCCCCAGGATCCCACCACAACCCTCCACCAGAGCTCAACAGCCCCTGATGGGCAGGAGAAAGGGTGAAGCACCAGCCTGTAAGGGCCAGGCATCTTCCCCTCTCCTCCCTTCCTCCCTCCCTCCCGCCTTCTCAGTCCTCCCAGACCCCTTACCTGTAGTTGACTGGCCAGCGGACCATCCACATGCGGTGGTAGGACAGAGAGGTGACGGAGAAGCAGGTGACCAGCGTGAGGGTATAGAAGGTGGACACGAAAACCTTGCAGAGACCTTCGTTCCACTCGTACTCCGAGTGGCGCCGGCGCAACTGCACCACCGAGTACATGGTGATGGGGATGGCCAGGTTAAGCATGTGCGTGCCTGCCAGTGTGCAGATCAGGAACTCCAGTGGCTTCCACTTCTTCTGCTTGGCGCTGACGCTCAGGATCCCCCAGGTGTTGGCCAGCAGTGAGATGCCGGCGCAGGCCAGCCAGGCCACCGCGTTGTTGGGCAGCCTTTCTTCATCATTCATGGCGGAAGAGGCAGGTCCCACGCAGCCTGGGCCAAGAGCAGGGCGGGAGGCAGTCTGGGGGTGGCACGGGCATCCTCTGGAGGAGCCCCGGGCTCCACCGGCTGGCACAGGGAGGGGAGCGGAACAACCCCCCTCAGAGAGAATAGACCCCGGGACTCCACGACCTGTGGGCACAGAAAGAGGAGTTGAGCAGCCCCTGGCCAAACTGGCTGCTCCCCAGCAGTAGAAGTACTAATAGTATTTATTAAGCACTTGGAGTGTGCAGAGCACTGCCCTCGGGTCCCTGGGCTCAATGTGTTCTGACCAGAGCAGGGCAGGGAAGGGAAGAGATGGTGCTAGGCTCTGGGCCCAGGAGCTCTTTTGGGTTTTCACTGGCTAATGAAGATGGTGGTACCAGTCCATTTCAAAATTTGTGCCAACTCAGGCTCATTGCCAGGCCCATTCACCACACCCATTAAAGCCCAGTTATCCTTCTGGACAGCCAACTGGGGGACTCTGGGGTCAGGCTGTCATTAGGGGAAAAGTGAGGGATGAGGTTTGCCCAGGCTAACCACCACTGCCCTCCCAGAGTGGTGATAGCTTCAGGTCTGCCTGGGGGCAACGGTGTCCAGTCAGAACCAAACTGGGCTTCCTGGGACTGGTCTATACCTCGAGCCCAGTTTGCCATCCTGTTGGCCCCAGGGCCAAAGTGGATCCTCCCCTTGAACCCACAGAACCACAGATTGGATGGCTGGAAATTTCGGCTCAGGGGTTTCCCAAAGCCATCACTTACAAAACCCTCCTTGTGGGGAACAGATACTTTTTAAGGGGAAAGGATACTCCTTGGGAGGGTCAGACTCTGGATTGGGTTCGGGATGAGATACTCCTTGGGCAGGACAGACGCACAACAGGCTGTGAGCTGAACTGTGGATGAATTGCATCCTTCCCTTCTTATTCCCTTTCTGCTACCACTACCTCTCAGCTCACACTATTTGTTCCCCTCAAGCTAACCTATTCATTATGTCTCATTCTTTTTCTCTCCCTTGCTCCTGACCCCTTGCTAATGTCTTTCCTCCTGACTGGAACACCCTCTCCTCAATCCCATCCCTTTCAAATTGACCAGACCACAGGTCTGGTCAATCCCCATTCTCAAAGCCCATCTGAAATCCCACCTTCTCTGGGAGACTTTTGACGATCAATTTTTCTTCTCCCCAGGTCAAAACCTCCCAATTACCAGCTCAGCAGTTCCGCATCACTTCTGCACTTATACACTCACAACCAACCATACCATTTGGACACCACATCGACTGCTTACTCTCTTTAAGCACTTTCTCTTCCCCCCCATCCATCATTCCATTCTCTCCTTCCATTTATCTTTTATTTATTTTGTGCTTATCTTCCCCACTCGATTTTAAACTCCTTAAAGCTGGGATCATTTGTTCTCCCTCTGCTCCCATGTACTTAGTACAGTGCTCTGCACACAGTTGGAACTCAGTAATTACTGACTGATTGGGAGAGTACAAGTAGGAGCTTTAATTGAATGGCGAAGGCAGTTATACAAAATGACTTACAAATAATGGGAGAACAAGGTTCAGATAGGTGGCAAAATGAGTATGCCAAGATGAAATATCAAAATAAATCAGAATGAATAATTGAATGTACAATTGGATATACATATATACTTAAGTGGTCAGGATTGGGGCCTAGTGGAACAAGCATGGGACTGGGAGTCAGAGGACCTGCATTCTAATCCTGTCTCTGCCACCTACCTGCTGTGACCTTGGGTAAGTCACTTAACTTACCTGTGCCTCAGTTTCCCCACCTGTGTATTGGAGATCTAATACTTGTTTTCCCTCCTATTTAGACTGTAAGCCCTACTGGAGGACAGGGATTGTGTCCAACCTGATTAACTTGCATCTATCCCAAGGGTTAAAACGGAGTTTGACGCTTAGTAAGAATTTAACAAATATCATAATAATAGTAATAGTATTATTATTATAGTAATATTATTATGATTATTATTACTATTATACATAATGGCTAAGGGTGGACTTTGGGTTGACATGACTTGGGGTACTGAGGATTAATCAGTTAATGTTGGAAGAGAAGAAGGGATTTTAGGACGGCTTATGTTAGATAGATATGGGTGGTTGGGGAGAGGCACCAGTCACCCATGGAGAGAAAGATCCACTTTCTGGGTACTCTGCCTCATCTCCATCCCCCCACCATAGGCATAGGGGGTTGATCAAAAAGGCTAAGACAAAATGATGAGCTACCTGGAAGTAAAGTGTTAAAACATGAGGCATTTCCTGGGAATAGGGTGGGTAGAGGGGAAGGAGAGCAGGAGGTTAATAGTGTGGGTGGGCTGGGAGGACAAAGTAGAGGGTAGTAAGGATTCAGGCTCTAAACAGGAGATCCGGGGGATGCTGCTCCTTGGAGGCTTAGAACAGAGGAGACTGAGCCCACATACTTGGTGGCAGTGACGTCTCCTGTTGGTCTCAGGGGGACTGGAAAGCAGAGTTACTTTGGACAATTTTTATTTTTTATGGTATTTGTTGATGATGATGAGATGATGACGACGGTATTTGTTAAGCAATTACTATGCGTCAAGCACCGTTCTAAGCGCTGGGATAGGCACAAGCTAATCAGGTTGGACTCAGTCGCTGTTCCACGTGGGGCTCACGATCTTAATCCCCATTTTACAGATGAGAGACCTGAGACACGGAGACGTTAGTTGACTCACCCAAGGTCACACAGCAGAGAAGAAGCGGAGCCGGGATTCGAACCCTCCCAGGCTCATGGTCTCCACTAGGCCATGTTTACTGTGTGCCAGACACTTTACTTAGCAATGGGGTAAATTTAAGAAAATCAGCTGGATACAATCCCTGTCCCAAATAGGGTTTATAGTCTTAATCCCTTCTTTACAGATAAGGTAACTGAGACACAGAGAAGTCAAGTGGTTTGCCCAAGGTCACCCAGCAGACGGTGGCTGAGCTGGGATTAGAACACAAGTCCTCTGATTCCCAAATCCATGCTCTCTCTACTAGGCCATGCTGGGAAGAGACATATTTTTCCTTCCTCTGGCACTGCCATAACAATTTAGTCTTACAGATAGGTAAAACACAGTTCTCCTGAGGAATGAAGATAGGAAAGGGAAAGTTGAAATCCCAAGTGAATTCTTACAGGACCCCCTCACCACCACCCTCCCAGCCTGGCCCCCACACCCCTGTCAGATGGAGAGAATATACTCAGCCCTGTTCCTGGACCAAACAGGCAGTGACCCTGCCAGACCTGAGGACCTGACTTGAGATGGTCCAGAGATAGCCCTTTAACCTCTGCTCCCAGACCAAAGGCCCCTCCCTGGACCACCAGCACCAAGGTGAAAGGACCACAGTCCTGGACAGATGACCATGTCCATCCTCCTATCTCCAAGCAGGATTGTTCCTTGCCTAGCTCAGCCTGCTGAGAATCTGTTCCCCCAAGAATGAGATTCGACAACTTCCTAAACCTCGCAACCTGAACCATTTTCAGTCTACCTAAGTCCCTCTCCTGTCTAATTGACAAGTAGACTGGATCACCCTGACGAAAGGAAAAGATGGGGCTGTGGAGTGTGGGGTGTGGACTTGGGAATCCCTCTCAAAGAGGCCTCAGGTCTAATCACAACATCCAGTCCACATTGCTTGAAACAGCGGAACTCTGAAATGATGATCCTGTGAATTGCATCTCTAGGAGATTAGAAAAAGCATAAATCTGGGAGTCAGGAGGCCTGGGTTCTAGTCCCACTCCTGTCAATAGCACTGTTGTGTGTGCTTTCAAGCAAGTCACTCCATTTCTCTGGGGTCTCAGTTTCCCAGCCTTTAAAAAGGGGATAATAATCACCTCTGTCTTTCTCTACCTCCCAGTGGATGTTAAGAAGTCAAAATGAGATCAATGTGACAGCACTCCAGGAGAAATAAAAGCATTCTACAGATTTGAAGGGTCATAACTTGTGTCAGATCCAGTCTCAGCCAGGACCATAGGACAGGCTCAGGGCTACTCTTCCAACCCACCTTGCCTGGGTCCCTGAGAGCAAGGTGCAGGGAGGAGTTGCTCCAGTGTCAGAAAAAGTGTCCAGCTGACCTCTAGATGCGGGGGATCCAGCCTGGTCCCCTGGGAACATGGACCTCGGAGTGGGAAATTTTGATCCGGAGCCCAGGCCCGGCTAGCGAGCAGGAGGAAGGAATTGCAAAATGGGAGCTAGGGAGAAATCTCAAATCAAGAAGTCACTCAAATCTACTCTCCTCGCAAGGTTTCTGAGCCTCCTCTCACCCCCTACACATCCATATGAGACTCCTACTGAAACCCACTGAAGGGTTGTCAACGCTCAAAGTCAGAATGTTCTTTCTTATTTCTAACCTAAGCCCGTCATACTGCACTTTCCGGTGATCTCTTTCAGCGCGGGTTTCCCAGTGTTGCACTCGAGACCCCGCGGCCAGGTCTCCTTGACTCCCGGGAGTTTCCGATTTCCTCCCAGACCAGCCCGTCACACAAATGAGGGAGTTCACAGCAGACTGCTGGATCCTTGTGGGCAGGGATCACGTCTAACAACTCTGTTATACTTTTCCAAGTGCTTAGTACAATGCTCTGCACACAGTAAGCGCTCAGTACATGCCATTGATTGAATTAATTCATTCATTCAATCGCATTTATTAAGCCCTTGTGCACAGAGCATTGTACTAAGCACTTGGGTAAGTGCACTACAACCCAGTGCGTGGAACAGTGCTTGGCACATTGTAAGTGCGTAACAAATAGCATTATTATTATTAATAAAGAGTGACTATCCCTGCCCACAACGAGCTCACAGCCTGGAGGGTTGGCTGGAGCTGGCTGGACGTTTCACTGCAAAGCACTGAAGCCTGGAGCTGCCTCTCCCTTGTGGCGTGGAGAGTGTTTTTCTCCGGCGGGCTGCGGAGAAAAAGGTTGGAGACCCCTCGCTCCGCCTGGCATCATGAAGAGCCATGCTTTCAGCCCCAGCCGTGGGGGAGGAGGAGGGGGGGTCTATTAGGTTGCAGATCTCCCAGGCCAGAGGGACCCTTCCTTGCCGGGAATAGTTGCCTGGACAGGAGGGTGGGCGGCGGAGGAAGAGAAGCAGGGAGAGGCAGATTGGATCTTCGGGGCCTGTCTCTCCCTCTGCTTTCGGTCCGGCATTGGGCAGCCCAGGTACCAGCCGTCTGGGGTCATTCATTCATTCCATCGTATTTACTGAGTCCTGACTGTGTGCAGAGCGCTGTACTACTGTTGCCGAATCGTATATTCCAAGCGCTTATTACAGTGCTCTGCACACAGTAAGCGCTCAATAAATACGATGGAATGAATGAATACTAAGCGCTTGGAAAGTACAGTATAGCAATAGAGACAATCCCTGCCCACAACGGGTTTACAGTCTAGAGCTTAGAACAGTGCGTGGCACATAGTAAACGCTTGATACCATAATTATTATTTTTTTGGGGGGGGAGACAGACCTCGCAGCAAATAAACAGGCATTAATATAAATAAATAGAATTATATATATTTATCTATATATTTATGAATACACGAGCATTTATGTATATTTATGAGCATTTATGTATATATATTTATGAGCACTTATGTATATGCTTATGTATTTTTATATATACATAAATGCTTTGGGGCGGGGAGGGGGAAAGACCAAACGGAGCAAGTCGAGGTGAAGCGGAAAGGGGTGGGCAAGAGAAGGGGAGGAGAGGAATTCACGTGGCCCGGAACGTGTCTCTCCACGCAGGTTCCGCGGAGGGGACGATTTTATTTATTTATACGGATGTTTGCTTATATTGATGTCTGTCTCCCCGCCCCCTCTAGACTGTGAGCTCGTTGTGGGCAGAGATCGGCTCCCTTTTATTGCCGTACGGTACTTTCCCCGGCGCTTAGGACAGTGCTCTGCGCTCAATAAATACGATGGAATGAACGAACGAATGGAAGGTCCGAGCTGAGGGCTGAGCGGCGTCCTCCGTCCTGGCTGCCCCGCACGCTCCGGTTTCCCCCGAATTCGCGATTCCAAAGTGGGCAGGCTGAGCTGCCCTCCCCCAGACAAGTGTCCCCGGGCCCCAGACGGGACCGGTCCTTCTGCCTGGGCTCCGGGGGGGTCAGTAAGGGCGAGCTGGTGGGCGACCTTTTAGCCGGACGCCAGCCGGCCGGGCCGGGGCCCATCTGCGGCTCCTCCCCAGGCCGGGATAATAATAATAATAGTATTTGTTAAGCGCTTCCTATGTGCTGAGCACTGTAAACGCGGGAGTAGATACAGGGTAATCAGATTGTCCCACGTGGGGCTCACAGTTTTTAATCCCCATTTTTACAGATGAGGTAACTGAGGCACAGAGAAGTTAAGTGGCTTGCCCAAGGTCACACAGCAGATAAGTGGAGGAGCCGGGATTAGAACCCACGAGCTCGGACTCCCAAGCTCGGGATCTTTCCACTAAGCCAAGCTGCCTCCGGACCCCAAGGGCCGGGGGGACCCCGGAAACTCGGGGTGTGGGTCCCCGAGGTCGTTCCGGGGCTGGAGGTGGGGGCTTGTCCGGAAAGGACCGCCCCGCTGCCCCTCGCCGCCATCCGGGGCCGGTGCGGGAGGCCCCGACGCTTCGTGTCGCCTTTCGTCCCCGGGGATCGGGGCAGGGGGTTGGCTGGTCCTGAACTCGGGCCCCACAGCAGCCCCGACCGGAGGCCGGCAGGTCCCGCCCCCCGCCCCAGGAACCCGAGGGGAGGAGAGGACTGAGCGCTTGGCTCAGGATAGACTTGGCCCTCTCTGTCCGTCCCGTCCACCGCGCCCCGCCCCGTCCCTCTCCGAGCGGCTCTGCGGGGAGCGCCGCTTTAATAATAATAATAATAATAATAATAATAATTATGGTATGAGCCCTTTCTATGTGCCGAGCAGTGTTCTAAGCTCTAGGGTAGATACGAGGTAACGGGGTTGGAGACGGTCCCTGTCCCACGTGGGGCTCGCCGTCTCAATCCCCGTTTTACAGATGAGGTAACCGAGGCACAGAGAAGGCAAGTGACTTGCCCAAGATCCCACAGCAGATAAGTGGCGGCGTCAGGATTCGAACCCAAGACCTCTGACTCCCAAGCCCGTGCTCTTGCCACTAGGCAAGGCCTCGGGCGAGCCATTTAACGTCTCTGTGCCTCAATTACCTCATCTGTAAAATGGGGATTAGGACTGTGAGCCCCACGTGGGACAAATTGATTACCTTGGATCTACCCCAGGGCTTAGAAAAGTGCTTGGAACATAGAAAGCGCTTAACACATGCCATTATTATTATTATTATTATTATTATTATTATTATTAGGCCGTCCCTGCCCCGAGGCAGCAAGCGGCGACGGCGTCTTGGGGTCTGAGAGTCTGGGGGTCTGGAGCTGGGGGTCCGGGGTCTGGGGGTCTGGGCGCCTCCCTGTGGGGGGCAGGGCCGAGATCAGGGCCGGGTTGGACTCCCTCCTCCCTCCCGGACCAGGTGCTTGGCGGGCGGTAAGTTTGGGGATTCGCACCTTTGACCGCAAACTTTCGGGAGGCCCCGCAACGCTCTCGTCCTGGGCTCGGGGGTGGACGGGGGAGTCTTCCCGAAACCCCGTCCTCCGTCCGGTCCCGCGGAAGCGGCCCCGGCCCGAGACAGAAGAGACCAACGCCTCTCCCAGGACCAACCCAGGAACATCCCAGGAATGTCCCAGGGCCTCTCCCCGGACCGCCCCAGGATCATCCCAGGACCGTCCCAGGGCCGCTCCCAGGACCGTTCGAGGAACATCCCAGGACCGTCCCAGGGCCGCTCCCGGGACCGCCCCGGGATGATCGCAGGACCGTCTCAGGGCCGCTCCCGGGACCGTCCCGGGATCATCCCAGGACCGTCCCAGGGCCGCTCCCGGGACCGCCCCGGGATCATCGCAGGACCGTCCCAGGGCCGCTCCCAGGACCGTCCGAGGATCATCCCGGGACCGTCCCAGGGGCTCTCACAGTCCTCGCCCCGGCGGCTCCCTGCCCGGTCGCCCCTCGCCCCTCGCCAGGCCGGACCCCCTGTCCGTCAGTCCGTCCCTCCGGTCCGCCCGATCCTCGAACGATGCCCGCCCCCTGCCCGCCCCCTGCCCGCCCGCTGCCCGGCCGGGCGGGCACTTACCCCTGGGCTGTGGGACCCGCTCTCCGGCCTCCCCGCTCCGGACGGCTCCCCGCCCCGCGCTCGGTGGGCGCTGCTCCGGCCCCCTCCGGCCCCGGCCCGGGCCCCGACCCCGACCCCGACCCCGATCCCGGGTCGCGCTGTGCCCCCGGCCCCGGTGCCCACCGCCCCGGACGGAGCGCGGGCTGCAGGGAGCCGCGGGGGTCGCTGGCGGCGGAGCGGCCCCGGGCCCGGAGCATCCTCCCGGAGCTGCCCTTCGCCCCCTGCCCGGTCCGGTCCGGTCCTGCCCTGTCCCGGGGGCTTCGGGCACCCGGCGGGCCGCTCGACCGCGGCGCTCCCCAGCCTGGCGGGCTCGGGGAGGGGCTCGGGGGGCGGGGCGGGGCGGGCCGGGCCGGGGGGCGCGGGGTCCGGGGGGGCGGGAGCAGGGCGCATGCCTCAGCCGAGACCCGGCCCCCCGCGCCCCGCCCAACCGGCCCGGGGAGACCCGCCGCCTCCCCCAGGCCGCCCTCCTGGCTGCCCCCCGCCCCCCGGCCGTCCCTCGCCCACCTCCCCTGCTGCGGGACGAGGGCGCCTGGCACCGGCGGCCGCCGCCGCTCACCGAGCCCAACCTGGTCGTCGGTCCGGCCCGGACAGGCCGTCTGGGGAGGGGGCATCCCAGGGAGCAGGACGTGGGCGGGGGTAGGACTGGGCCACGGCAGTGAAGTGACCGCCCCCCTGGGCCCCCGCCGGCCACGCCCAGGCTCGTCCTCCCCCCGAGGGCGGGACCCCCCCGCCCGCGCCCACCCGGGGCCCTGCTGTCCCCAACTGCGCCTGGACAGGACGGTCCAGCTCCAGCCCAGCTCCAGCCCAGCTCCAGCCCAGCTCCAGCCCAGCTCCAGCCCAGCTCCAGCCCTTCTTCCCGGGCGCCCCGATCTTCCGAGCCAATCCCCTGGCCTCGGGCACCCCGGCCAAGGAGAGTGCCAGGCCGGGACCCTCTGGTCTCGGCCCCCCTCCCCCCCAACTCCCCGGGTGCGGGTGCGGGTCGGGGAGGGAGACCCACGTGGAAAGAGGACTCCCACCGGGACTCCAGTCCTTCCCGCCCTCCCTCTCCTACCCCTGTACCACTGAGGTCTCCGCCTCTTTCCTCCGCTGTCCCCGGGCAGGCCTCCTGGGGTGGGTGGGAGGGAGGAGGGATGTGCTGCCCAACGCTGCCCCCTCCTCCTCCCCGGCCAGCTCGCTCATCCTTCTCTCCACCGGCTCCCTCCACCGACGCCTCCCCCGTCCTCCTCCTCCCCCTCCTCCTCCTTCTCCCCCTCCTCCTCCTCCTCCCCCTCCTCCTCCTCCTTTTCCTCCTCCGCCTTCCTTCTCCGCCTCCGCCCCCTCCTCCGCCTCCCTTCTCTTTCCCCTCTAGCTCCCTCCTCCTCCTCCCCTCCACCTCCTCTCCTCTACCAGTTCCCCCCTCCTCTTCCCTGCCAGTTCCCTCCTCTTCCCCCTCCTCCTCCTCCTTTTCCTCCTCCGCCTTCCTTCTCCGCCTCCGCCCCCTCCTCCGCCTCCCTTCTCTTTCCCCTCTAGCTCCCTCCTCCTCCTCCCCTCCACCTCCTCTCCTCTACCAGTTCCCCCCTCCTCTTCCCTGCCAGTTCCCTCCGCTTCCTCCTCCTCCTCCTCCTCCTCCCTGACAGTTCTCTCCTCCTCCTCCTCCTCTTCCTCCTCCTCCTTTCCAGCTTCCTCCTCCTCCTGCCTTCCAGCTCCCTCCTTCTCCTCCTCCCCCTCCTCTGTCAGCTCCTTCCTCCTCCTCTTCCTCCCTCTCCTCCCTTCTAGCTCCCTCCTCCTCCTCCTCTCTGTCAGCTCCTTCTTCCTCCTTTTCCTCCCTCTCCTCCCTGCTAGCTCCCCCCTCCTCCTTTCCCCCCCCCCGCGCCCCTTCCCCCCTCTCCCCACCCCCCCCCGCCCCCAAGACCTCATCTCTCCCTAGCCCCTAAGAGGACCCAACTTCCCTCCAGACTGTAAATTCGTTGTGGACAAAGGAATGTGTCAGATTGTTTTGTTGAATTCTCCCAAGCGCTTAATACAGTTCCCTGTACACCGTAAGTGCTCAATAAATATTGTGGATTGATTGAACCCCCAAGGCCACTCGAAGGCCGCGAAGGCCGTGAAGGCCACCGACTCCTCCTTTCCTGAGCCAGCAGAAGCGGGCGGCAGCGTGCCCTAGTTGACTTAGCATGGGCCTGGGAGTCAGAAGAATCTGGTCTGCTGTGTGACCTTGGGCAAGTCACTTAACTTCTCTGGGCCTCAATTTCCTCATCTGTAAAATGGGGATTAAGACTGCGAGCCTCACGTAGAATGGGGACTGTGTGCAACCCGACTTGGTGGTATCCGCCCCAGCACTTAGTACGGTGCTTGGCACAAAGTAAGCTCTCAATAAATTCCACTTCTGAAGAGTCCCCTCTCTCCTTTCCTCCCCGACCTCTCTGCCAAGAGGGGCCTTTCCCGGCTCCTCCCCGGCCTAACCCGGCTTGGACGCGACTGGCTGATCCGGTCCTTCGTTCCTGGACACGGGGGGCAGTTCCCGCATCACCCCAGTCTGCGCGGGGCTGTGGGTGGGCTCTGTGGCCGGGCGGGCCCATTTTAGAGATAGAAGAGTCGGGTCGGGGCGGGAAGAGGGGCGCAGGGATGGCTGGGCTCAGGGAAGTGGGAGCATCGGATCTTAGGAAGCGGCAGAATAATAATAGTAATCGTAATTATAGTATTTGTTAAGCACTCGCTATGTTCCAAGCACTGTTCTAACCACGAGGGTAGATACAAGGTAATCAGGTTGTCCCACGCGGGGCTCACAGTCTTCATCGTCATTTGACAGATGAGTTAACTGAGGCCCAGAGAAGTGAAGTGACTTGCCCAAAGTCACAGAGCAGACAAGTAGCGGCGGTGGGATTAATAATAATGATGGTATTTGTTAAGCGCGTACCATGTACCGAGCACTGTTTTAAGCGCTGAGGGAGATACAAGTTAATCAGGTTGTCACACGTAGGTCTCACAGTCTTAATTCCCATTTTACAGAAGAGGTAACTGAGGCACAGAGAGGTTAAGTGACTTGCCCAAGGTCACACAGCAGACAAGAGACGGAGAGAGGATTAGCACTCACGTCCTCTGACTCTCACGCCCTGGGAGGGCCGGGGCCAGAGAGAGCCTGAGCACGCCGGGGAGGGGCGCGAGGGAGAGGGGGGTGACTCCTCTCCCTCCCTCCCCGGAGCAGAACCTGGCCCGGCTCTCCTGCCGGTCCGGCTTCCACCGGAGCTCCCGGAGAGCTTCTGAGCTGGGAATCATCCCCACGCCCCGCCTGATGCCCTGCTGTTTGGTCAGTCTCGAGGAAAGCCGGCCCCGCAGGTGAGCAGCTTTCTTCCTGTCTCTCTCCTTGGGAGTCGGGTGGAAGCAGGGCACGGTCAACCAGGCCCTCCAGACGAGTCCTCGCAGCCCCTTCTGGGCTCCAGATGGACAGGCCGCCTCTGGAAAGTCTGGCTCACACTGCCCGCAGCCAGTTCCCCTCCCTCAGCCATCGCTCCCGCAGCTAGAGACATCAGCCCTCAGGGCCTACATCTGGGGACAGGGAGAGACCATCCTTCAGCAGACCATCCTTCAGCTTATTAATTAGCTCTCCCTCCTAATGGCCGCATGCGCCCTAGGGGTCGGGGGCACGGTCTACAGACCGCAGCAGGCCGTGGGAGGGGGTCTCTGTCTGTGACTGGGGGCAAAGAGTGGCTTTTCCGCTCGGATTCGAAATCTCAGGGTTGGAGAGTATGGGAAGCCGTCGGAGGTGGCAGCTTGCCCTGTGCCTGTCTACTTGTTTCGTTTTGTTGTTTATCTCCCCCTTCTAGACCGTGAGCCCGTTGTTGGCTAGGGATTGTCTCTGTTGCCGAATTGTACTTTCCAAGTGCTTAGTACAGTGCTCTGTACACAGTAAGCGCTCAATAAATACAATTGAATGAATGAAGAAGGAGGGACGGAAAGGAGGAAGCTGCAGGCATCCGTGGGGCTTTTGTCATAGAAAAGTTGGAAAGGCATAGAAACCAAACGATGCTCTCAGTGGGAAAGTGATGGAAGGACCTCGGGGCAGAGAAGAGCAAGCTGGTATTCCTTTTCCTTCTCCCGGAATTCCTGGGGCAGAGTTACTCTGTTTTGGGGTCAAAACAGTCCTGGGGTCCAGATTTAGGATGTGTCTTAACAACCATCCCCTTCCCCCGCCCCCTGGGTAAGCCATCTGTGAAGGCCACTAGTGCTCATCTGAACCTTATCTACAACTCCGAGGAGTCTGCCGGACTTTTGGTGGAGTCAGTGCTCCCCGCTACCCATGGGGACATCCTGGGAGCAGAAATGCCCTTAAATTTGAAGAAGCAGAATGGCCTACTGGAAAGAGCATGGTACCGGGTGTCCGAGGATTGGATTCTAATTCTACCTCTGCCACTTGTCTGCTATGTGACCATAGGCAAGTCACTTAATTTTCCTGAAACTCAGTTACCTCATCTGTAAAATGGAGATTGAGACTGTGAGCCCCAAGTGGGACATGGACTGTGTCCAATCTGAATAGCTTGTGTCCAACTCAGTGCTTAGTAGAGTGCCTGGCACATAGTAAGCCTTAATCAACAAAATTATTATTATTTTGACAATTTTGATACTATGACTGCATTCCTGACTGTGATTGTCTTTGATAATCTTTTGTACCAGTATATAAATTCAGGAGTACACCTTTCTTGGAAAGTACAGTAATATACCTTTCTTGGGAGAAGCAACATGCCTAGTGGAAAGGCCACGGGCCTGGGAGTCATTCAATAGTATTTATTGAGCACATACTATGTGCAGAACACTGTACTAAGCACTTGGAATGTACAATTTGGCAACAGATAGAGACAATCCCTGCCCAGTGATGGGCTCAAGGACGTGGATTCTAATGCCAGCTCTGCCAAATGCCTGGGTGGCTTTGGGCAAGTCACTTAACTTCTCTGAGCCTCAGTTCTCCCGTTCTCCCTCTTATGTAGACTGTGAGCCCCATGTGGGAGAGAGGCTGCCTCCAACTTAACTTGTATCTACCCCAGTGCTTAGAACAGTGTTTGACACATAGCAAGCACTTAACAAATACCATAAAAAGGTATGTCCTCTCACCAGCAGGATGGGAGCATAGTGGTGATGGTTTGCACTCAGCCATTCGCGTTCTCTTATCCGGGGCCCTTATGTCCAGTGACACACGTTTTGAGGCACCCGGTAGGGAGAATGGGTGCAGTTTATGGTTAGAGATCAGAATATTTCTGAGATCTCAACAGGGGTTAAGGGTAGGGTGATCTTTTGTCCAGTTTTATGTGAGACGGTCCAATTTCTGGCTGGCTCGTGCACATACTGCATTACACCCTTAATATCCAGTATTTTAATTTCAAATGCCATGCCTCCTGCCCAGGTTCTGCAGCTCAGAAGCTAAACTCATGTTCATACAGATGCAAGGAGACAATGCCATGACCCTGAAGCTAAGAGAAGGGATGAGGTTCCCCCCTGTAGGAATGCTGTGGATTTGAGTCCTCTCAGGATGCTTCCCAATATGGTGGGTGTGATGTTCTCACTTAACACTGCATGCTTGGTGTAACCGTGTGAAGGCATATGCATCTGAAAGTCCAGTATTCCCCAGGAGTGCCAGGCCAGTGGCCACTCAACTTGAGGTCACCATGAGAGTTAGCTGACTAGGCCCCAACCCCCTAGGAGCTAATAATTATTCACTCATTCATTCAACTGTATTTATTAAGCACTTACTGTGTGCTAGAGCATTATACTAAGAGCTTGGGAAAGTAATATTCTGAGAAGTTTGGGGAGGGAGAGGGTTGGGTTGATGACCGTGAGCTCACTGTGGGCAGGAAATGTGTCTACCAATTCTGTTACATTGTACTCTCCGAAGTGCTTAGTTCAGTGCTCTACACACAGTAAACACTCAATAAATGTGATTGATTGTGAGCTTGTTGTGGGCAGGGAATGTGTCTATTATATTGTTATATTGTACTCTCCGAAGCGCTTAATACAGTGCTCTGCACACAATAAGCACTCAATAAATAAGATGACTGCTGACTGACTGACAGGATTGGATGAGATTGTTAATTTCCACCAAATCTCAAAAAGGCTCGTGGGGTGGATCAGTTTGTAGCAAGGTTCTTTCAGACTTGGGCTGGGCTCCTAGCAACAACATTACCTATCGTGCTTCCTTGATGCTGAAATGACCTTTGATCAATTGATTGATTGACTGATAACAAAGGACAATGTTGGAATAGCAGCCCAACTTCCCCACCTCATCCCCCTGATATAGCCCTGGCACATGGAGAACTCAGCTGAATTTCTGGGGAAAGGCAGGATTTATAAGGTCATTCTCTCAAGTGGGTCTGATGTATGAACCCTTCTTGTCCAAAAGGAACAGTCTGATGTTTCCCCAAGGACCCAAGGGTCACGCATATTTAAAGACTCCCAAGCCTGTGGACCACCCAAACCCAGATGCTTTACTCAGCAACTTTAGGATGGATTCTTGGCTGACAAATTATTATTCTTCCCACCTTCAAAGCTTTATTAAAGGCACATCTCCTCCAAGAGGCCTTCTCTGACTAAGTCTTTTTTTCCTTCCACTCCCTTCTGCATCTCCCTGACTTGATCCATTTATTCATCCCCCCTCCTAGCCCTACAGCACTAACGTATCCATTAGAGAAGCAGCGTGGCTCAGTGGCAAGACCCCGGGCTTTGGAGTCAGAGGTCATGGGTTCGAATCCCGGCTCGGCCACTTGTCAGCTGTGTGACTGTGGGCAAGTCACTTAACTTCTCGGTGCCTCAGTTCCCTCATCTGTAAAATGGGGATTAAGACTGTGAGCCCCACGTGGGACAACCTGATTCCCCTGTGTCTAACCCAGCGCTTAGAACAGTGCTCGGCACATAGTAAGCGCTTAATAAATACCAACATTATAATTTACTTATTTATATTAATGTCGGTCTTCCCCTCTAGACTGTAAGCTCATTGAGGGCAGGGGATATTATATTATCTGTTATATTGTTATACTGTACTCTCCCATGTGCTTAGTACTATGCTCTGCATACAGTAAGCATACAGTAAGCGGTTAATAAATATGATCAACTGCTTGATTGATGTGGTGGAGCAAAAATTAGAACCCAGGTCCTCTGACTCCCAGGTCTGTGCTCTTGCCACTAGGCCACTCTGCTTCCCTCTCCATGGAAACTGAAGGCTCGAGGATCTCAAACAATTCTGGCCCTATTAAAACGTCAAGGGGTGGAGAGGTTGTCCCGAGGTAGTAGAGAGGACAATACTATGGCTTGCATCAAAAGTGTACGTGTGCATTCCATTTGACACATTTAAACACATGGTGCCCAGTATAACTAGAATAACCAACAATGGGAAGCAGCCATACACAATGTTTCAAGTAATCGAATGTGATGTTTACAAGTCAAACAGTTCTCCCCTCAACTCATGAGTCACAGGTGATAGTCACATGGAGACACTCGCAGGGTAGACTGCTTTAGGCTCTGCTGCAGGAAGGAGAGCTATGCCCTATGTTGGTTCCTTCTCCTATTACAGAGCTACTTGCTTCCTTCCCACAATGGTCCACCCAGGAGCATTGCATTTCTTTCAGCAATCTGTCAGACTGAGCACCTTTTGGAAGCAAAGCACTGTACTCAGCACTTGGGAGAAGTATAATGGAGTCAATCTCTACACAAGAGGGGCTGTCACCCCCCAGAGGAGGGTGAGCTGCCCCTTCTAACCCAGGCCCAGGCCTGGCTCTAGCTGAACTCACCTTAGCGAGCCAACAGTCTTTCCTGGTCCTTCTGGAGTTGTCGGGGTGGGCAGACACCAGTAGGCAGCAGACACTGGAAGGATTACAGACGGAAAACCAAATGAGGGGAATCAGAGCCCCAGGGCGGGCAGAACAATTTCACAAGTCACGATGAAGCTGGGTCATAAGCAAGGGAACAGGGGCATCCAAGTTGGCTATAGATTGTCTTTTTTCCTTCCTATGGTCCTTAACACAGTGTTTTACACAGGGCAAGCAAACTCTTTTCACAGAAATCTCCTTGGGACAGAATCTGTCCCATGTTCATGAGGAAAGTGTGGTACAGACCAAAATAGTCTCCAGAGTCAAGTAGCATGTCGCCTGTCCTGCGGTGGCCCTTAGAAACCCTGGTTGGAGTGTCTGCCAAGCTGGCAAAACATTCTGGAGTTTTCTAGCCCCCATCCCAAACAGCCCAGCCCACTGCTATCCTGAAGAACCTATGGCAGTGCTGAGTCTAAGCTGAAGAGTGAGGGGAGCAGCACAGAACCTCCCCCAGCACTCCACAGTCAGAACACCTCCAGCTGGGTCTTCTTGAGGCGAGATGGAGAACTGAATCTCATAGCCCCAAATCCAGAATTTCCTGTTCTGAAACCAATGGCTTTCCACTAGATTAGTGTTGAAAAGACTGCCAATCTCCTTTCACTTTGAGAGAAATGGGAACTGAACATAGTCACCTTGTGCAGAAGCAAGTGATTCAGGATTTGTGGGGTTGAAGGTGGGGAGAGAAGTGTTCATCTTGCCTCAAGAAGACCCAGCTGGAGGTGTTCTGACTGTGGAGCCATGCAGGAGTTTCCCCCAAAGATAAGGATACATTCCCTCCACTCTTCCAGGCTTTGGAGAACTGTGTGTTTCTTACCTAAGATGACATTATTCTGGCAGAAAAGCATTGACATCCACCTCCCCTTGCTTCTTTCGTTTTATTACCTTTTTTGTGAATCTGCTCCCAAGTGCCCTGGGGTGAGCCTCAACATCCGTCCTGTTTCCCTTGTCTGGTCCCTGAGCTCCTTGCTCAGTCAGTGTACTTCTCGGGGTCACAGTTGAGCGATCCAACTTATTGTTTTCTCATAACCTCTGGTGGTTTCCTGAGACAGAATGACTCGGAGTCAACTCAGAATTCTAGTTGTTTGGGTTTTGGAGTCCTTAATCTGGTTGATTTCTTCCTCCAGATGAGCTCTGCTTCTCTTTTCCTCAAACCCTGAAAACAGACAGCCGGACCTCATGGGCTTGGTTGGGTCAGAATAATAATAATAATGTTGGTACTTGTTAAGCGCTTACTATGTACAGAACACTGTTCTAAGCGCTGGGGTAGATACAGGGTAATATGGTTGTCCCACGTGAGGCTCACAGTTAATCCCCATTTTACAGATGAGGGAACTGAGGCACAGAGAAGTGAAGTGACTTGCCCACAGTAACACAACTGACAGTGGCAGAGTCGGGATTCGAATTCAAAGACTCTGACTCCCAAGCCCAGACTCTTTCCACTGAGCCATGCTGCTTCTCTAAAAGATGGGGGAGAGGAGCCCCCAGGGGCCCAAGCTGCCCTGAAGGAGAGAGAAGATATGTAGGAGATACAGGGAGGGAGTCTCTGTTGGGTGCATCAGTTTTGGCTACAGCTCAGGCCCAAGTGCAGGAGTCTGGAGGGGTGGGGGTGGACAGAGAGAGTAGAAGCAGCATAGCCTAGTGAACAGAGAATGGGCCGGAGAGTCAGAAGGATGTGGGTTCTAATTCCGGCTCTGCCACTTGTCGGCTGTTCTTCATAATGTTCTTCAAATTTGGATTTCTTCATAATGACTGTGGTATTTGTGAAACTCGCTAAGCTCTTATTATACTGAGAGCACTGTAATACCCACTGGGATAGGGACAATATAAGCAGATGAACAGTTCATTCATTTTCTCAATGCTTCTCCTCTCCTTGTTTTTCTCCCCCATTAGACCAGCAGTGTGCACGTAGCGGGCAAAGTTTCCCTTTCCAGTTGGGGAGAGGAGGGAGAAGAAGGCTATTTGTTAGAGAAGCAGTGTGTCTTAGTGGACAGAGCATGGGCCTGGGAGTCAGAAGGACTTGGGTTCTAATCTTGGCTCCGACACATCTGCTGTGTGACCTTGGACAAGTCGCTTCACTTCTCTGGGTCTGTTACCTCATCTGTAAAATGGGGATTAAGACTGTGAGTCCCATGTGGGACAGGGACTGTGTCCAACCCAATTTGCTTGTATCGATACCAGGGTTTAGTACAGTGCCTGGCACATAGTAAGTGCTTAACAAAAAACATTATTATTATTAATAGTAATACATCACAATTGGGATATTTGTTGAGCACTTACTGTTTGCCAAGCTCTGTGCTTACGCAGTCAATAGCATTTTTTGAGTGCTTACTCTGGATAGAGCACTGTATACTAAGTGCTTGGGAGAGTACAGTGGAGTCAGAAGACCTGATCCCTGCCCTTAAGGAGTTTACACTCTAGTGGGGAATCTGATACCGAAAGAAATTACAGGTAGGTGGAAGCAACAGGAAAGATCGGTATTTAAGTGGTACGGGGATGGATGAGTACCAGATGCAAAAGTGATGCAGAAGTGTTGAAGTGGCCGGAGGCTGCAGGGAGATGAGAGTAAATCAGGGAAAGCTTCTGGAGGAGGAGATTTGAAAAGAGCTTTGGAGATAGGGAAAGAAGTGATCTGCCAGTTGTGAAGAGGACAGGAGTTCCAGAAGGATGGGTATGAACAAGGGGCTGGTGGTGAGACAGAAGAGAGCGCGGTTCAGTTTGTGATTCAGGTTGTAGTGGAAGGGAAATGAGGACAAATAGGGAGTGAGCTGATTGAGGACACTTGGGTGTAGGCATCCTTCACTTAAAAATGCCAAAGTGAACATTTTTGGAACTGTCTCTGCAGTGGGAAGACTTGAAATGTCTGTGGAGAGGTGCAGGGTGATGCTTTGGGTGGCAACCAGGTGAAGCAGACTGGAGGCCAGGTGCGGGACCTAGTGAACCCTGACAGCAGCCACCCTAACAGGACTGCGCTGGAAAACGTGGCTGCCACGGACGTCACAGCCCCGCTGCCGGGGAGTAATAATAATAATAATGGTATTTATTAAGTGCTCACTATGTGCCAAGTACTGTACTAAGTACAAGCAAATGGGGTTGGACACAGTTCTTGTCCCACATGGGGCTCAAAGTCTCAATCCCCATTTTACAGGTGAGGTAACTGAGGTTCAGAGAAGTTAGGTAACTTGCTCAGGTCACACAGCAGACAAGTGACAGAGCCGGGATTAGAACCTAGTTCCTTCTGATTCCCAGGCCTATGCTCTTTCCACTAGGCCATGCTCCTTCTCTCCAAAGCAGCAGCAGAACGGTGGTTAAGGGCTCCTATCTCGAGCTGCCTCCCGAATGTACAGAACATCCCACCACTGAATCCCCAGGGAAAAATGAGGACATGAGACAACTGCTTCAGCCAGAGAACAGCTTTATTAATGTCACCTTAGTCTTTAAATATCATACATGTGCCCAGAAGTTTTCTTTACGTTTTGAATGGAATGCTTCAAGACAGCTTGAAACAATATTGTGTATGTAGCACTTCTACTGGAGTAATACTGTATAAATAAGCTTTGGTGTACATGATCAGGATATACTGTAGAACAACACCATGTTACGAATACTTCACAGAACACCAATTTTTAATGTGAGTTTAAGTTTTTGGCCAAGTGAGTTATTTCTAAATGGAGTGACTCCTCCCAACGGGATCTGCCCCCGGTGCTCCGTCGCCCAGAAGAAGGTCACTCTTGAGGGCCAGACTGTGTCTGACCCTGACGTTTAGCTTTCATCTGCAGGTATCTCCCCTTGCCCTCTTCAAAACGCCTTTTTTCATCTTCGGTTTCTGCCTGTTAACAGCAAAAGACAAGAAGATTAAAGCGGATTCTTTACTGCGTTCTGCTGGTTGGTGTCGGGTAGAGAGAATCCCTGTGGCAGTGAGGGCTTTCTTTTGAGGAATTTCCTGGAGGCCTAGTCTTCCTCCAGAACCACCTGAATTTCAGCTAGCAACAACTGTGATACTTGTTAAGCACATACTATGTGCCAAACATCATAAACATACTGAACAAAGTCTCTATCCCATATAGGGCTTGCAGTCTAAGAGGGAGGGAAAATGGCACTGAAACCCTCTTTTACAGATGAGAGAACCAAAGTACAGGGAAGTTAAGTGACTTGCCCAAGGTCACACAGCAGGCAAGATGGTGGGGTTCTGGCATTCCTGAAACCAATTTTTCCAGAGAGGTCTCTGCAGAACCATTCTTCAGTGGTAATTCTGCAGAACCTCAGGAGGCTCCTGACAAAAGCAGTGCTTACAGTGCTGCTTGGAACATGTTCAATCTTTCAATCAATGGTATATATTAAGCACTTCTGGGCAGAGCACTTTACTAAGTGCTTGGAGAGCACACTATGACAGAATTGGTAGAGAAGCTGCACGGTGTAGTGGATAGAGCACAGTCCTGGGAGACAGAAGGTCATGGGTTCTAATCCCAGCTCCATCACTTGTCTGCTGTATGACCATGGTCAAGTCACTTCACTTCTCTGTGCCTCAGTTCCCTCATCTGTAAAAAGGGGATTGTGACTGTGAGCCCCACGTGGGACAGGGATTGCATCTAAGAGAAGATGAAGAGAAGCAGAGACAGAAACAGAGAAGCAGCTCAGTGGAAAGAGCATGGGCTTTGGAGTCAGAGGTCATGAGTTCGAATCCCAGGTCTGCCACTTGTCAGCTGTGTGACTGTGGGCAAGTCACTTAACTTCTCTGTGCCTCAGTTACCTCATCTGTAAAAATGGGGATGAAGACTGGGAGCCCCACATGGGACAACCTGATTCCCCTGTGTCCACCCCAGCGCTTAGAACAGTGCTCGGCACATAGTAAGCGCTTAACAAATACCAACATTATTATTATTATCTAACCCAACTTGCTTTATCAACCCCAATGCTTAGTACAGTGCCTGGCACATAGTAAGCACTTAACAAATACCACAATTATTACTATTAGACACCTTTCCTGCCCACAACGAGCTTACAGTCTGGAGAGGAAGACAGGTATTAAAGTAAATTATGGTTATGTACAGAAGCGCTGTGGGGCTGAATATCAATTGCTAAAAAGGTATAGATCCAAGGGCGTAGGTGACACAGAAGGGAAAGTGGGTAAGGATAAAGAGGGCTTAGTTGGGGAAGGTTTCTCAGTCCCGGGGTTTCCCTCTCCGCTGCAGGAAACGCTTGCTGAATACAGGCCCTCCGCAGAGGGGTGTTGGCAGAGACCTGCTCTTCCAATCTCTGCCAAGCGAAGGCTGTGCAGCCTCTGATGGGATAATATCTTCATGGCCATTAATTTAGAAAATTAGATAATTTGCTATACCCCTTGTACAATTTTACAACTTTTTCCAGTCATGGAGCTGCATACCAGCCAGAGAGTCTCACTGGTAATGAGTTTGGGATGAAAAAATTCATTAATAATAAAACGCATGAGGGGAAGTAGAGATGAATTGGAGCTCAGGGAGAGGAGCTGAAGAAAAACATTGAAAAAAAATCAGCAATCCATCTCCAAGAGTCACACAAACAGTTCAAAAGGACCTCCTTGGGAAAAAATGAGCTGTTCAGAACTCTTGGCCAAGAGTTGGGTAACAGTGGCAGTTACCAAAGGCAGCTTCAGCTGGGGGCAGGGAGCAGTTACGGCAGCCCAATCCTCCTGGTATTTGTGTGCACGTGGCTGTGGATGCGTCAGGGGGAGGAGGACAGGTGAGAAGTGGATGTGGGCCGAGGACGTTACTGTCACTGGGGCCTATCTCCAGAGGTTATTCTTCCCATCAGAACCCTTCGCCCACCCACATCACTGCCACCGGCCAAACCGGCTGGCAGCAGGGTGGAAAAACGGTGTGGGTAACGGTGACACTGAAAAGCGGTTGCATTGCGGATGAAACTCTTCTTTGGTTAGGGCTGGATGCACAGCTTCATTTTGGTCCCTATTCTGTTTCTTCTCTCCTGCCTGAGGTCCCATCCGAGACATGATGGAGAAATATCCCCAAACTGAATTTTCCAAGCTGTCCCTTCTCCCAGATGCCATGCCTGCCTGAAGTCCCATCCAAGATACACTTATCCTATCCCCAGTCCTCAAAATCCTCCAGTGTTTTTCATCCAGCTTCACATCATAACAGAAACTCCTTGACATCAGCTTTAAAGCACTCAATTGTCTTTCCCCCATCTACCATACATCTCTGAGTTCCTATTACAACTCAGCACACTCATTTTGCTCTTCTAATGCCAAACTACTCACTGTACCTCGATTTCATCTATCTCACCGCCAACCCCTCACCCACACGCTGTCTCTAGCCTGGAACTCCCTCTTCATATCCGACAGACCATCACTCTCCCCACCTTCAAAGTCTTATTAAAATTACATCTCCTCCAAGGGGCCTTTTCCAACTAAGCCCTCATTTCCTCTATTCTCTCTCCCTCTGGGTCA
The DNA here is from genome assembly GCF_004115215.2 of Ornithorhynchus anatinus. Lineage (NCBI taxonomy): Eukaryota > Metazoa > Chordata > Mammalia > Monotremata > Ornithorhynchidae > Ornithorhynchus > Ornithorhynchus anatinus. The sequence continues at coordinate 72,477,351 of NC_041732.1, read as the reverse complement.
TCTCTTGCACTTAGATTTATACCCATTATTCATCCTGCCTTAAGCCCCAGAGCACTTACGTGCATACCCTTAATTTATTTTTTTATATCAAAGCCTGCCTCCTCCTCTAGACTGTAAACTACTTGTGGGGAGGGATCATGCCTACCAACTACGATATAGTGTACTCTCCAAAGTACTTAGTACAGTGCTTTGTACACAGTAAGCACTCAGTAAATACAATTAGTTGAGAGTCCCACATCTTATTGCATCTTCTTCCAGCACCTTCCTCATCAGTAATTCAAATCTCCACAAGTCAGTTGATCTTGAACTAATCGCTTCAGACATTTTATTCTGGCACACATAGATCGACAAGAAGTTCGAAGGGGAAAAAAAAACAAAACCTCTGTTGAAGGGGTAAATGTCCTTCATTTGCAATGACACTAAACCCCGAAGGCTATTTTTGGCCTTAAGTGTTTTACAGACAAACAGGGTATTGGCAGAGATGACTACAATCAGCTTTAGAATGTAATGTCAAGTTACACCAAATATTTCCTCCCACTCAGACAGCTCTGAAATTGTTCTCTAAATGTCACCAGGTGTAAACCGTCAAAACCTTGCAGGCTCAGAGCCAACTAAACTTTTGGATATTTAAAGAAACAGTATCAAACTCCCAACGTAGCATCTGATTCTCTTTTTGGGCTTTTCCGACACAGAATCCCCAGTCCTTTTTCCCTAGATGGTCATTTTCTTCAAGAGTCTGAGGTGAAATGCAAATTTTACTTGAGACCCAGCAGCTAATAAAATATTTCATATCAGTTTTCATCATCATCACTGTCAGTATCTATTGAGTGCCTACTGTGCGCACAGCACTTTACTAAGCGCCTAGGGATATACAAAAAAAGTAGAAGACTCAGGTCCCCTGAGGAGGAACACTGGCAGGGAGACAGGCAGGCACAGAGAGGAGATCAACAAAGGGAACATGAGGGTGAACAAAAGGAAGCAAAAAACAACCAAGTAAATAAAGTGCACATACATATACGTGCCAAATGCCATTGGAAGTCAGTTGTCTCTAATGGAATTAGTACGTTAACTTTCTTCTATGTGCAAAGCAATGTACTAAGGGCTGGGGGGAAAAAAAGTTTGAGAATTGGGCATGATCTCTGGCACCGCCAGGGTCTATCAACCCATGAATAATGGACATGAGAGGGGACTAAGCTGATTGTTGGTAGGAAAAGCGTTTACCAACAATATTATATGTTACTCTTCCGAGAGTTTAGTATAGTGCTCTGCACACAGTAAGCACTCAATAAATACCACTGATTGACTGACTGGTGACAGATACATAAGGAAAGATGAAACAGCAAAAAGCATAATAATGACATAAAAGACCAGGACAGTGATAAATAAAATAAGTGAATACCAAAAGAGCACTATAGTGTACTGTCACTAGAGGAGCAAAGTTTCGGGCCCCTCTCAGTTCAGAATCCACCAGGCACAGTAGTGATGGGTCTCAGCCTTCCCAATTGTTCTGAAGGTTGAGAATGCTTCATGCTATTGTTACCGCCTCTCCCTGCCATGAGGAAGCAGAGCAATCAATTAATGATCAATCAGTGGTATTTACTGAGTGCTTCCTAGGTGCAGAGCACTGTATTAAGCGCTTGGGAGAGTACGATACCACAGACTTAACAGACACATTCCCTGCCCATGAGCTAAAAGTCTAGGGCAGGAGCTGATGGGGAAATCTGGTGGTGTGAGGGCCGGTTGGCTTCTCTCCCAGGCAGCAGAGCTCCGGTCTTTTCCAAGGTTTAGAGCTCCTTAGGGCTAGTGTTTGGCCCTAGCCAATACTTGGGTCAGCTTACCCAAGGGAGCCCCTAAAACATGGGGATTTGACCATTTGAGCTCTTTAGTTTCTGAGTGAGCCATCAGAATCCCTGGGAATGATTTGTTGATCTTTGATCTGGACCCTGATCTGAAAAGACCAGAGGTTATAATAACATAATTGTGATATTTGTTAAGCCCTTACTATGGGCCAGGCACTGTTCTAAATTCAGGGGTGGATTCGAGTAAATTGTATTAAACACAGTCCCTGTTCCACATGGGGCTCATAATCTTAATCCCCATTTTGCAGATGAGGTAACTGAAGCACAGAGAAGTGAAGTGACATGCCCAAGGTGATACAGCAGATCCTTGGCAGAAATGGAATTAGAACCCACATCTTTCTGACTCCCAGGCCCATGCTCTATCCACTAGGCCAGGCTGCTTCTCCCAGAAGCTGATCTTGCCCAAGCCCCGGTGGTCAAGTGGGGATGCGGACTTTCATAGATCAGCATGAAAAAGGTCAATTTTAAGATTTCCTGTTCAACTCAAGCAAAGCAAACTAGGGAATTTCTGGGACCTACCTTACCAAAGCCTCCCCCCAACCCCCGCCGGGACTGAGTTGATGATGTGTTAGTGAGGGTGGGTCAGAACTATCCTGTTCCCTCAAGTCTCGCTTGGAAACAGTGCGGGAACACTCCTGCCTCACCACATTCTTTCTGCAGGAACCAGCTGCCATGTCTCAGCTGGAATCGTGGCTTGAAGCAAACTCCATTTTTCTTGCCAAACACCAGGAAATAGATGATCTGACTTCCATCGTCTCCTTGAGGATGGATTTATGGCTGGGTCCTGTAAACAACAGGCTTTGCTCACAGAGAGAGAGTGGCAGCTAGAGAGAAGGTGGCAGGGTAGAACTACCGCCAGAGGCTCTGTATGTATATGCCCCAATGTCTATACTCTCCCAAGCGCTTAGTACTTAATAAATACCATTAACTAATTAACCCCCACTCTTTTAGACGATAGTGGGGTAAAGAATAGTGGTTGCTGACTGCCGAGCTTCACCTCTGCCCTTTCCCCTACAAATATTACAAAAAAAGCTGCCAATCCCATTAGCAGTCCTACCCTCTGAGGCTCTGCCCACTGCCCTGCCATTATGCAATCAATCAATCAATCAATGGTATTTATCAAGATTGCATTCCCAGCCTATTTGGAAGAAGTAGTCTGATCCTGAAAGAAGGTGGCCCTGGAGATAGGAGGAGAAGAAGTAGGAGATTTGGGCCAGACAGATTAGATTCATTCATTCATTCAATCGTATTTATTAAGCACTTACCGTGTGCAGAGCTCTGTACTAAGTGCATGGAAAAGTACAATACAACAATAACAGAGACATTCCTTGCCCACAATGAACTCACAGTTTTGGCGGGGGTGGGGGGGGAGATACAGACATCAATACAAATTAAATTACAGATATATATAAGTGCTGTGGGGCTGGGGGGCAGAGAAGGGAAAGGGAGCAAGTCAGGGTGATGCAGAAGGATGTGGCAGATGAGGAAAAGTGGGGCTTAGGAGAGGTACCTTCAATAAGGCCTTGAAGCGGGGGAGAGTCATTGTTTGTGTGCTTGACTCTGTTGGCAACAACTCCAGAACTGGCCATGCAACTGAGAAGCCCTTGCTTGCCTTAAAATAGCTGGCTGCCCTGTAGGAAGAGACTTGTAGGCCTGAGGTGGGGCAGATGAGTACTGTAGAGCAGAGCCCAGGATAGCTGGTGTATGCCAATGGTCCTCACACAATCACACAGACATACACATCCACAGCACTTATGTACAAATCTGTAATTTATTTATATTAATCTCTGTCTCCCCACCTCTAGACTGTAAACTCACTGTGGGCAGGGAATGTGTCTGTTTATTGTAGTATTGCATTCTTCTAAGCACTTAGTATAGTGCTCTGCGCACAGTAAGCACTCATTAAATATGAATGAATATATAAAACTGACCTAGGGCTTCGAAGACAACCCTTCTGATGATCATATGCCATACCCCATGTGTAGTATGGCTGAAAAGATTGTCCCATGCCAAGGACACATAAAGAGTGTCCTTTGCGGTGACGCTGCATTTCCTTATGGTAGAACTTTGTGTTTATTTTTGACTCTCCATCTTAGTACTCAGTTCTTCTCTGAAAGCACCTGCTCGAGAAGAGCCCCTGCTCTCCTAATGCTATGTTTGAGGTTGCCTCCCATCAGGCCGCAGCTACGCTGCACTGCTTAAGACGTTTCTTTAGCTGTCCTTGCTCTTGATCAACCCACCGACTGATTCATTCAGCTCTCTACATGGCACCTGATGGTGGAGAAAGCATCTGCTCAGATGAACACCCGCGTAGGAAGAATACAGAAGGGGCCGAAGTCTTAATCTAGTCCTACTCCTGCCCCTTCGGGATACCCCAAGTGACCAAACCAGAGCACAAGGTAGTGGAAGCAGGGGTTGGGGAGGTCATAAGGACAGTCCTGGCCTCCCTAGGTAGAATGGGTAGGGTAGAGGTTTATAGCAGTGCTTATGTTCATATCCATAATTTATTAATTGATATTAATGTCTGTATCTCCCTCTAGTCTGTAAGCTTGTTGTGGGCAAGGAATGAGTCTACCAACTGTTATATTGTACTCTTCCAAGCACTCCGTACAATGCTCTACACACAGTAAGCACTCAATAAATACCACTGATTGACTGATGCCTATTCATCACTGCAAAAACACAGGGGCACAGGGTAGGGACCATGTCTAATCCTCATTCATGAATGAATGATATGGGTTTTGAGTGAAGAGATACTGAATGACCATAGATAAGTCATTTGCCTCCACTTTCCCATCTATAAAATGGGATGAGATGACTGCTTGCTGCCATGGCACCATAGGATGGTTGGGAAAATTGAGGAAGTGATGTGCATAAACAGCTGAGTGTGTCTTTACTGTTAATTCACATGCTTGACCTCTCTCTCATTCAACCCCACAGTATTCAGTCTGTTGCTAAATCCTGTTGGTTCTACCTTCATAAGATCTCTAGAATCCACCCCTTCTCTATTCAGACTGTTATCACACTGATTCAAGACTTCAAATTCTGCCTTGACTACTGCATCAGCCTCCTCGTTGACCACCCTGCCTCCTACCTCTTCCTACTCCAGTCCATACTTCACACTGCCGCGTAAATTTTTTCTACATCTGTGTCTCCCCACTCCTCAAAAACCTCCAATGATTGCCTGCACATCTCTGCATCAAACAGAAGCCCTCTACCATCGCCTTTCTTAACACACTCAATCAGGTCCCCCCCACCCCCCACCACGGTACCTCACTATGCCTACTACCTCATTTCACTATACCTACTACACTACTCACCTCTCTGGGTTGCATCTGAAGAGTTTCCAGTACTCTACCAGTCTTGACTGAAGGAGGGAGAAGCAAGCAGAGGCATATCCATTCCATCCCTAGCTCGGGCAGTGGCTAGCGAGTGGGAGACAGTCTGCTACAAGTCAAAACTCACCTGTGCTGGGCAGCAGTGGCATGGGAGAGAGTTGAGGGCTGAGATTCAGGTTTACTGTGTGGAGGGAGGCAATGGTAAACCGCTTCCATATTTTTACCAAGAACACTCTACGGATCCACTACCAGAACGATTGCAGATTTAGGTGGGGCGTTCTGGGAGAGATGTGTCCATGGAGTTGCTATGGTCGGAGATAGCTCGACATCATAAGACAACAACAACAACTACATTACTGCAACCTGCACATTTGGTTCCTCTTATGCCAACCTACTCACTTTTCCTTGATCTCCTCTGCCTGACCTCCAACCACTTGCCCAGGTCCTAACCCTGGCCTGGAACTTCGTAGCTAACAGATCACCACTCTCCCCAACTTCCAAGCCTTATTAAAATCACATCTTCTCCAAGAGACCTACCCTAAGCCCTCACTTCCCCCATTTAACTTCCCTTTTGTGTCGCCTTCACCTATGTGTTTGAGTCCACACCTCTTTGATACTCACCTCACCTCCTATCCCAGAGCACTTATATACACATCTTTAGGCTCTACCATTCTCATAATTGTAATTTAATTTAATGTCTGTCTCCCCCTCTAGAAAGTAAGCTCCTTATGGGCAGGGATTGTGTCTACCAACTCTACTGTAATGTACTCTCTCAAGTGGTCAGTACAATGTACACAGTAAACACTCAAAAAATACCACTGACTAATTGATTTACTGCTGTTCTCTTAAAATGCCTTTCAGGTAGCTTCTACTGTGGCAAAATGAGGTCTGTTGTTTGCAAATACACTAGGGAAACTGCTGCTTCCTACACGGGCACAGAGAATTACTTGCAAACACAACAGCAAATATAGTCCAGAATGTTTTCAAGTATTATGCTTCACTTCACCCACAGAGAAATAGACACACTGCCATGTCTTTGAAGTCTCTATGGCTGGTGGTTTCAGGGCATAGAAAGGGTAAGCGTTTTGTCCAAGGTCACGTAGTGAAGCAATAACAACAAAGCCAGAAATCACACATTAAAAACAAAAAAAATCCAAGGGACTTCATGGGAATCCAGCAAAGGTAATATTTATTTCCTTGGGAGAAAAGTGGATTATGGAAGTTAAAAATACAACAACATGCACTAGTCCTAGAAACAGGGGGAGAGACATGGGAGTAGGAATTCCTTTAATTTGGTGGAGAGGGGTCTGAAAGGCTTGGGATGGAAAGCGGAGACTAGATGGAGGGGGTCCATGGGAAGCCCAAGGGATGGAGCAGATCAACTATTATCTTAATAATAATAATTAATAACTGTGTTATTTGTTAAGCACTTACTATGCACCAGGTACTGTTCTAAGCAATGGGGTAGAAACCAGCTAATCAGGTTGGAAACAGTTCCTGACCCACACAGGGCTCACAGTCTAAATCCCCATTTTACAGATGAGGAAAATGAGGCCCAGAGAAGTTAAGTGACTTGCCTAAGGTCACACAGCAGACAAGAGGCAGAGCTGGGATAAGAACCCAGATCCTTTTGACTCCCAGGCCCAACCTCTATCCACTAGGCAACACTGCTTCTCTTCTTAGGTAGTGCTGGCTGAGGCCTCATCCTGAGCTTCCACCCTGGCTGGGAGAGGACTGATGAGGGCAGTCTGGGCTCCTCGCTGCTGTGGAAATGCAGTGAGCACTTCCTCTTTTTCAGGACAGTTGAACCCCCAGGGCAGGTGGAGGCCTTTCCAGGTTACGCCCAGGCTTCTTCCAGGCTGCACTGGGTGGAGAGATCCAGCGAGAGGATGCCGGTAGAGGGGCACAGACAGCTCCAGTGCTCCCCAGATGGAGAGCTGCTGGTTTTGATCACTATGATACACAGCATGACCCCAGATTTGTTTTCTGGGAAGATGAAATGTCCATTTAATTAAAAACAATCACTGAAGCTCCGAACAATAGCTGCTCAAGGAAAGGAGAATTCCTGGGAGGAAGGCCATAGCCCAGGACCATCTGGTTTCTCAGTCTGCGACCCCCAAGATCCCACAGTCTCCACCTTCCGACCCCTAGCCTAGAGCTGAGCCAGCTCAGGAGTGAGGACCAGCCCTTGTTCCTGACTGACTCCTGGCTAGCATGGGTGGTGCCTGGTTTTTCTGCCAGTTTTTGATGGCTAGGCGCCAAGTGTTCAGATAATAACAGTTCAAGCCCTACCACAGGGCACCACTTATAGTAAGGAGGATGAGGAGATCCACAAAGGCTGGCCGAGGCTCAGAAACTGATCCTTTGGGGCCGAGTGGAGGCCGGGGGAAGCCAGCGCGACCATTATCCCGTCAGTGAAAACTTGGCCTGCCCCCATGAGTTGTGGCTCTGGAGCTAGGCAGAGATGGCGAAAGTGAAGCCCCATTCCCTGCGATCCAGACTCTATTGGAGACAAGAGGGAGTGGCCATTATCATATGAGGTGTTTGTGTTTGGGGCAGCCTTGTTACTGCCCTCTCTTCTGGGGAGGCTACAGTGGAGGGCACCTTTCACTTTAAAAATCGCAACGTCTCTAAAGAAAATTCCCAGATTTCCTGCTGGCATGGATTTCAATGCAAAAAAAAAAAAAATACAAGTTGGAAATTGACTGATGAGAATCAAAAGGTCAAAAATGACAGCCTGGTAAGAGGCTGTGTCAATGAACTCCATGTTTTGAATGGTGCCATGTGAATATTTCTTAATAATTTTGAATGCTTTCTAACAGCCATCATCTCAAAATGCTAATAATCATATCTAGACTGTAAGCTTGCAGGAAGCGTGCCTACCAACCTCGTTGAATTGTACTTTCCCAAGAGCTTAGTACAGTGCTCTGTAAACTTAAGCACTCAACAAATACCACTGATTGATTCATTTGATTAAAAAAAAGATTCACACTCAAAACATTATAGGCAGCTCCAAAAACACCAGCCAAACTGGAGGCGCCACCACATAATTAGTGACAGAACATCTGAGGTTCAATTACTCTGCTTGGGAGGGCCGGCAAAGAGTGATTCTAAACTGCCTTTCAACTAGCCTGGAAGGATAATCACAATTGTGATACGTGTTTAACACTTATTATGTCCTGAACACTGTATTAAGCACTGGGGTAGATACAAGATAATCAGGTTAGACACAGTCCCTGTCCTAGTCTAAGAGGGAAGGAAAATAAGGACTGAGTATTTTACAGAGAAGGTGTTATTTTACAGATGAGATGTTAGGTGACTTGCCCAAGGTCACATAGCAGGCAAGTGCCTGAGAGTCAAGACTAGAACCCAGGTCCTCTGACTCCCAGGCCCATGCTTTTTCCAGTCAATCAATTAGTGGTATTTGTTGAGAGCCAAGTGCACAGGTGACGCAGAAAGGCGAGGGAGCTAGAGAAGGGGTTAGTTCAGGGGTCTGCACACAGTAAGCACTCAGCAGAATCTCTCAGCAGCAGATAACGGTTGCTATTCAATTGTTTCAAGTGTATCTCCACTTGATAATTTGGTAGGGTGTGACATGGCCCTGGCTCACCCTCCTCTTCCAGATAACCTGATAGCAAACTCAGTACCGCTTCCTGGAACCACTGGATGAGGGATGGCTCAGTCTGAGCTGAAATATCAGCAGCACGGCCTAGTGGATAGACCACTGACCTGGGAGTCAGAAGGACCCAGCTCTGCTATGGGTCTGCTGTGTGATCTTGGGCAAGTCGCGTAATAATGTTGGTATTTGTTAAGCGCTTACTATGTGCAGAGCACTGTTCTAAGCGCTGGGGTAGACACAGGGGAATCAGGTTGTCCCACGTGGGGCTCACAGTCTTAATCCTCATTTTACAGATGAGGTAACTGAGGCACAGAGAAGTTAAGTTACTTGCCCACAGTCACACAGCTGACAAGTGGCAGAGCCGAGATTCGAACCCTCACTTCTCTGTGCCTCAATTACCTCATCTGCAAAATGGGGATTAAGATTGTGAGCACCATGTGGATCAGGGACTGTGTCCAACCTGATTAGCTTGCTTAGCAAGGACCATAATTATTATTATTATTTTTAAACACAGTGAGACAGAAGGGGATACCGGGACCACCTAAAGTGCTCTCTAAACGAAACTCCTTGCTCTACTTCTCCAATGAATCCTAAAGCTCCATTTTGCCCTGCCTTGCTGTGCAACTGCATTGTGATGTTTGTTCTATTATTTTATGGTACTTGTTAAGCTCTTACTATGTGTCAAACACTGTTGTAAGCACTGGAATAGGTACAAGGTAATTAGGGCAGACACAGTCCCTATCTCGAGGAGGGAGAACAGGGGACTGTCTCTCCCAAAGCAATGACTATTAGGAGAATTCATGGCCTCTTGATTTCTGTGGAAGCAAGTTGTATCAATCAATGGTATTTATTGAGCACTTACTGTGTGCAGAGCACTTGGAAGAGTATAATAAAGCAGAGTTGGAAGACACAATCCTTACCCACAGGTGCTTAGAGTATAGTGGATCAGCCTCTTTGAGAGGCTCTGATCCAAGGAAGGATGTGTCATGTATCTAGGCCTTGGTAAATTAGCCCCTTCTTGCCTAACCATTCCCTCCGACCCATTTTGTTTCTAGGCCTGTTTGATTGTCTTCTAACCACTTTAAGTGAACGAGGCTAACTCTAGGGACTAGAGTTCCTAGGAGTGGTAGAATATCAACAGATGGAAAATGAAGCAGCGTGGCTCAAAGGAAAGAGCCCCGGCCTGGGAGTCAGAGGTCATGGGTTCTAATCCCGGCTCCGCCGCTTGCCAGCTGTGTGACTTTGGGCAAGTCACTTCACTTCTCTGTCCCTCAGTTACCTCATCTGTAAAATGGGGATTAAAACTGTGAGCTCCACATGGGACAACCTGATCACCTTGTATCCCCCAGCGCTTAGAATAGTGCTTTGCACGTAGTAAGCACTTAATAAATACCACCATCATTATTATTATTATTATTAAGTGATGGGCCTATAGGTCTGGACTCCATTTTGTCTGACCAAGCTGCCATTTACTTGAAGCAGGCATGTCTCTTCCTCTCTCCTTTATTTCATTTTATCTGTCTTATCAGGAATTTTGGTTTGTTAAGGTCTTGAGACAGGAAAGAACCAGGTCATGGTTCCTAACCTGCTTATCAATAGTGTTTGCCCACCAGATCTATAATGGAGAGAACCAGGCAGGGTCCAATAATTATCGCAAGTAGAATTTACTGCTGTTTGTATTATGGTATATACAATAATAATAATAATAATAATGTTGGTATTTGTTAAGCGCTTACTATGTGCAGAGCACTGTTCTAAGCGCTGGGATAGACACAGGGGAATCAGGTTGTCCCACGTGGGGCTCACAGTCTTAATCCCCATTTTACAGATGAGGGAACTGAGACACGGAGAAGTTAAGTGACTTGCCCACAGTCACACAGCTGACAAGTGGCAGAGCTGGGATTCGAACTCATGAGCCCTGACTCCAAAGCCCGTGCTCTTTCCACTGCGCCACGCTGCTTCTCAATGCATTGTGCTCTTCAATCACGGGTGATGCTAGTCTACTTTGCTGTACCAACTGAATATAAAGAAAATCTATATTGCTTGAAGTTGAGCTGGCCTTGACTACCAGAGGAAACTGCAAGTCAACCACCACTCCCAAGTAGTGCTAGAAAAATTAGTAATAATTGCAGGCCTCTAACGTTAGCCTTCTCACTGTGCTTCGATCTTGTCTACCTTGCCACCAACCCCTCACCCATGTCCTGCCTCTGGCCTCGAATACCCTCACTCCTCATATCCGACAATTACTTTCCCCAACTTCAATGCCTTATTTAAGGCACATCTTTTCCAAGACGCCTTCCCTGTCTCCCTTCCCATTCCTCTTCTCTCACTCCTTTCTGCGTCATCCTGACTTGCTCTCTTTGTTCTTTCCCCCAACTCTGGTCCCACAGCACTTATGTATATACCTCTCATTTATTTATATTAATGTCTGTCTCCCTCCCACCACCCCAGACTGTAAGCTTGTTGTGGGCAGGGAATGTGTCTATTATTGTAGTAAACCCTCCCAAGTGCTTAGTACAGTGCTCTGCACACAGTAAGTGCTCAATAAATGACTGAATGAACGAATGAATGAAACATGTTTCTGACATACCCTTCTGAACACAATGCAGAGTCCAAGTTTCCTTTCACAGATGGAATAGGTTTCCCACAGAAACATAATGGCCCTTGTACATACAGCTGTGACTGAGAAGGGCTTCTCTCCCATCCACCCTTGCAGGGCTGCTGGGAGGGTCTCCATGTGACCCTGCCCCCAGGATCTGGCAGGGACAGGGGTCCCAAAGGCCCAGTAACCATTCCAACCCACCGGCCTCTCCCTCCTTCCCCTCCCCGATCCCACCCACGCCTGGAATGCTGAGAAGGAACTGGCAGTCGTGAACAGGAACAGGTTCTGCCACTGGGAATCTGAGACTGCTCAGATTCCCCTATCGTGTCTGTCACCCTCTGGGCAGTAACTTCACCGTTACTTTAGGGTTAAGCAACATAACTAACCGTTACGGAAAGTCCAGTACAACAGATTGGCAGGCAAGTCGGTTAAACTGAGGATTAGAGAGAGAGAGACCAGAAGGACAAAAGGGAAAGTGACCCAAAGTGGAAATTAGACCAGATTACTGAAGAGGAAAATAGAGAACCAGCATGATTATGTAGGAATAAGATTATAAACTGCTAAATCTGGAAAGGAGAGGCAACTAGCGCAAAAGGCAGATGGGAACAAAAAAAATGTAATTATATTGGATGGGAGCATCTTCCCCTCTTAACCAATTTAGAAACAGAGTGGTCTAATGGAAAGAGCATGCGCCTGGGAACCAGAAAACCTGGGTTCTAATCCTGGCTCCACTGCTTGTCTTCTGAATGACTTTGGGAAAGTCACTTCACTTCTCTGTGCCTTGTCTGTAAAATGGGGATTAAGTCTGTGAGTCCCATGTGGGACATGGCCTGTGTCCAATCTAAATAACCTGCATCTACCACAGTGCTTAGTATAGTGTCTGACAAATAGTAGGTGGTTAGTAAATACCATACATAAAAATATAGAACTACTGTCCTCGTAGACAGGAAGAGAACATGGATAATCAATGTTTATGAAAAGGAGGTGATTTTTGATGCTTTCTTGACTACTGAGTTAATGAAAAAGATCAGCTGAGGGTAATTGATCAGAAGAAGCCCTATATGCCATGGGCGGTTGGAATGCCAAACTAGAATCGACAACAAAACTATTAAAAAGGATCAAAAAACCCCCAACACAAGTATATTTAAGTCAGTAGGGGACTGAGGAAGTTACTTCAGGGTCACTTAACCGTGACTTTTGAGAATTCCTTTGAGGCCAGGAGAGGTCCGTGGGGATTGGAAAAGGGCAACTCGACTCAAGGACACCACCTCAACTCAACGTGTACAAAACTAAACTCATTTTCCCTTCCAAATTCTCTCTTTCCCTGGACTTTCCCATCACTGTTGACAATATCACCATTTTCCCCATCTGGGGAAGCAGTGTGGCCTAGTGGAAAGAGAACGGGCCTGGGAATCAGAGGGCCTGGGTTCAAATCCCTGCTCCGCCACCTTATCTTAACTTGTCTGTGCCTCAATTACCTCATCTGTAAAATGGGGATTAAATCCTTCTCCCTCAATTTAAACTGTTAGCTCATGTGGGACAGGGACTGTCCAACCTGGTTATCTTGTAGCTATCCCAGCACTTAATACAGATCCTGGCATATACTAAGTGTTTAACAAGAACGTTAAAAAGCTTTGATGTGGAGAATGGTGGTGTTACCAACGATGAAGGAAAAGTTAGGTAGATGAGAGGATTTGGAAGGGAGGCTGTCCTTCAGCTTTCACATTCATTCATCTGCTAAATCCCTATGGTTCTTCCTCTATAACATAGCTCAAATCAGCTCCTTCCTTTCCACCCTAGCAGCTACCACCCTGGTTCAAGCTCTTGTCTTAACACAGTTCGACTACTGCATTGGCTTCCTCACTGGTCACCTTGCTTCCAGGCTTTCACCCCTTTAGTTTACACGGGCTTGGGAGTCAGAGGTCATGAGTTCGAATCCTAGCTCTGCCACTTGTCAGCTGTGTTACTGTGGGCAAGTCACTTAACTTCTCTGTGCCTCAGTTCCCTCATCTGTAAAATGGGGATGAAGACCGTGAGCCTCACGTGGGACAACCTGACGACCCTGTATCTACCCCAGCGCTTAGAACAGTGCTCTGCACATAGTAAGTGCTTAACAAATACCAACATTATTATTATTACACTATAGGCTGCTGCACAAATTATCTTCCTGAACCATTCATTACTCCATTTCTCAAGTAACCCCAATGGCTACCTACTCTCTGCATCAAGCAGAAGCTCTTTCCTCTTAGCTTTGAGGCACTCAATACCTTTTACCAATTTGGACATCTGCTCTCTTTCATTTCAGCGCTTTCAGTGCTTACTGTGTGCAGAGCACTGTACTAAGGCACTTGGGAGAGTACAATACAACAATAAACAGACACGTTCCCTGCCCACAACAAGCTCACAGTCTCGATCGGGGGGAGACAGACAGAAATATAAACAGATTACAGATATGTACATAGGTGCTGTGGGGCTGGGATGGGGAAAGAGCAAAGGGAGCAAGTCAGTGCGACGCAGAAGGGAGTGGGAGAAGAGGAAAGAGGGGGCTTAGTCTGGGAAGGCCTTTATCAACCGTTACTCCCTAGCTTGCACTGTTCACTCCTTCCAATCCCCTTGCCGATCTCCTTCTCAACTCTCCCATCTCCAATCTCTTGCTCATTCTCTTTCCCAGTGAATGTTCCAGGCTGGAACTCCCTCCACTCAAAATAGGCCAGACCATAGCTATCACCATAGACAAAGCCCTTGAAAGAGCCCACCTCATGCAGGAAACCATCCCTGATTCTCAACAGCCCAGTGTCAAACCACCACTCTCAGCACTTACATATTTCATTCCTAGACTCAGGACATATTTACATATATGTAAATATATAAATGAATAAGCATACAAATAGAATACGCTCACATATCTAAAAATACACATATGGATACGTGATATAAATACCCATATGAATTCAGATTCTACTACTTTCCGCTATATCCTTTCCCTTTGTCCACCTCGTTAGACTTTAAGCTGTTGGAGGGCAGGGATCCTATGTCTTGCTTCTGTCACCCTCCTCCAGATAATGTCACTGAGGATGATGACAACGAGGATGATTACAGTAGGCATCGATTCAGTGGGAATTAATAGCTTAGGGCATAGATGGTGCCCAGGCACCACTCTGAATGCCACTTTTTCTATACAAACAGATATACTGTTATGTCTACCCCTTTAAGAATGCTTTATATCTTTGCCATTCATTGCTGGTTTACTGCATCAGCTACTGTAAAGTTGCTAAAAAACTAAAGAAAACAAAGCTTGTCATGTCTTATGCCGTCGAGTCGTCTCCGACCCACAGCAACGTCAGGGACACATCTCTCCCAGAATGCCCCACCTCCACCTGCAATCATTCTGGTAGTATATCCATAGCGTTTTCTTGGTAAAAATACAGAAGTGATTTACCATTGCCTCCTTCCATGCAGCAAACTCGAGTCTCTGCCCTCGACCCTCTCCCAAGCTGCTGCTGCCCAGCGCAGGGGAGTTTTGCCTTGTAGCAGAACACAAAACATTCTATAATAATTTATAATAATAACTGTGATATTTGTTAAGCACTTACTAGGTACCAAGTGCTATAGAGATCACTGGGGTAAATGCAAGATAATTAGGTTCCATAGCTCCCTAATTAGGTCCCACATAGAGCTCACAGTCAAAGTAGGAGGGAGAACAGGTATTGAATCCCCATTTTGCAGATGAGGAAACAGAGGCACAGAGAAGCTAAGGGATTTGCCCAAGGTCACATGGCAGGTCTGTTGCAGAGCTGAGATTAGAATACAGATCCTCTGACTCCCAGGCCCATGCTCTTTCCATTATGCCAGTAGAGTAAGGTTAAGGCAGAGAATGGGAGGGGCAGTAGCCTCACACTACGACTGATGTCGCAAACACATAACCAACTGTTTCTTCCTTTACCAAATCTACTCATGACAACTTGAGGGTCTTCGTTATATCAGAACAGATTCATGTTATGGGAAGAATGCTCCCCCACTTCTTCCACCACGTTGTATCTAAGATGTGCAATGCAAACACTTGTTATAGTAACAATAATAATAATAATGATTATGGTATTTGTTAAGGACTACTATGTGCCAAGCACTGTTCTAAGTGCTGGGATAGATACAAGTTAATCAGGTTGGACACGGTCCTTGTCCCATATGGGGGTCACAGTCTTAATCCCAAATTTTACAGCTGAGGTAACTGAGGCAAAGAGAAGTGAAGTGACTTGCCCAAGTTCACAATAGCAGACAAGTGGAGGAGCTGGGATTAGAATTCATGATCTTCTGCCTCCCTGGCCAGTGCTCAATCCAGTACACCATGCTGCTTCTCTGAACTGAGTGTTCCAAGAAGCGGCCAGTGGAGCTCGATGAAGTAAGTTGAAATGCGCTACCAAGGGCAAATGCAGAGCCTCCACCCTTGGAGACCTTTAAGAAAAGCAAAGACGACCATCTGTTCTGGATGGTTAAGGCTGGAGGCTGTCCAGATATGATCTTCTGAGGTCCCCACCAACCCTTAAATTCTAGCATTCCATGACGTACTACACCCTGGCCTCCCTTACTCCTGCTGAGCAGAGCTAAGCCCCCCTAGGGGGAAACCTCTGTTTGCCCAGCACTGGACTCTTCGGTCAGTTTCTGGGATCCTTTTCGGATGACTTTTTTTTTGCTCTGGCATCCCTGAAGAAAAACAAATATCTTAATGCATTTTCCAAAAATCTGCTACAGCCTCCAGAGCGCCGGAGCTCCAAAGTCCCGCATGCGGGAACATGCTCCCTTCCAGAACAGATGTTTACTATTATAGAGCCAGGGAGCCAGAATCCCTTCTGGATTTACAGCAACGTGGAAAAGAATGTTGAAGTTTCCATAATATTTATAAAACGTCTAGTGCCGAGCTGGGAGGGAAAGGGGTTATCTACTCTGTACCTCCTTCTCACCAGCCCTAGGAATTCTGTCTAGAGAGAAAGCAAGCTGGAAAGGATAAGAGAGAGGGAAGGCGAAGGATAGGCAGTTGGAGAGGGAAGAGGCCCTCAATGGGGCGCCTTGGTAGCTGGCAGGCTGGGCTGCAGCTAGCGACAACAATGGAGGCACTTTCAAATGGTTCCATCTGCTCACATTTCCTACACACAAGAAGCTGTTTAAGCAACATAGGATTTGTGACCCAAACTGACAAAAGCCAGGAAACTCCAAACTGAGATTCTGGCTTTATTTTTAACTCATGTCATTAAAAAAAAAAAGGTGAGAGTCAAAAGCAGAATTATCTGGCTCGAGTCAGCGACATCACAGCATTTTAAGAAGGGAGTCGGGGGAGATGAGTGAAATGCACAGATTGAAATTCTCTTTCTGCTTCTCAGCTCAGGGAAGGTAAATTCCATTGGACAGCCAGGCTTCCAAAGTGTTTGCCAGGGCACAGATACCTGGCATTAGTCAGATGAGTAAAGTTACAATAAACATATTACTGAGGCACCTTGCTCTTCCCTCCTCTAGACTGACTGTTAGCTCTTTAAGGGCAGGGAATGTTTCTTGATAGCTTTGTCACACTGTGCTATCCCAAGCACTTCACTCAGTGCTCTGCACATAGGAAGTGCTTGATAAATACCATAGATTGATTCCCCTGTGCTTTATCTAATAATAACAATAATAATGGTATTTGTTAACTGCTTAATATGTGCCAGGCACTGTTGGGCTGGGCACAGTCCCTGTACCACGTGGGGCTCACAGCCTCAATTCCCATTTTACATACAAGGGAACTGAGGCCCAGAGAAGTGAAGTGACTTGACTAAGGTCACACAGCAGACAAGTGGCGGGGCTGGAATTAGAACCCATGACCTTCTGACTGCCAGGCCTGTGCTCTATTTACTATGCCATGCTGCTTCTCTAATTAAGCACTTCCTATGTGCCAGTCACTGTATTAAGCACTGGGGTAGATACAAGCAAATCGGGTTGGACGTAGTCCCTGTCCCATGTGGGGCTCACATCTCTATCCCCATTTTACAGATGAGGTAAGTAAGGCAGAGAGAAGTAAAGTGACTTGCCCAAGGTCACACAACAGAAAAGCGGTGGAGCTGGGATTAGAACCTATGACTTTCTGACTCCTAGGCCCATGCTCTATCCACTACATCACGCAGCTTCTGTCTGCAATAGCTGTCCTGTGTTCCAGACCTCTGACACAACCCGTCTGGCCTGATTGACACACTTGTGAATGGGTGGGAAAAAGTCCAGAACTCTGGGCAAGATGATGCAAGCAAGTACTCAGGGAGCAGGATGCCAGTTCAATATTTTTTTCTTTAATCTTTCCTTTTCTAAATATTAAGCATCTCTGAAACCCAATGACATTTTCTCTATGCCTTATATTTTGAGGCATACACACAAGTGATATTTGCACTCACCATTGTCCTCCAAAACATGGAACTCCTACTGTGCTAGTTTTTGAACACGGTGCAGGTGTTCTAGTTATCTTCAGGCCATCTCAGTGGTGTTGGCTATATCAGAAGAAAGAGCCCCAACTGAGAGGGCCCATCTAGGCCAGTGTTCCATATAGGATGGATGAAGAAAAACACAGGTCTCGATCACTGACTCAATCGATGGTTTTCGAGTGACTAATAAATGCTAGGCACCGTGAGCCCGCATGTGGAAGAGTACAAAATAGCAAGACATGTGGCCCTCAGCTTCAAGGAGTTTATAATTATATATAAACATAATTATACATCAGACTGATTTATTCTAATTAATATATTGATTATATATTATGATTATTTATATGAAATTTATAATTTAATGGGGGGAGATAGACATTTTGAGATAATGTCATGGAAACTCAAGTTTACCGCGTGGAAGAAGGCAATGGTAAACTACTTCTGTATTTTTACCAAGAAAACTCTAAGGATACACTACCAGAACAATTGCAGATGGAGGTAGGGCATTCTGGGAGAGATGTGTCCATGGCATCGCTACGGGTCAGAGATGACTCGACAGCATAAGCATAAGCATTGAGATTGAGGGTAGAGAGATATTTCAGCTATTTCAGTGTGCTCGCCCACCAATATATTGCAGTTTCTAAAGCCATAGTTAGGGTAGCTTCAGGTAGCTTGGAATCATTGCGCTGGAAGAAATTACTGTTTGGAGAAGAAAGATGCCTGGCCTATGTCAAAAAAAAAGTACTGTCATATCTCATAATACTACCCCAAACTCCCTTCTCAACAAAGAGAGTTTTCAGAAATGGGCATCAGAATTTTCAAAGATACATTGTCAAATTGGGGCATAGTTTGAATTCTTCAAAGTTAAACTGTGGTGCAGATGAGTTTTAGCAGAAGCAGCCCTTAGCCATTGGCCAGGACCTTTTGGGGGAATGAGACAGTTATTGTTGCTGAGCTCCCTTCCCCCAGTCTCAGTCTGAGTCTCAGGTCCAGTGTGCATTTTCCCGATCCGAGCGACGACAAGAAGCCACCATCTCTCCGCTTGGCACAGCAATGAAATCATAAGGCAGATGGTTAACTCGTAGGTCGCACCCACCCACACCCCAGCTGCCTCCTAACAACCTAATTCCCTCCGCCCTGAAGAAAACAGGGGAGGAGGGAAGTAGGATAGAGCTCTTTTTCCAAAAGTGGTAATTTTTGGAGGGCCAAAAGATGTTACTGTAAACAGGCTGGTGCGGACTGCAAGACGGCTAGCATCTGGCTGCGCTTTCAAAGCAGGAACTCGCACAGCAAACTTGAGTGGGGCCCTGGAGAGCTTGGCCTCAGACCACATGTGCACTTCGACGCACGCACACCAGGTTGAGACGAATGACGTCAAAGCAGCTAATGGAACTCTGGAGTGTTTGCCACTGGGACGGGGGAGGAGGGCTACGAGGCAGGCTGCTCTTTCCTCGCCTTCGGGATGAAGGCTTTGCTAGGGTTTCCAAGATTCTCATGGTAAATTGGCCTGGGTGGCCTGAGGAGAAGCTTGAACAAGGCTCTCACTTAATAATCACTGTGGTATTTGTTAAGAGCTTACCATGAGCCAAGCACTGGGTTAGATGCAAGTTAAATGGATGAGACCCAGGCCGCGACTCACATGGGACTCAGTTTAAGTAGGAGGGAGAACGGGTATTGAACTCCCATTTTACAGATGAGGAAACTGAGGCACAGGTAAGTTAAGGGACTAAAACTGAGGCACAGGTAAGTTAAGGGACTTGTGCAAGGGCACACAGCACGCAACTGGCAGGCAGGGCCAGATTTCTGCATGGCTTAGGGATAGAGCCTAAGCCCGGGAGTCAGAAGGTCATGGGTTCTAACCCTGGCTCCACCATTTGTCTGCTTGTCTGCTGTGTGACCTTGGGCAAGTCATTTCACTGGGCCTCAGTTACCTCATCTGCATATTGGGGATTGAGACTGTGAGCCCCACATGGTACAGGGGAAGTGTCCGACTCCATTTGCTTAACAAATTCCTTAGGTATTAATTATTATTAGGACTCAAGTCCTCCAACTCCCAGGCCCGGGGTTCTTTCCACTAGGCTACACTGCTTCCTACTGCACTCCTCCTTTTGACTCTGCCACCTCCCCCTTCCTCACTCCTGTCATCATCCCCCCTCCACCCAGCCCTCCTGCCTTCTCTCTCCAATGTAATTCCTGCTTCCCAGCCTGTCCCCCGGGCGGCTGCCTCCAGGCTTCACTTTCACTGGAGGGGGAATCTGCGGTTTTCAACAACCCAAGCTGCAAACCAAATGTTTTCAATTTTCCCTTTTCTATGCTTTGAGAAAACACATTTAGAACTTGGCGCAAGTGACCAAGTTCCACTCTTAGTAAAATCAATAGCTTGTCCTTTTTGTAATTAATGAATGTCTAGTGTGATGAGGGTATCCAACAGTGGCATAATTTCCTGTAGGCCTGAAGGACCCAGACCTTCTTGATTAGGGAAGCCTTGCAGAGTAACCTTGCTGGAGCTTGTAATGGGGAACATACGGGGTCTCTGGCTGATAATAAGTTCAATTAAAATAGTCCAGATTATTCGGGCTTCTTAATTTAATCAGATGCCGTAACTGCCTCTGCAAGTGTGTGACACGTGAGATGGCCGGTGATCCCCAGTGAAGTGATTCTGTTGGCCCAATCTGATACTGATTGGCTGCCGCAAGCAACGGCTTCTTGTGGCCACTCCATCTCCTGCATACCCTGGTGCGCGCTGCTTTGGCACGGCTTGTCCATGACACCTTGTTAAGCAGGCATCAGGGTGGAATGAGAGACTGGCAGGAGATGTTCGCGCCACTGCTGCCTGATGAAGCGGCGCAGTGAACGTGTCACGGTGTTAATGAACTTGACTGCAGTTCCTATGGAAACGCAATCTTAACGTGGCAACCATTCCAGGGAAGCAGCCGGACATCTCGGATAATGCCATTGCCACTCTAAATCCCAAATAACGGGTTTCTTATCTCTCGCTGAATCACCAAACCACACCCCAAAAGAGGCACTGATGAGCTCCAACTAGATCTCAAGGGCCTTATTAGCAACTCTTCAAAAAAGAAATGCCTGGAATCATGAAGTGGACTCAGTCTTGGAATCATTTCTATTTTATAAAATAGGATCATTTATATAACACATACATATCCTACCCTTCTCCATAAATACTCTTTGGAGCAACTGAAATGGTTTATGATTTTTAGATATACTTCTGTTTGTGCTATGTCTTTGTATTAGCAACTTTAAGCTGATATTCAAGTCTATTAAACGCAACACATGGAGGACACAGTTGTCCTAATTCAACCCCAAAGTGATCAAAGACAAGAATTCTCATTTGTACTCAACAGAAACACTACAATACAGTAATAATGCCTATTCTTCTTCATTCATTGAATGCTGGCAGTTTCCAGCGTTCAACAACACACTCACCCCTCCATAAAATAGGATTGACAGTGTATATCCCTGCTGACAGCAACAATAATTACATTTAGTGTTGTTGGTGCTGACTCACTCTGTGAGCTGGGGTAAATAAGGCACTACTGTATTCTACAAATAAAGACAATGCCTTCACTTCTGTAGCACCTATTCCATTATATTGGTGAAGCCCTTACATAGAGCTTTCCCCGGTGGATGTGAAATGGTACTGGAGAGTCACAGAAGAGCAGCACCAAATGACTCTCAGAAAGGTGAGAAGCGACAGTCCGATTCGCCAGAATACTGATTGCTCTTGTATCCAGTAGTTATCCCAGACGCTCTGGCCTGACTCATGGAGTCAAACTAGCCACAAACAAGCTCTCATAATATCCTGGCTGGATTATTGCATCAGCCTCCTCTTTGATCTCCCATCCTCCTGCCTCTCCCTGCTCCAGTCTATTCTTCATTTCGCTACCCGGATTATCTTTCTATAGAAACGCTTTGGGCATGTCACTCCCCTCCTCAAAAACCTCCAGTGGTTGCCTATCAACCTCTGCATGAAACAAAAACTCCTCACTTTTGGCTTCAAAGCTCTCCATCACCTTGCCCCCTCCTACCTCACCTCTTTTCTCTCTTTCTTCTGCCCACCCTGTACACTCTGCTCCTCTGCTGCTCACCTCCTCACTGTGCCTCATTCTCACCTATTCCGCCGTTAACCCCTGGGCCAC